>NC_143580.1:26432332-26741178 GCF_048544385.1 Mastigoproctus giganteus | reverse complement strand
TAGTGAATCACCCTGTATATACATTTAGTGCCCGGTACTAGGAATAACCACAGACCTAGTACCGTGTTAGGCCCCCCTTCACGCACATAACAGCGGCATATCCCCTGAAGGAAAATATTCGCTCCACTAGATGTCTGAGGACGTTCATGGGGTTCTACAACCATACTGCCGCCTAAGTTTTCTACAGTATCGAAATAGATGACTGCCGCTTGTCTATAAGCTTCATTTCCCATTCCAAAAGTCTGTGTGGTTGCAAAGTGGTATCAACACCATCCTCTCCACATCGGGTGGAAAAGGTCCTGGTTCGAATCCCGTCGATGACGCGAAGGAATGTTATGGGCTTTTGTCACTCTGTGGCTGAGTTAGTTGGTCTCAGGCATCGATAGCAAGGATTTTTGCCAGGAAAAAGTGAGCATTTTCGGTCAGAAAAACAAGATCGACGAGAGAACACACGCAATTTACAATTTGTTTTTAGAGTTCACCAATGAAACCTTGGTCTACAAGGGAGCTCTAATTCGTTCTATCAAAACATGCCCCATATTACGCAACCACCGCCACCAGCCTGAATAGTGTGTATTATGCACGATGTGTCCATGGACACGTGTTGCTTGCGCACAAAGGAAGGCATCCTCTGGCGTGTTACTTCCGGTATTTGGACCAAAAGGACGACCAAACTGGCACCCTCTCCTCTCCGCTGATCACAGTCAACGATGATCAATGGTGAACAGAGAGTGTCTGTTCGGTGGTCTGCTGTGGATCCCCATACGTCTTCCCGGCTTCAACTCCTCCAGTGATCTCAATTAATCATCTAAACTACGATAATTTGCCATCCTGTTTACTGTACATATGGCTATCCCACTGAACAAGCCAACAAACTGCAATGAAGTGATGTGGTCGCAACCAGTGTTTTTATAGGCATGAATGATTTGCCTAAAGGGTAGCTCTGTAAGGTGGGAGATCGATTTCTATTGAATACTCGGAATTTGAATGCTAGGATATCTATTATATATCAAATATTCTCCTTCTGTCTGCAATACTGTTCACAATAAAATATTCATGAAAAACATTTTGGTCTATTAATTTTGTCGAATAGTGTATTATTAATTTCAGGCAACTTGATTTTGTAATCGTGCACCTGCAGGTTATGATTATACTTGATCATATTCCTTGGGTTGCAGCTTCGTGAGTTACTCATAATGCTAATGACAAACATGTTTCTTATTTTATTGGTTGCATCTCATGTGAAACAGTTTGGTAACTGCTGGAAAAAAAACTAACTTTTCTGTTTCGTTGCATTTCGATGTGTTATATCTCGACTACTCTGAGGAACCCGTTCAAATTCTTGAATGTGAAAGAGATATGATTGAGACATCAGTTCTTCAAGTTACAACTTAACTGCAGGAACTAGTTGTGATGCAAGGCCTCGAGTTAATCTGTTCGTTCCTTCTTGTGTGTGATACCAAACTACTGAACTCAGTGCATCTGCTTGTGATGTAATGGCTGGAATGCAATTGGTGAACTTGCATCTTCTTGTGATGCAATGACTATCTATACTTAGACATGAGAAGTTGAACTTTGTGCCACTTGTTCTCTGTGGATCCTCCAAATTGTACAGTTTTTGTGATGTTCTATGTACGATAATGGAAATACCCATCGGGGAAAACCGTTTCTGTTGATTTCAGTACGGCACTTGGCCATCTCTGCATGATTGAGAACTGCTTCCTCTCCAACTTTAATTTACAATCTTCTTAATCGTTTCTTTTCTGAGAGAACCACTACTGTTTTATATACTTATTATTCTCGAACCATGGACAATTGTCTAGAACCAGTCACGACAATATTTGGAATACTTATAACTTATATTTTATTCTCTTCTTTCCCTTTGCATTTTTTGTGCTAGCGCTATTGTTTCTTTACACCAGTGACCCGTGATTGCTTGCACTCCTTTCAGTGGAAGCAGAATTTCAAATTTTCTCATGCTTTGTCAAGATTGTACGAATTAACTGATAGCTGCGGTCGCATCTCTGTGACGAACAGTACCACTGTAAAAGGGTCAGAAATGTGAGTAGTGTAGGTTTATGTGTTCTTATGTTCTGGTCGCCTGGCCACCCAGAAGATTCCGTCTCCTGCAGAGATGACTGATGCTTCTGGATAATCGTCCACACCACGGGAAGGTGGGCCAGTCCAATGGAGCTCGTGCTGTCTCAATTCGAAACTGTTACCCACCTGATGTTGCGAAAAGGTAGGACAGATTCCTCTAGGGCCCACTCCAGAGAAGGGGAAAAAAGAAGGAATAAATAATAATAAATAAATAAAATTGCCGTGGTACGAAAAAAAAAAAAAAAAGAAAACGAAGAAAGGGCTACCCGGTGTTAAATGCGAGAAGGGTAAAAAAATGCTACCCCGGTTTGCAGCGAGAGAGAGAGAGAGAGAGAGAGAGAGAGAGAGAGAGAGAGAAAAGAAAAAAAAAAGTTAAATTCAGTTTTGTCTTCTGCTTTCTGCATTACGCTACGTTCTCGTCCCTCATGACGGCAGGTGTAGTTCGGTAACGTGCTCTTATGGGCGCAAAAACCACCGTTGCATAATTTTGCAGAGTTTAGGAGTACCACAGGAGTACCATTATCTTCTGTAAGCTATGTGCGATTAAATAGATTTTGTCTCAGGTCGATGCATAAATTGCAGTCAAAGAGGAGGTGCCTCCAGTCTTCTCTGGCTCCACAGCAGCAGAGTTCCCTCGGATGAGGCCCAAGTTGGAATAGTTTCGCATTCATGGATCCATGCCCAGTCAACAAGTAGGTTGTTGCCACTGTCGGAGGGAACCACTTCGGCACAGCCTTGGAGGTAAGGTGAGTAACAATGGGTATAAATTTTCTTGTGACTACTCCGATAGGGGCGGTATTCCACCGGGACTGCCATATGTTTATGAGCTCACATGCAGGTTAGTGCAAAAGCATCATTTTAACGTAGCCATCTACCAAAGTAGTTAAATTAATTAATTAAATTGGCCTCGTTTTGGTTATATCTCATATTGTGAATGCCTTCAAAATATTAGTGGTAGTACAATACCATGGCAACTCCTTGTGAAGGGGCACCTCCGTAGCCAGGTCGGAAGGAGCAGCAGTGCATAGGACACGCTTCTTGATTAGACCGGGGTTCGAGCCGGTCACCACCAAATACGGAGGATGCGGAAAGGTCAGGTAATGATCACCGCATATCCCGGAGCAATATGGCCTTAGTTGCTAATGCTCCTAAAAACCAAATAACAACAACCTGGTGAAGGCATTCACAATATGAAATATAACCTAAACGATGCCAATTTAATTAATTAATTTAACTACTTTTGAGATGGCTGCGTTAAAATTATGTACATGTTAGTCATTCTACCTCGTAGCATGAGGCCTTTGCCCTTAAATATTTTAGAGTTTATGAGCTTATTAAGACAGCGGATATTTCAGCTTTGGGATCCGCTGCAAGGTCTATTTCAATGTCTAAGAACTAGATAGGTATACCTTTCTTTATTCTGAAATTTAGCCCTCGAAATACAACTTGTATCTCTAGCTGAAGTGTTCTTGAGCTGACTTGTATGGCAAGGGTTGATACATTCCGGCAGACTCTACAGGTAGTAAGCAGAATTTATCGTTGTAGAGATCCCAATTTGTCACGTATTTTAACTAAACTAGCCCAGTGGAACCAGGCACCAGCCGCGTACGTTAAAAAAGGAAAAGGGAGAAAGACTGCCCTGTTATACAATAACACGAATCTCCTAGACAATCCCCACACAGTTGTTATTAAACGGTTTGTTTGTTTGGGAATTTTTTAGGCGCATCGGTGTTTATGGCCAAAGTGGGCCAGTTGTTAAACGAACTATTGAAGCTAATAAATTTTTAACCTTATTATTGAGGTATATTTCGCGTAAGAGGAAACATAATTTATGATCAATGATGATGCCTAGTACTTTGGTCTAGGTAACAACTGGAAGTCGGATTCCTGAGATCCAGTTTGTCTTTGAATAGCGCCATTTTTGTTTTTCTCTGTCTGATTCAGAGTTTATTGTAGGTTGCCTAGGATGATAGATCTGTGAAAACTCTATTTGCACTGTCTTCAATAGCTTTATGGCAGCGACCCGACACGACAATGGTGAAAATGATAGCTCGATGTTCGGTGCCTCATTTCCATTAGGCCTTGCATTTTCATTGGAAGTTTTTGGGCTGAACCCGCAACCTCTTTACATTTGTGGCCACGCGCTCTAAACACTGGCCACCTGGGGTGAAAGAAATCTATAGGTATTTGTTTATTTCCTTGTTTTGTGGAGAAAACTCAGAATTTCAACAAAAGAGATAATCTTCAATTATTATTGTCATTCTTCTGGAAAAATGATGTCGCTTATAACATTGGTTGACTCAAAGCCAAAGTTTCAGAAAAAACAGCAATTATTTTATAGAGAGTTAGAGGGTAATTAAATAGTGGAAAGAGGTAGATTAAGTTAATGAATAGTTTTTGCAAAATTGTAGATACGTAAAATCAATATTTCTGTTGAATTTCAATGGAAAGGCTCAGGAGTCAACTTCAGTGCAACTAATCCCCACTGAGTATTATTTACTGGTTTGTTTCTTTTATAACCTATTTTAATTTTTTTTAGATCTGAAATTGATTAGCAAAAATGGAATTTCGATTATGGCACATGTTCACTGTCCACAATTAAAATGATTCATTCAAGTGGAAGAATATATGAATATAATCTCACCTAATAGTAAAAAAGTAATTTGCACTTACTGGAATTTCGAGTGTGGAAGAACAAAATGTCATTCATTAAGGAATCTTCATTCTTGTATATTCTTTTGAGGAGTTTTGCCATTGCAAGACACTTCCATTCTGCAAGGAGAATAATTAGCCATGACTGCTAGAGGAACTGCAGTTCGTCGAAATGCAAATTCAGTTATTATTTTTTAAAACAATCTATAAGTTGATTTTAAAATTGTGGAACTTACCTTCTTCAATAAATCGAATAATCTTCAGCTACTCCATAAGAAACTACCCTCGTGGGGATGTAGAAACGACGTAGATAAAAGTTATGAAATCACTGATTTCATAATTTTTTTCAGAAAAAATGCTGGAGTAAATGTGCGTATTTATTTAATTATATACATACTTCTCACACACAGGGCACACAGACCCTAAATAATAATGAGAACGCTGACAGTTACAGAATCAATAGAAAACAGTAATAATTAAAACCAAACTAGAATTAATATATATATATATATACACAAAATTTATATTAAGGAAACAGAGCAAAAAGAAAATGCTTATAGATAGATGGATTAAGTGTAAAATCAAAGTTGTATTATTCAATACGTGAAGGAAACGAAGCAGAGGACTACCAATGGGAATCCAATCAACGGTCCCCAGAAATCGATTTCACGAAGTCCAGTCTGTCTGCCTAAAGTTAAAAAAAGTATCTGTGAAAGGAAGGTTCAGAAATAAAAGAAATGAAATCAACGAAAAAAAGGGAAGTAATCTGACGGATGAAATTATCACCCAGGAAATTGAGAAGAGAGTTGATTCATGGGTAAAAACTAAATCAAGGTAGGAGGAGATCCGGGTGGGAAAGTTACATGTTTCGTTTAGGGAATTACTAAGCCAAGTGCTGCAAAATTGCTTAGGCAGTGAATTTGGTGGACCATTCGGATCAAAGGCAGTTGGGACATTAAAATAACCCAGAATAAGTGGTATAGTGCAAGTATAATAAAACACATAAAAATTTCATCAAAAAAAAAAACTGGAGGAATTTTCTTTCTGTGGGTTTCTGTTTGAAATATCATTGTATATCTTCAACTGATTATGATTGCTTCAACAAAGACACTGTTGCAGATTTTACCATCTTGAGAACTGTTTCATAATTAAATTTTTTTTTTTTTATTACAATGGCTTCGGTGGTGCCTAAAATTGGTTGCCAAGTTTATTACGAAGTTTAATCAAAAATATTTGCTGATACTGTGTTAGGTGGGTCGGAAAACTGCTAGCTTGGGGGGGGATACAAGGACTAATAGATTAACAGTAGCCACTGGCAGAGGTGAAAGTGATTCTTGCACTACTTCTATTGGAATGAGCAGCAGCCTGGAAAATAAGATGGAGGATATTTCAGAGACTGCTGGGAATCATGGGGGTACAAGTAAACACATGGATTGTGTTAGGGTGGCTAAGAGGAAGAGCGGGTGCATGTATACTTGGGTGTACACCAATGGTAGGTGTTCAGTAAATAAACTTGATGAATTTGAGGTATTGCTCAAAACATCAAAGGCAGATATTGTTGGGATTTCAGAGTCGTGGTGTCACACAGATATAAGGGATGCAGAACTGCAATTTGGGGAGTACAACGTCTACAGAAAGGATAGACAGGGTAAGAAGGGAGGAGGGGTTAGGCTATTAGTTAAGAAACACATAAAATCCAAGGAAGTGAAGCCAGTCGACATCGCTGGACAGTGCAGTGTCGAGTCAGTTTGGTGTGACATAAACATTAGGAGATCAAAATTGAAAGTTGGAGTGTGCTATAGGCCTAATGACTCCGATGAATATAATAAGAAACTGTACAGAGAAATAGAGTGGGCCAGTAAATCAGAGAGTCTTATAATGGGGGATTTTAATTTCCCAGATATTGACTGGAATTTGGGGGCTGGTCACTCACACAGCAGCAAGCCTTTTGTGGATTTATTGGATGATTGTTTTCTACATCAGCATGTTCGGGAGGCAACTAGAGGGAGGAATACTCTTGATTTGATTAACAGCAGTGATTCTTCATGCATTAAGAATCTGCAGATAAATGAACCACTAGGTGGCAGTGATCACAGTGTTCTGAAGTGGGAGTTACTCAAAGAAGTAACTACTATTAGGGGTAAAGGGAAGGGGTATTGTTTACAAAGGTGACTACGATGGACTGAGACAGTATTTAAATTCTATACAGTGGGATCAACTGATGATGTTACCAACAGCAAATTCAAAATGGAAAGCATTCAAAGGACTTATCTTGCAAGCTACTAGGCTTTACATGCCAACTAAGAAATATTGTTCAAGCTTTAGGCCTAAATGGATGTCAGATGAACAAATGATGCATATGACAGAGAAGAAAAATGCATGGGATACATACAAATTAACACATGACACAGAAGCCTATGATAGATACAAGTTGATCTGTAACCAAGTTACAAAGGAGGTTAGGCAGGCGAAGGCAGATTACAAGAGATCCTTGGCAAGGGATGCAAAGAAAAACAGCAAAGAGTTCTTTACTTATATAAACTCTAGAACGAAGGGGATGCATCAGATTGGTCCACTTGATATCGATGGGTCAACTGTTGATGACCCTGCTCAGGTAGCTAACAAACTAAATGAATATTTTGCATCGACATTCACACATGAGGAGTTATTCAGCGAGGGGAATGCCAGAGGTGTATTCAACTCTAGCCGTAAGCTAGAGAATCTTGTAATAACTGAGAGTAAAGTGGAGGAGAAATTGTTGAAGATGAACACACGAAAGGCACCTGGGGTGGATGGGATCTCTCCAGTTATATTAAAGGAGGCAGCAAAGGAAGTAAGCAAACCCTAAGCCATAATTATAAGAGCTTCGTTGGACTCAGGGGAGGTACCCATGTACTGGAGATGTGCAAATGTGACCCCAATTCACAAGGGAGGATCAAAGGCTGACACAAGTAATTATAGACCTGTCAGTTTAACTTCTGTTCCCGGATATTTAATGGAGGCACTGGCTAAAGAAGCACTGCAGCATTATCTAGACAAGACTTCAGTTACAGCTCGGAAACAGCATGGTTTTGTTAAGGGGATGTCTTGCCTGACCAATTTGATTGGATACTATGATGCAGTCACAAAAGGACTGGATGCAGGGAATAATTTTGGTATTATATACTAGGATCTTAGAAAGGTTTTTGATACTGTTGCATATGCAAGACTGCTGCACAAATTGGAGCAGTGTGGCATTGGAGGCAAATTGCTGCTACGGATAAAGGGGTGGTTGAGGGGGAGAACACAGAGAGTGGTAATCAATGGACACTGGTCATCGTGGACTAATGTTATTAGTGGAGTCCCTTAATGTTCAGTATTGGGTCCTTTATTGTTCTCTGTATTTATAAATGATATTGATGATTGTATATCAAGCTTAATGTCCAAGTTTGCAGACGATACAAAGGTTGGCAGGGTTTTCAAGGACACTACTGACACTATGCTGCTGCAACAGGATCTGGAAAGGTTGAGCAGATGGGCTGAGAGGTGGCAAATGAAGTTTAACATTGACAAATGTAAAGTACTACATAATGGAAACAGCAAGCCCAGAGCAACGTATCAACTCTGTGGTACTACACTGACAGTGTTAGAGAATGAAAGGGACCTGGGGTGGTTGTGCAGGCAGATATGGAGTTCTCTGAGCAGTGCAGGCGGGCTGCAAGAGTAGCTCATGGTGTATTGTCAATGATATATAGGAATTTTTCTAGCAGGGATATGGAGGTGATTATTACCTTGTATAAGGCAATGGTCAGGCCACACCTAGAGTACTGTATACAGGCTTGGAGGCGTCATTTCAAGAAGGATTTAGAGCTGCTGGAACGAGTACAGAGAAGAGCAACCAGATTAGTGAATGGAACAAAGGGGTGCTCTTACGAAGAAAGGATTAAGTTTTGCGAATTACAGTGTCTGGAGACTAGGCACCAGCGAGGTGATCTGATAGAGGTGTACAAAGCCTTGAATGGTTTGAGCATGCTCAGTGCTGATGGAATTCTTCCTCTTGCTCAGAATAATCACCTGAGAGGGCATAAGTTCAAATTGAGGAAAGACAGATGTAGGATAGATGTGCGGAAATTTGCCTTTAGCCAGCGGGTGGTTGGTAGGTGGAACAGACTTCCATCCCTTGTCGTGGAAGTTGATAGCCTAAATACGTTTAAGGCTCAGCTGGACAGGTATTTCGAACGAACAGAGGGGTGAAGTGGAAGTGGTTATTTTTTATTTATTTTTTTTACTTTATTTTTTTTTTTGGCTGATGCTGCATAAGCTTGCTCTCTTGCATCAAATGCCTCTACTAATGCTAAATGCTAATGCTAATCCTAAATACTCACACGACTCCAAAAAGTGTTCGGAATGTTTCATCACTTTGAAAAATATGCTGGAAATGAGAAGTGAACATATAGTAGCTTCCTCTTAGAACTGATTAATTTTCGTATTGTATTCCAGAAATATTTTATCTACTTCGAAACAAAAACGCTTTTCAATAGATCTCAAACGCTTCTGAATCCAAATTTTATTAATCAAATATTTAATAAAATTCACTAAAAATTAAACAACATTAAATAATATATAGATGTTATTAAGAGCGCCTATGAACGTCACTATTTCTTGACAACTGCTTATAACTGTAAGATGTAAAATCTTACAAGTAAAATATTTTATACAAAAGTGAGATTAATTTAAAGTAAAGCTTCTGATATAGCAGTAGGGGGCAGCAAACATTACTAGCCACGAATATTGTTTAGATAATGGGTCATTCACTAGGAAAAATAATTAGAAAAGGTAATAGAAAGAAGGGTAAGCTTGACAAAGGCTAGTGGCAATAAGGGATGCGCTTCAGCTCCCAACACTTGGGAAATAACACCAAAACAACGGGAACGGGTAGCAGCGGCTATTGGCCAGTACGTGTGAATAATTATGGCTCTGAAAGAAGAATACGGCAAAGGAACGAGTCTGTCGGAACATTCCTTTGATCGGTAACAAATGGAAGAGAGATGGGTAGTAAATACGGGACAAATGCTGGTAGATTTAAGACTGGTGTCGGGCTTTCGGCGATGGCAAGTTTGGTAGATCTTGTGAAACAATTCTGCAAAGTATAACTATAAGCGGCTAACTTCAAAGCAGCAGACTGCCTGGGCAATTTTCGAATTTATTAAAATGAGGAGTTGGATAGAGCACGGAAGAGACAGATTGAGAAAAATTAAAATGGGCGAATAGGACAGAGTAAAAGTTTGATAAAATGAGAAAGATTGGTTAAGACTCACTCAGAACAATGGAAACCCTGACAAATAGAGGCGGTACGTAATTCAGATGAAAAACGTGAGTGAACAGGGGGAGAGACACAGAACCCTGTGTTGAGTTTTATGTGGGGGTTTATGGAAATGAATTAGGGGGAGACAAAGTAGAGATTCTTGTCGGCGTTTGGGAAAATGAGTTAAGAATGACAAAGTTGAGATTCTGATCGGTGTTTGTAAAAATGAGTTAGTTGAGTGCTTGGTCGTGGTAGAAAATATGAGTTGGTAACAGTTGACAGTGAGTTTTTGTCGTGTTAGAAAATATGGAGTGTAAGGAGAATTGGCCTGTCCATCATTGGAAGGCAAGAGCAGTGGTCGTATGTAATAGTCTAATCCGTCATCGGAGGAAAGGCAAGGGTAGTGACCCGTATGCAACCGAGCGCTGTGCATTATTTCTTCATTTTATAAGAAGTTTTTAAAAGTTGGAGCATAGGAGCGAGGGTGTCGCCCAATGAGCTTTCTTCTTGTGGATGAGCTGTAAAAAGTGGAGTAGAGAAGGAGTTAGTGAGAGATGCCCTGGAAGAGTTTCCTTCTTGTGAATAAGTTTTAATAAGGTGGCGAGAGAAGGAGCGAATCCGCGGAATTAGTAGCTCGCGAGAAGGAGCGAAAACGCGGAATTAGTAGCTCGATGAGGAGAAAGGAAGCAGCGAATGAGAGGTAGCCGAATAAGGTGGAGAAAGGACGCCAGACCCATGCGGCCAAGAGATCCAGAAAATTATCTGTAGCAGATTCAGGTGAAAGCAAATGAAGGAGATCCTCAGAAGTTAGCCTGAGAGCCTAAAATGGAAGCTTGAAACCTCCCCGGAAAGGAAAGAAAAAAGATAGAAGTAGGAGAGAAATATATTAAATACTGTAAGTTAACAAGAAGGACTGTTAGTAAAACAATATAGTAATTAATTAAAGAAGGGGTAGCACTGGAAAGTAAAATGATAGATAAATTATCTCTGGAGTAAATTATATATACTAACAGAGTTTATTATGTTAAAAAAGGTTATTGTAAAATGCAAGGGAAACGAAGGATGAGTAATAGATTAAATTGATGTTGAAATAATTATAATGTATTAGACGGGTAGTAAGGTTTATATGAGCAACTTTGAATATGTTTTAAGGATAGATAATTGAGTTATATGAGCAATTCCGTATATGTTTTAATGACAGATAATTGAGTTATGTGAGCAACTTTGAATATGTTTAATGGTAGATAATTGAGTTATATGAGCAACTCTGAATATAGTGTTTTGATTGATGAAGATTTGTTGGTTTATCTGAAAGACATATAGCAAAGATTTGTTGGTTTATCTGAAAGATATATAGCAAAGATTCAAAATATCACCACCCACATAACGTGTATAAGGTAATCAAAAAAGGTCGTGTACATTTTTAGGATAAAATAAAAACTTTCGCAAAAGAATCAACAAAAATACTTTATGTCCCGGTGATCTTTTTCAGTAGATGCAACTGAAAACATATGGTTTTACCAATTACACTGAATCATTTTGCAAAGACCTGGCATGTATAACTTGAATACGTCTACATGGCGTTCTTCATTTCGTCATCATGATGGTCGGCTGTCCCTTACAGGATGCGTCATCAAGTAATCTATCAACAGATTATGTTCTTTGAACCATTTATGGGTTGTACGTTTCGATAAGAGTATCTTCTCCAATGTCCTACTTGCCTTCTGGACTGGTTGTGTACGTGTGTGTCCCCTTATACTCATAAAATGAACATTGTGGAATATCTGTAATTGGAGCAGCCATCTTTCCTTCACACTCCGCTATTTTACGAACTGCACTTAAAGATTGCTGGTAAACACTCGACTTATTGTCACTTATACTTTCGAAGTGCTTCACTGATTATGGTCTAAAGTGGTTTTCCCATAATTTATGTCAAAAGTTTAACCTTAAAAAAAAAAAGAACCAAAGACTTTTTTGGTCACCCGATATGAACATTACAGGAAAGTTCATTAAAATTACGGAATAATTTTCATTTTTAAATTCAAACGAATTTGATGATTATGTGCAATATTACACAAACCTGTAATTTACCTGTATATTTTGGATCTCCGAAACACGTTCTAATACACCATACAGCACATATGAAGAAAATGTATTTGACATTGGAACTTTTCATTCCTTAATCGTCTTCGGTGCGATTCACTGTAATCGTTTGCAAGAGAAGAGATATGTGTTACCTCCATTAATTGATTTGTAAGTTGCTAGGAGATGACTCGTACAATACAAATAAACACATCATAAAATAATGGAATGGCTGCTTCACTGAAAACATTTCAATACTATTATGACACGCAACCAATCTAACTTTCATTCCGTAATTGCAAATATTTTTTAAGAGAAAAGCAAATATTTGTACGGGCATAAAGCTGACATCTACTTCTTTCCAAATGACTTTTCTCTCCCTAAAAGTTTCGATTTTCCTTCTCATTTTTCAATGAAAATTTAGTATTTTTATCAATATCCTGCCCTACTAACTGAGGCTCCACACATCCTGAGTTGGCAGTAGTCTAAAGTAATCCAACTCGGTAGTAAGCTTCATAGATGCAATGCAAGCAACAAATACGTTGCTTCCATTGCAGCTGAGAATAAATAGAAAAAAAGGAAGAAGCACATATTGTTAAATCAGACAGTCCTTGAGGTTTCACAGACATTCTCTCAGATATGCCAGACAAGCTGTTCTTGCTACCTGGGAGTCTAAAATGCTGATAGAACTGATATTCGGGTGTCACTCAAGTCAAGTGGACCCAATTTCGGCGAAGTCCGGACGGACTGTGACAGCCAAATCCTCTGCTTGCACCTTCACGATGGTGGGACTGTTAGTAATCCTGGATATAACCTTCTTGCACAAGTACATGGTGGGTGACCACCCAGGTGTGAACCAACGTAAGCAGGGGTCGAGGTGTGGCGCCCACACCACATGGAGGAACGCCGCCAGGCAGTACTAGGTGGTAGATGACTCTCATCAACCGGTGAAATACCACCACTTTGCTTATTGGAGGCTTGAAGTGGTGGAACCCATGTTTAGTCTCTAGAGCTAAGTTCCGGCCAACCCTTCCCTATCTCTTCCATCATGCAGTATGATTGATGATTTTTGAAGTTATGATGAATGTCGTGGCGAGATCCAATATTCCTTACATTTCGAGGGTACAGCTCTAAAACGGTGTTCGCAGGCTGGCCGCTAGATAGTACACCGGACCAAACCTATTGGTAACTCTCTAGGAGGCTTCCGGATCAGCTAGTGTATAATCTTGCTACCTCTACTCTGCCGGATAGTGACGGGAGGGAGTCCGAGTAGTGTGTATGCGGGGAGCATTGTCGTGGCCACGTTATGTCAAGGATCTGGGTATATTCTTACCACATGTACGCCATTTCCAAAAATTTCATTACTTCATACAGCATGTCCCACCCACTTTTTCTTACCGTTGAATACACCATAAATTGTCAAACTAATAGAGCAAGCTTATCTGCGAAAAGATCTAAACCTCCCAAGGACTTCCTAATTCATTTTACAAATATACATGGTCTCAATACCAATCTCAACGATGTCCATTTCCACTTGCATTCTTCCAAACCCCATGTACGTTTTCTGACTGAATCTCAGTTATCAGTTGATTCAACTACTGCTCATCTCAGATGTCCAAATTATTTGCTGTATGATTCCTTTCGCCTCAAAGGTGGTACTTGTGCATATGTCCGTTCTGATATTCCCTGTCAGAGACTTGGCAATTTGGAATCTCCTCTCTTTGATCTTCTCTGGCTTAAAATCTCTCTACCTCATTGAGTAAAATTCATCTGTTGTCTCTACCGTTCTCCCAACTCCACTAATCACTTGGAGCTCTTTGACTTCCTCTCTTTGCAACTTGACTTTCTCCAGTCCAACTTTCCTAACAGTGAGGTAATTTTCCTTGGTGATTTTAACGTTCACAACTCCAGCTGGCTTCCGTTTTCCAGTCACACCGACCCAGCAGGTCGAGATACTGAGGCTTTTGCAAGCAATTACTAATGATCTAACACAGATTGTTCATTTACTACAAGAATACCAGACAATCCTAATCATACAGCCAATACGCTTGATCGTTTTCTCACAAACAACCCTTCTAAGTACAAGGTTGAAGTGAGAGGTCCTTTAGGCACATCAGATCACAACTTGGTGATTGTCTCTTCTCCAATGGAACCTTTATCTCATGGCTATTCCCAACCTCGTATTGTTTGGCATTACAAGAATGCAAAATGGGATGACCTGCGACACTTCTTTTCTTCTTTTCCTAGGTCTGATTACTGTTTCAAAACTTCTGATATCAACGTTTGCTCAGATCGTGTCAGTGAAATTTTTCTAGCAGGAATGGAATCCTTTATCCCACACTCCACTTTAAAATCTCGTCCTTTAAATAAACCTTGGTTTTCCAATAAATGTGCTAAGGCTGTCCAAGAGAAGAACGTTGCATATCGTAATTGGCTTGTTTCTTATTCTTCAGTTTCATTTTCTGCCTACACCAAAGCTCGCAACAATTGTAAAGCAGTCACTAATCAGTCCAAACTAGAGTTCGAACAGTCTAAGAGTAGAAAACTTGCTTCTTGCCCTAATGGTATCCGAGCATTCTGGTCTCTTGCCAAAGCTATTGGCCACAACTTTTGCCCATCTCTGCTCCCACCTCTGTCCAAACCAGATGGTTCTGTTGTCACTTCATCCAAGGATAAAGCTGACCTACTAGCATCCCATTTTTCTTCCAGCTCATGTATTAATGACCCTGGTAAAACACCTCCCACCATTCCTAACACGCTCCATTCAATGCCTCCTGTGGTCTTCCGTCAAAAGGATATCAGAAGGATTTTGATGAATCTTGATGCTACGAAAGCTCCAGGTCCTGATGGTATTTCTCCACTTGTTGTCAAAACCTGTGCTTCTGAACTTACTCCTATTCTTTGCCGCCTTTTTTCACTTTCTTATTCCAAAGGTGTTTTTCCTTTTGCTTGGAAATTTGCTCATATCCAGCCAGTTCCTAAACAGGGTGACAAATCCCTCCCATCCAATTACCGTCCCATTGCAATTACTTCTACTCTTTCTAAAGTAATGGAGAAATCAATTAACCGCCAACTTTTAAACTACCTAGAAACCTTCCATCTGATCAACGATCGCCAGTATGGATTCCGTCAGTGTCGATCCACTGGTAATATTCTGGCTTATGTTACCCAGTTATGGACTAATTCAATTAGTAAATAAATAAGAGGAGTTTACCTCAATATAGTACGAGGAACACTTCCGTATGATACCCTCCAGAAATTAAAACGGAAAAAACGAAAAAATCGACAACTTACCAATATATTAAAGTGAAATATAAATAATTAAATAATCAATTTAACTCAATTCAAAATCAATTCAAAACAATTAAAATTCAAATTAACGCAATTAAAAGAATCTAACGAAAATATTCAAAACGATTTTCCTTCCTTCCTAGGAAGGAAGGAAGGAAATTCAAAACGATTTTCCTTCCTTCCTAGGAAGGAAAATCGTTTTGAATATTTTCGTTAGATTCTTTTAATTGCGTTAATTTGAATTTTAATTGTTTTGAATTGATTTTGAATTGAGTTAAATTGATTATTTAATTATTTATATTTCACTTTAATATATTGGTAAGTTGTCGATTTTTTCGTTTTTTCCGTTTTAATTTCTGGAGGGTATCATACGGAAGTGTTCCTCGTACTATATTGAGGTAAACTCCTCTTATTTATTTACTAATATTATCAACGTAGAACATATTGAGTATTACAGCTCTGATTCATACTATCGGACTAATTCAATGGAAAGGTTCGGTGAAACACAAGTAGTTGCTCTTGACATCTCAAAGGCTTTTGATCGTCTTTGGCATAAAGGTCTTCTAAACAAGCTTCCATCTTATGGTTTGCCTACTGTTTTTAATAATTGGTTATCCAGTTTTCTCTCTGATCGCTCACTGAGGGTGATGGTAGATGGCTCTCTGTCTTCTAACTTCTCCACTAAAGCCGGTGTCCCACCAAGGTTCAGTTCTTTCCCCCACTCTTTTCCTCTTGTATTTCAATGACCTTCTTCCATTGACTGAAAATCCTATCCATAGTTTTGCCGATGATAGCACATTGTATCCCACTTTCCATTTTGAGAAACCTTGTCCTGATCAATCAGCTTCAACTTCTCGAAAATTTGTTACCAATTCCTTAAATGCCGATCTTCAGGTAATTCTCCAGTGGGGCAAAGACAACTTAGTTGATTTCAACCCTTCTAAAACTCAATCTTGTCTTATATCTCGCAAAAAGGATTCTTCTGCTCCTATGCTTATCTTTAGTGACACTCCGATTTCTAAGCAAAATGATATATCTCTTTTGGGGATTACCCTGACTTCTAATCTCTTTTTTTTTTTTTTTTTTTTGGTAGTTATTAGCGCATCGGCTTCTGTGGCCATATTGCACCTCCCAAGGTTTTTGCAGTACTTTGATCCAAGCCCGAGGCGGGAATCGAACCCGCGACCTTTGGGTTGCCGGGCAGGTACTTTACCCACTCGGCTAGCCCGGTCGGCCCTTCTAATCTCTCTTGGCACAAGCACATTACAAATATTGCTTCCTCTGCATCTAAAAAACTTGGTTTTCTCTTTCGCTCTCGGCGTTACTTTTCTTCCAAACAGCTGCTCACTCTGTATAAATCGCAAATCCGCCCTGCCATGGAATATTGTTCCCACATCTGGGGTGGTGCCCCCAAAACCTCTCTCAGGCTTCTCGATTCCATTCAGAAGAGGGCAGTTAGGTTAATTAATGATTCATCTCTAACAGAATCTTTCCACTCGCTGTCTCATAGACGTACTGTTTCTGCTGCATGCCTCTTCTACAGATACTTCCATGGGCACTGCTCTTCTGAATTGGCTTCTATAATTTCCGCTCTCTCTTTCAAAACAGTTCGAACACGTGCTGCCACCAGCCAACATCCATTTACTGTCCAACTTCAAACCCACAGAACCAACTTTTCATCTTCCTCATTTATTCATTCAACTGCCGTTTTCTGGAACAACCTTCCTTCATACGCATTTCCTGAAAATTACAATCTACAGAAGTTCAAGTCCAATATCAACAAATATCTTCTTTCGACTTCTCAACCTCCAACCCAAGCACGGTACTAAGTACTATAGGCTCTAATACCTCTCGTGTTTGGGGTTCTCATAAAAAAAAAAAAAAAAAAAAAAAAAAAAAAAAGACAATTTTAATAATATATCCCTATTCAGGATATTTATTCCTATTTGAAAAATTTATCCTTATTCAGACTGTATTCATTTCACATCAATAAAGAGAAATTCAGAAAAAATAAAACTGACAAAAACTAATCAGATTTAAACAGTACGAAAAGCAGTGATTCTTCATCCAAATAGGGTAACTGGGCAGTCGCCCACTGCACTGCACTTTTTGCATGTTTCTTCTAGGGCTCCAACTGCTGGCAGCTTTCCAGTGGTCGCTTCTGGGTACAAGTCCTGACTGATGCAAAAATCTTGCTATAGATACAGAAATGACGGATGTACAAAATAAAAAACCAGTACACAAATCCCAGTGCTGTTTCTTGGTAGTTAGAGTCCCATCGTACACTCATTCAGAAAACTATTCAAAGGTAGAGGAGTCCAACTCATCCTAAATAAATACACCCTGTGGACACAGGCCCTTTATGTATGAGAAATCAGTGCTTTCGGAGAAGTGATACAGGATCCTCACGCTCCCAACCTGCTAAAACATCTACAGGAGCAGAGAACCTTCTCAACCCCTTCATGAGAGAAAGTCGAGAGCTAATGGAAACTATAAATGATCTGCCTAATAAATGTAGTTTGTCCTATATGGAATTTAGATATTCATGCTAAAGATATATGGCCCATATACATGTATATGGGCCTTATACATGGGTATGGCCCATTATACATGGGCCATACCCATGTATAATTAAACTACTAGATATTATATATGACAAAAATTATTTTATAGCTATGTACCAATATTTCTATTTGAAAACTGTACCTCACCAAACTAATATAAAATAAAATAAATAATAACCCGAATTCATGAAAAGATTTTAGGCCAAAGTTGACATGGTGTGGACTCCTCAGCATCTTAAAAACGGAATCGCTATTCATTTAGAGAATCAGAGCTTCAGTGTGCGACTTAAACTTGATAATTCAAATCTTCTATGTTTTGTTTATATCAACTGTGCTACCCAGAAGAGCAAAAATTTTTTCTCCTTACAGAATGCTCTCAAGGTTGCGCAGTTTTGATAATCGCCATCACCACACCTCGTGGAAAAGACTTTGGATTCGAATCCCATCGATGACGTGAGGTTGCGTGAGGAAATATTTTTCCGCCTTTTCACAATATGGCTGAGTTAGGATTCCGATCAAGTTTGATCTCAAGCGAGGTTCAAAGCATGGTTTTTAATCCTTCAAACGCGAGTTTGTCGTTTAACAAACAGACAAATCGACCATAGAACACATGCAATTTATAGACAAAATAAATAGGGTGCAGTATGGTCTACGTCGTTGATGCACCTAAAATATACCAACAACAACTTAAAAAACTTGCTTTACCAATTTGTAGATCTCAGTTTCCAGATTATTTCTTATGGAAATATGCCAACAAATGTATTGAGAAAAAAAGTTGTTATTCAGTGAACTACAAGAAATAGGATTTTTATTTATTTATTGATGTAATTATTTTTATGATTTTATATTTTTGTAAATTTTAATATTACAGTAATCCTAGGATAACCTCATCCATCCGTTGTTAAATGTAATTTGCGTAAAGATAACTTACACCTCTGACTATGAAACTTCTTCGTCAGGGCATAACGTTGTAAGAAGCATTGACCATTACCAACCTTGTTGCTTGATAATAATTCTTCTGGTGAATTTCGGAAGCCCATGACTGTCTACTATGTTGAAAATCCCACTATATTCATGTAAAATATTTTCAGAAATGAATTTGGAGTGCACACACCAAGTGTTTATCTGCAAGGCATAGATAACTAGGTAGCACCTCAGTGAATCTGGAATTGAAATTTTAGATTCTGCAGTTAAGAAGCAACCGATCATTAATAAATTGTCATTGAGTGCTCTGCTAATTTTGAGAGTGCACCTTCCCGTGACGCTGAATTTTCTGCTTCTTTGCAATGCAAATTTTATTTTGTCAAAGTGATCTTCCTTCCAACCAACACTACCTTCCTTTTATCCAGACTAGGGATGAAGTGACATTCAAATTCAGAAGACTATATGAGTTAGTAGTTTCGAAAATGCCATGAAGCAAAATGAAGTGTTGATGGAATGATCCTTAAAGAATTTTGATTTCAAAATTCTTCTCACCGAGCAATCGTAGCGGCTGTTAGAATTATGAAATCTCTATTAACATCCTGGAAGCTGCTTTGAAATCTTGGTGGCCAACCATCAGAATGGTTTTGAAGTCTTTGCAGATCAGATTAGTATTGATAGAGAATTTGTCTCTCTCCTTGTCAATGTATGAAAATTAAAGCAGACGAGGAAGATGTTGAACACCCGATTCAACATCTACCTTCTCAACTTGATCTCTTCAAAGGGAGTACACCACTCAAGGGCTGAAACTGTTGGATTCAAAGATCGAATAAGTCAATGGAGAACATGAAAAGAAGCACAGCGATCAGATGACAACTGAAGAGTTCAAGGAAATTCGTTACCATTCCAACCTGTTATGGAGATTGGCTGGATAAAAAACATAAATATTCATTTAGTAATATGAAATGTTTGTCACTGTACAGTAATTCATTATGAAGAACGGCTTTCCTGTGAAATTGTTCTACTTCCAATTGTCTTAAAATGGATAATTTTGGTTTACTATGATTTTCGAGAAATCGCTTGCCATCTATAATCGAAAGGCCATTGTGTTTCATTACTGAATGTTCATCTTACAGTTATTCATGAGAGCTTATTTATTTTTTTTTATTTATTAACACACAACTGTATATACATTCTCATGATACATTAATCAATTTATATACAATATTTATATACAGATTTTATATACATACTCTTATATATACTGTAGTCTTTCTGTACATTTGATTGTGTGTGTCCTGATATGAAGGGTGGCTCCTAGACATAAGCCCATCTCCACCTTTTACTCCTGTGAAAGCTCAGAACGTCTGCAAAACAGGCCTGAAAAAAGAGTGTTATGTCAGGTCATTTCGCCACCAGGGACTAACCAACACCTGGATCAACCATTCTCTGTGTGTGCTATTATGCACAAATCCCGCACCTACCGGAAGTAGTGCTATACTGGTAGGTGCCAGCAATCCAAACTTGGAGGCCAGAGGAAAAAAAAAAAATAAATAAAAAATAAATAATAATAATAAAAAAAAAAAAAAATTCCAACTAAGAACAATGTATACTTGTTGAAACAAAAGCAACATTATGCAATTATTTACATGTAAATAGCAAATACATACACTTAGAATGACATTAACTTAACAATAACACTTAGATTAACATTTTCTCCATTTGCAGTACCCTGTGTGTGTGTGTGTGTGTGTGTGTGTGTGTGTGTGTGTGTGTGTGTGTGTGTGTGTGTGTGTGTGTGTGTGTGTGTGTGTGTGTGTGTGTGTGTACTGTGTCGGGGGGGGGGTTCCTAGGCATATGCCCATCTCCACCTAGTACATTTAAAGAATACACGAAAACTGTAAAGTGGGCCAGATAGATAAGATAGCTAAGAAATAGAGTATCCAAAAACAAGAAAAATTTTGAGATGTTTACAAATTTCAACGCTAGTATCCAAAATTAATACATCATTTTGTATAGGAAAGATTAAAACGCATTAAAGAAGTGTTTGTGTGTTTAGTGTGTTGTTAATATCAGGTCACTTTGCCATCAGGAGGCAGCTGACATCAACAGCTACCAATCGATGCCCGTCCCCGGCACGTGGAGCCGGACCTGTTTCTACAATTGTTAGCTGTAGTGCCAAAGCACAATTCTACACCCAAAAGAGAAAGTGCAATACTATTGGGTGCCAGCTTTCCAGTCTTGGGCCGCCCAAACCCAAGAACCGAAAAAAAAAAAAAAAAAAGCACCGTAATGGTACATACTCAGGAGCCCAAGACTTGACATAAACTTCCAGGTCTGAGGCTCCCAAGCCCAGATGCAATCAAGTACTCTCAACATACACTGCCAGTTCATTTTCTGATAGGTTCCTTATAATTGATCTCTTAGAGAACACTGCAGCAGCAAAAACCTGCAATGCCTGGAAATTAGACACTCCGTTCACAAACTCCTGCACGTTGTTTTCAGCTAGATCGGGAATCAGTTCGAAAAGACGACGCCTCTCAACATTATAAAATGGGCAATGAAACAGTGTATGCAGCCAAGTTTCCGCCTCACCACAAGAACACCACGGATCTGGCTCCAGACCCCGTGAACATAATTTGTCTCGAAAGGACCCATGTCCTGTCAGCACATAGTTGGTGAACATTGAAGGACAAAACCATGACGAAACTGTTTTAGAAGTAGCAAAGTCCGCAGCAGGAATAATGTTCCTCGTTATTTCTCCCACATCCGACGAAATCCACCGATTCCTCCAAATCTCTATTAGTTCATTCCAGATTCTAAGTTTCTCCTCCTTAACACTGGCATCCAGGTTGATGGAAATGTCCAAATAATTAGCAGGGATTTCTTTTCTCATAGCATATAACATTCCACGATATGCAATGTAGAGATCAAGAGGAATAGATCCAGCAATTACCTGTAGCGCAGCCGTAGATACCGTCCTCGGGGCATGCAATAGGGCCAACAATATAGATCTTTGTAATGACATGAGTTTGTTTTTTATTTTTACCCCCGTTTAAAACCAAATTGACAATCCGAGGTAACATGACCTTCATTCAGCATATCAACAATTCGAGGAGCCAGTAACCTTTGAAACAACTTGCCAAGATTAGCCAAAAGAGAAATAGATCTGTATGATCGAGGATCCCTCTTAGGTTTACCAGGCTTATGCAGGATCTTGAGCAGAGCAATCTTCCAAGATCTCGGAAACTTTCTCTCGATTAAACATTTGTTATACATTTTTAACAATATATGCGGACAAAGGTCAAAAAATTTTATCAAAACTTTGTTTTCTATCAAGTCAAGACCTGGGCATTTCTTAACATTCAATTTAGCAATGGCTACTCCAAGTTCCGGGAGGGAAAAAAGACATATTTCCGACGAACCGACATACTGAGCATTATCCAACCGGATTGTAGATTGATCTTCTGTGTCCAACTCTGACCTGTTCTCGGGAAAACGTTCCCCGACGATGTGCTCAACGGTATCATACCAGTTGTCAGTTTCCTCCCCATTGGCCACAACAGTGTTATATATTTCTCCATGTAGAAGTTTATCACGAGATATTCTATAAATCAGTCCCCAAGGATCTGAATTACCCACCACTTTGACCAGACTCTGCCAACACTTAATCTTAGCACGGACGATTTCCCTATGGTACTGTCTACGCAATGATTTATAATTCTCACTGAGCAATTGTACATATTCATGAGAGCTGTAAAATAGGCACTCTGATAATTTCGATATCCGTCTATGATTTAATGAAATTTTAATGAAATAACTGTGGGCTTATATGAACGCGCTGACGTAAGTACCGATGCCATTCGGATATTAACACAATGAGCAAAATTCCTCTTCTGCATTGCGAAAAGATTTGAATATTCCACAGGAATATCCGATATCCATTAATATTCTGAACCTTAATGCTTTTTATCAGCAAAAGGAAAACGCTTGGCTGTTGTCTGTTTGTTTGTTTCTTGTTTCCTGGAAACAGTTGTTAATTTTCTTTTGTCACGCATTTAAAAATAATGATAGAAACACGATTAATGAACACTAACTGCAAAAATGAATAAGTTCTATTAATTGCACTGTTTATAATCTAAAAAAAAAATAGTAAAGTAACAAATATGAAAGGGGATTCATGATGATAGACACGTCACCACAAAAACCGACAAAAACTAATCAGATTTACTAAAAGTAGAGATGCTTCATCCATATAAGTTAACTGGGCAGTCGCCCACTGCACCGCACGTTTTGCATGGTTCTTCTAGGGCTGCAGTTGCTGGTAGCTTTCCAGTGGTCGCTTCTGAGTACAAATCCTGACTTATGCAAAACTTTTTTTTTGATACAGAAACGACGGATGTACAGATTAAAAAACCGTATACAGATCCCAGTGCTGTTTCTTGGTAATAATTCTTTTTAAGTTTGACTCAGTCCCACTCATTCAGAAAACTATTCAAAGGTAGAGGAGTCGAACTAATCCTAAATAAATTTCCCCAGCGGACACAGGCCCTTTATGTACGAAAAATTAATGCTTTCAGAGAAGTCATACAGGATCCTCACGCTCCTAACCTGCTGAAACGTCTACAGGAGCAGAGACCCTCTCCAACCCCTTCATGAGAGAAAGTCGAGAGCTAATGGAAACTATTAATAATCTGCCTAACAAATGTAGTTTGTCCTGTATGGATTTAAATATTTATGCTAAAGACATATGGCCCATATACATGTATATGGGTCTTATACATGGGTATGACCCATTAATCATGGCCAATTAATTAACCTACTACATATTATTTATGACAAAAATTATTTTAGTGGTACTTACCAATAATTGTATTTGAAAACTGTACCTCACCAAACTAATCATCATCAGCCATTTTCAATCCACTGCAGGATGAAGGCCTCTCCAGCAACTTTCCAGTTCCTTCTGTTTTGAGCACTGGCCATCCATTTACTACCCAAAAACTCATGAATTTCATCTATCCATCTCCGCCTTTGTCTTCCAGGTTTTCTTCTAGCTCCTCTTGGGTACCATTCTGTTATTTTCTTAGTCCATCTGTCATCATGTTTTCGAGCTATGTGTCCTGCCCAAGACCATTTTAGTTCTTTAGTTTTGATAAGAATGTCCTTTACTTGAGTGTGCTGCCTAATCCATGTGTTTCTCTTCTTATCTAACAGTCTGATTCCCAATATAATTCGTTCCATTCTTCGCTGTGTAGTTCTCAGCTTCTCTTCCATTCTTTTAGTGAGTGCCCAAGTTTCACTTCCATAAGTCATGGTGGGGAGTATACATTGATTCATTATTTTACTTTTCAGACAAACTGGGATATTGCTCTTCAGTATGTGACTATATTTCCTGAATGCTATCCATCCAAAATTAATTCTTCTCTTGACTTCCAGCCATTTATCATTATTACAGCTAATAACTTGTCTCAGATAAGTATATGACTCCACCTTTTCAATTACTGCTCCTTCAAACATTATTTCCCTTTCCGTGGCATACTTGTTCATCATTACTTTTGTTTTAGCCATATTCATCTTTAGTCCAAAATCCTTACTAACTGTACATAACTGATTAAGATTTTCCTCTAATTCTTTGGGATCGTGGCTTATAACCACAATGTCATCTGCAAATCATAAATGGTTTAGGTACTCTCCGTTCACATTGACTCCTTTCTGCGACCAGTCTAATCTTCTGAAAGCTTCCTCAAGGGCAGCAGTAAACAGCTTCGAATATATTGTGTCTCCTTGTCGAACTCCTTTCTCGACTTTAAATTTGCTACTGTCTTTGTCTAGTCTAATAAAGGAGGTAGCACTCTCATATATTTTCTTCAAAATCATAATATATGAGGTATCTATGCCTTGTCTTTCCAGTGCCCGAAACATTGCCTTATGCTGTATGGAGTCAAATGCCTTTTCATAATCGACAAATGCCAGGCATAATGGTGTTTTATATTCATTTGCTTTCTCCATTAGCTGTGATATTACGTGAAGGTGATCCATAGTTGAGAATCCTGTCCTAAAGCCAGCTTGCTCTTTCGGTTGATTCTCATCAAGTCTTCTTTCTAATCTGTTAGTAATGACCCTTGTGAACAACTTGTAGATGTGGGATAACAAGCTAATTGGTCTATAATTTCCAATTTCTGATTTATCTCCTTTCTTATGCAGCAAAACTATAATTGCATTATTCCACTGCTTAGGCGTTACACCTTTTCTAATGCACTTTGTGAAGAGCCTTGCCAGTTTTTTGTGTTATGTCTCTTCCTCCCAATTTTTACAACTCTACAGTAACTTCATCTTCCCCCGGGGCTTTCCGATTCTTCATTTTCTTCAATGCGTGTTCTACCTCATCAGGAAGAATATCGGGTATGTCGTATGTGTTGCTACTTTGCAATCCAGCTTCCCCACTGCTGGCATCATTCCCCTGCTCCTTGTATAATTCTCTATAGTAGTCTTCTGCTATTTGAATTATGCCTTCTCTGCTGTTTATAAGTACACCATCGCTATTCTTCAGTTTCAGTATCATTTGTCTTTCTGTATTACTGCTCATGGCTGCTGATTTAAATCCTTTGTTTTCCCTTAATGCTTGTTCTACTTTTCTTGTGTTAAATCTTCTTATGTCCTCTCTGAGTCTCTTTCTAATGGCTTTGCATAACTCAGTATACTCAATTTTCTCCCTGTCAGTGTTTTTCTTGCTCTTCATTTGTCATCTTCGGTTCATCATGACAAGTGTTTCTTGACTAATATTTTCTTCTTTGGATTTCTGTTTCCCTATAGGTTTCTTGGGCTTTATCACTTTCAGAAAGTTGTAATATTCCTCGTCGATATCTTGGTCCTGAGCAGTCTGCAGAAGCTCAAACTTGTTCTTAAGTTCCAGTACATACTGCTTTTTCTCCTCCTATGTTATCTCAAAGACCTTTGTATTATTTACTCGAGTCAGTTTTTTCCTTTCTTTTCCTACATCTCTATCAAGTGTACATCTTACCATTCTGTGATCACTTCCAACATTTACCTTATTCAGGACGGTAACATCATTCACAATATATCTTCTGTTAGTGAGGTTGAAGTCGATTTCATTAGTTGTTAATCCATTTGGACTCTTCCATGTCCACTTTCTGTTCACCCTTTTCTTGAAAAAAGTGTTCATTACTGACAGTCCTTGAGATTCTGCAAATTCCACAAGTCTTTCACCTCTTTTATTTCTTTCACCAATTCCAAAATTTCCTATAGTTCCTCTTTCTGCGCTGTTTTGCCTTTTTCCAACCTTAGCATTGAAGTCCCCCATAATAATAGTGTAGTGGGTTTTCTGCTCATCTAGAAGACTCTCAATTTCGGTGTACATTTCTTCAACCTCTTCATCATCATGGCTCGATGTTGGTGCATAAATCATTATAATCTTTAGCTTGTACCTCTTAGAAATCTTGAGTATTAGTCTTGACACCCTTGGTGATGTACTTTTGAATTCCAAAATGTTGTTTTTAAAATTTTTATGGACCAGAAACCCAACTCCACCTTCACTCCTTTCACTGTTTCCATTGGTGTACAGCAGATTTCCACTTGATAAACTTATAAGTGATTCATTTCTTCTTCTTGTTTCAGCCAAACCGATGATATTCCAATTCACATTTTCTAATTCCTTTTCCAGCTCTAATATCCTGTCTTCACCGATGAGTGATCGTACGTTATAACAGGCCAAGTTCAGTTTCAGTGCATGGCAGCCTGGTCGTACCCAGAGATTCTTAGCACCCTCTGCTTCCACTCTGATCCTTTTGTTGCCGTAAGAGGGAGAGTGAAAGCTGCTGGGGACTCAGGGCCATTTGTATTGTTTTGCTCTCATATGCTGGAGGGTTTGGTCTTTTCCTCTTCACGCTGACCAGGCGTCTTGAAGAGAACCACTCTACACGTTCGTTGCCACCTAAGTGACGTAACAGGGCTTACCATCGAGAAGGTGTGCATGAGTGGATTTTAGGGAGGCAGGCCAACCGGACTTCTCCTAAATCTTCTGTAATAGAGAGATATTGGATCCATCAGTGTTTTAGGCTGAGTGTCTGATAACACACAGGATACCTGTTCCCCTCTAAGCCCCAAACTAATACAAAATATAAAATAAAAAAATAATAACCCGAAGTCATGAAAAGATTTTAGGCCAATGTTAACATGGTGTGGACCCCTCAGCATCTTAAAAAAGACAATCGCTATTCATTTAAAGAATCTTAGCTTCAGTGTGCGACTTACACTTGACAATTCAAATCTTCTATAAACTCTATATGTTATTGAAGCAACCCTCAGTAGAAAACATTAACTAGACATAGTTTTCTTATTTGATAAAATTAAATTCCATCCCCACATTTGCACAAAAACCTTTTGTGGCAATTGGAAATTGTGGGAGCGAAGTTGAGAAATATGTAATTAATGATATTGAAATTTCGCAAGATTATTTAATGAAAAGACTTTGAGCCTACAGGCCAGTAAGGCTCCTGGAGTTGGTGGAATATACCCTATAATCTTAAGGGAGGCGGAAAGTGACTGCATTCAACCATTGTGGCTAATTATGGGAGCATCACTAAATTCTGGGGGGTTTCCGTCGGATTGGAAAAGTGCCAATGTAACTCCCATACATAAGAGTGGCTTCTAAGAGTAAAGTGCGAAATTATCGACCTGTCAGTCTGACTTCAGTGGTAGGGAAAATCATGGAGGCAATGATCAAGGGTGGAATTCAGGGTCATTTGGATCGAATTGAAATTCTCAAGGATACTCAGCATGGTTTTGTAAAGGGAAAATCATGTTTAACAAATCTGGTTCGCTATTTCGAAATAATCACTCACGAGCTGGATTTAGGAAATAATTTCGACATTGTTTATTTGGATTTCAGCAAAGCTTTTGACTCAGTCCCAACATGCGGGTGCTTTGTAAGCTGGAACAGTTTGGGATCACTGGGAAAATCCTTAGATGGATAGCAGGATGGCTTCAAGGCAGGAGGCAGAGGGTTGTGATAAATGGCTAATCCTCAGATTGGGTTGATGTAAGAAGTGGTGCTCCCCAAAGATCAGTATTTTCATAAACGACATTGATGAAGGGATAGAGCGCGTGAAGTCTAAATTTGCAGATGATGTTAAATTGGTAGAGTGCTTAATGATCACTGTCAAGCTGAGCTTCTTCAGAGAGACTAGATGGACTTCAGGAATGGTCAGAAAAATGGCAGCTATGCTTTAATCTAACAAACTGTAAGGTATTACACCTGGGAAACAGTAATCCCAAAATAACCTATTCACTTGGTGGAGTTCACCTAAACGAGTACTGGAGGAAAGGGACTTGTGTGATACGATATGGTCAGACATGAAATTCTCTGAGCATTGTAAACAGGTTGCAAGGAAGGCCCATGGTGTCCTATCAGTGATCTGTCTGTGCTCTATCGAACTTTTGCAAATAGAGATAGGGACATGATAATCCCATTATATGAGTCTTTTGTTAGACCACATTTGGATTACTGTGTTGAAGTAAGGAGACCGCACCTAAAGAAAGAGATCGAGCTTCTTGAAAGGGTGCAAAGTCGGGTAACTCGCCTGGTGAGATCGGCAAAAGGGCGTCCTTATGAAGAAAGACTTCGAATATGTGGGTTGCAGAGTTTGGAAACTAGACACCTTAGAGGAGATTTGATTGAGGTGTTTAAAGCTCTGACAGCATCAGTAGAATGAATGAGGACGAAATTTTCAAGATTATAAATGATGCTAGAACTAGGGGATATAAATCCAAGTTACGGGGGGATATGTTTAGTTGGACTGCAGGAAGTTTTATTTTAACCAGCGAGTTATAAATTACTGGAATCAGTTGCCTACATGGGTAGGTTTGGGGAAATTCAAAGCTCATCTGGTTATTACCTTCGAGTCAGGGAAGATCATAGTATGATAGGTTTAATTTCCTTTTTTTTATTAATTATTATTATTTATTTATTTCGCGCCTCCCTAGCCAGGTTGGCAGGAGCAGTAATACATAGCATACGCTTCTTGATTAGACCTGGGTTCGATCTCGTACCCACCAAATATGGAGGATGCGGCAGGTCACTGAATGACCACTGTATATTTCTTCCCTGCATGAAGGGTGAGGGTTGGCGTGAGAAAGGGCATCCTGCTGTAAAAATTTCATTCGAAACAATAAAAACGCTGACCCCATATAATAATGGGAAAATGCGAGCATAAAAAAGAATATATACATATTATTTCTTTTTTTTTATCATTGATTTGTTTTTTTTTTTTTTTTCGCTGGTGCAGCATAAGCCATAGGCTTTCTTGCACCATGGGGCCATTAATAATACTAATACTGATATGCGGTGCTCATTCCCTCACCTTTCCGTGTCTTCCGTATTTGGTGGTCACGGGCTCAAACCCCGGTCTAACCAAGAAGCGTGTTCTGCCCCTGCCCACCTGGCTATGGAAGCGCCACATATTGGTGTAGGAATACCTCTTAGAAAGGCGACATAAATTTTTACCAGAAAACTTTGGAAAAAAATTGGTAATACTGCGTTTCACTTCTTCTCGTGAGCAGAAGTGAAGTTGTTTATAATCACTGCTCACCCCAACCCAAGGGAAACCAGATTCGAATTTCCATCAAAGGCGCGAGGAACGTTTGGTTGTTATTCCACTTAGGTCGTAAGGAGGTCTTAGGGAAAACGTTTTGTGAATTTTTTCCAGAAAACTTTGATTTATTCGTCCAGCAAAACAATTAAATGAACCACCGAGTCCGGGAAATTTACAAATTACAAATTACATATTTAACAGAACACAATTTACAGTTATACATTGATATTTGTTACTTAAAGCGGTCCCAGCCAACCATTGGCAACCCCGCTGTCAATTACTCATAATTTAGCAGCACTCTATTTTTAGATATATTTTTATTGACAAATAAAATATATATATATATATATATATACGCACAAAAATTACAATGTGGGGGTTATTGTTTTGTTTAACCCCATAACAAAACCTCCAAAGCTGGTTGTCAACCCCACTTCTTCTTTTGACAGCAACATCAGCAGCTCACATAAGGCGCAGAGAAAAACCATTATTAATGCTAATAGTACTCCTGAGCGTCATGTGAGTAAAGAGTCTCTCTCTGGAAAAGAACAAACAAAAAATGTTAGAAGATTACAATGATCCTCGGGTCGTGGGAAGTTTCAGTGGTGTTAATTCATTACAAAAACGTACAAAACTACACAGAAATGTCGTGAAAGAGTACTTGTCATCTCTGCCTGCTGATGTGAGACACAAACCTCAAAGAATTAATTTTCCTCGAAACCAAATAATAATTCCAGACTACACCATAAATTTCAGTGTGACTTAGCAGAAGTTTCCAACCTGTCTAAAGATAATGGGGGAGTGTGTTATTTGCTCGTTTGTATAGATGAATTTTCTAGATACGCCTGGGTGAGAACACTTATAAATAAAACATCAAAGCAAATAGTAATGGCATGCATTCAAATCAATTTTCAAGGAGGAAACACCATTCAATCTTAACAGCAACAAAGGCAAAGAATTTACAAATAAGGATGTGAGAGCATTATTTAAGTCTCTTAACATTAATTTCTATATTGCTAGATCGGAAAAAAAGGCTGCCATAGCTGAACGTTTCATCCGAACTCTGAAAGAAAAAATATTTAAATGGATAATTTATTCTGAAAGTAAGAAATATGTGCACGTTCTTCCCGACATTGTAGCTACTTATAATCGAACGCCACACCCAACCATAGGGATGGCACCAGCCAATGTTACTTTGCATAATGAAGAAGACGTCTACAGGAAATTGTACTTGAAAAACCCAAAGAACAAATTCCTAAATTTAAACTAGGGGATCGTGTCTTTCTAACCACAGATTCTCATCTTTTCCGCAAAGAATTCTGGGGTAGTTGGAGTCGTGAGATTTTTTTACTATATCCAAAGTATTGAAACGAAGACAACCAGTTGTGTACAGAGTCAAAGACAAAACAGGTGAAACGATCGAAGGCACCTTTTATGAACAACAACAACAACTTGTTACCATCCACGACACATTGCCTGTCGACGTCTATCTTGTTGAAAAAGTACTTAAGGAACGACGTGTGGGTGGAGAGTGTCAATTACGTGTTACGTGGTTATCATACCCTGTGTCTTACAACAGTAACACGGATTAATATGCACATGTTAATTACTAAGTTGTCGAACCCATTCAATCGTTCTAACATTTCTTTAAACCCTACACAATGTCGCATAGCATCTTATTCATAAACCACAGACTGAAGTCACATTTGCAAGTTGCGGCATAGCATAGTATCCCACTCAGTGTTATCAGAAGGTTGAGGAATTGGTTCGAAGAAACCCAGACCGATCGTAGACGTGGAGATCAGGTTCGGAGACTTCAACAAATACCAGACGAGAACGAGAACTCTTTCTCTCTATTTTCGTCGAACTCTTGAAAAGTAACGTGGCAACTCTGAAGCTTTGCTGCAGCAACAGGAATATAGTGTCAACCCAGACCATCTGAAATAGCTGTTGTTTTTATACGATTGGGTATAGTAGGATTGGGTAGGTTTAGTAGGATTTATAAGATCGGGTTTAGATTGGGTTTCATAGGATTGGGTTTAGAGGATATTGCATTTAGGCGCACCGGGGAATCCAAATCAGTTTGTTTCAAGACAATCCATCGTACGACATTTCGGCGCACAAAACTTCTGTGTGTCTGTACAGACAATTTAGTACATGGCAGTTCGGTGTATCCAAGTCGGTGTACGAGACAATTTAGTGAAAGGCAATTGGTGGTTACTACAATTTGGTGCATACGTGACAATATCCAGGCAACAGCTTTATAAAAACCTAAAAACAAAGCCTCTGCAACAGATGATCAACGAGACTGGAGTCATGCTTCTTGCAAAGTTAATCACCTCTGCATGCGATTCATCAAACTTAGCTAATATAATATCTGTCCCCAACAGGAAAAATTCAAGAAACCAGCAATTCAAATCCAACCTCTCCAGGCTCAAACAAATGGACAGAATATTCACCAATGCATCTCTTCTCCTCATAAATCATCACAACATTGATTGCAACAGGTTAATGAACTCTGAAGCCTATAGGAGTCAGATCTGCGATAAAATGAGAAAAATAATCCAACCCAGTAACTGCAACTGAAAGCCAAATGTCCTGTTCTGCAATTTTTTAAATTCATAACTAAAATTCCTAGCCATTGTTAATATCTATATAAAATCTGCTATGTACATATACTCGATTATTTTATGTCATTACCTTTGTATTTTTACCTACCCCTAGACATGTGGTGTGATGGGCTTGCTGTATTTGCAATAAATGAATATTTATTTATTTATTTATTTATATAGTAATCAAGCACAACAACTGACTTGTACTAACTTCTTGTACAATCTTAACTCGTATATACCAATCAAGTTTTAGAAGAGGAACAACTTTCCAATCACCCTGCACATCTTATTCTCTATTACATATAATCTCTTTTTTTGGGCATGGCTGTTAATTCTTTATCTCTATTATGATCTGTCCTCCAAATATAGATCTTATAATGATTGTTATAATATAGAATAATTAATATACTTATTCGCTATTAAGTTCTATAAAAGCACTAGAATATATTGAAATTATGGGGAAGGCCCTTGTATTGATATCAGGATGGTTGTAATTAATGATTACTCTACAGAACGGGTTAGAGCAATATATGGAGCCCACAGGGATCAGCGCTGGAACTGGTTCTTTTTCTATTTCTCAATATTATTGACATTGTTATCGCGTACAGTGCCAATTTTGCCCTAGTGCCAGTTTTTGCAATTGGTTTCCCCTTGTCTTTCTTTTCTACATGGGCTGTTTATTAGTCCATTCTAAATTTTAGTTCTGTCCGATTAATAGTCTTCCTTCAACATGCATACAGAATGACACAATTTGATCACGACCTCTCTGTATTTGAAAACATTAAGTATAAATGTTAATAACACAATTTTACATTTATATTTATTTTTAGGACATGAATATGAGATTGAAGAGTGACTTAAATGGACGTTGGACGATTTCTGGTTTAAATGAAAGGTTCCTCACTACAATTGCCCAGACATTGAACTTCAAGTAAGTGATTGTTGATTAAAAAACCACGCAACAACTTGTGCATATATATATAATAGTCTAAGTAAATAAGGTACGTGCTGTTGAATGGCATATTATGCTAGAATTTTATTATGTGGTGTCCGAAAATATAATAATGATACTATATAAATATAAAGAAATATGCAAACCGCCTGGCTGCCCATTAAAAATATATATACCCATATATCAAGGCACCAAGACGTTATAATAGCCGATACCAGCCCCCATAGGCCAAACCTAGTAAAGAAATATCATAAGTAAAATAAGGTAATAATCACATAATACAATATGTTAATTATGGGTAGTAGGATACATTGAAAGGGACGTTATCAAGGGATAACCCTCTCAATATATCCCTCCAATAATCAACAGAGCTATCAGTTTCTGTTATCATCCGCCTGCATAACTTAGCCAAAGAGGTAATAGTAAGGTCTAATGGTTAGGTGTATGATTTAGTTGTTCACAGGCAAGATGATAATTAGCCCGACCGATAGCTAACAAATATATAAAGAAAACATGAAAATGCAGACTATAATATTACGACGGTTGTAATGTTCTATCTGCAATATTGCTTAAGATATTTATTAATTGCTCATATTATAGATAAATATATATATATACAAATTTGTATATGCACAAGTTGTTGTGTGATTGTTTAATATATATATATATATATATATATATATATATATATATATATATATACAGGGTGTTTCAGTTAAACGTTTCAGAACTTCTAAGAGGGGTAGGGTACATCCTGACAACTCGAAATCATATAGCAATGTGGGGTCGAAAATGCTTTCCTGAAGCGGTGTTGTACACAGAAGCACCATAAAGAAAAGAGACCGTAAGTGAGAAATCGTTTTAATAATACATGAAAAGAAGCAAAAGGTACATGGATTAAAGTAAGTGTTCGAAGTTTCTTCCACGGGCTACAATGCACGCCTCACATCTCCGACGCATGGACATCCGAACATTCTGGAATACTCCAGGCGAATTTCGAATTTCTTCGGCAGCTACTGCAATTCTTGCAACCAGCTCCTCAGCATTGTCAACAGGGGTGTCATAAACTAGCGATTTCATATGACCCCAGAAATAAAAATCAAGACATGATAGGTCGGGTGACCGAGCAGGCCAACGCACGGGACCACCACGTCCGATCCACTGTTGACCAAATGTGACATCCAGGTAGTTACGAACATCTCCGCTATAATGGGCAGGGGCTCCATCGTGTTGGAACCACATTGTCTGTTGCGTCGATGCAGAAATCTGTTCATCTCTCAAAAGTTGTGGCAATACTTGCTGCAGAAAGATCAAGTAGATAGGTCCGGTTAGACGACACGGTAACAGGTAAGGTCCGATGAGGTGATCTCCCATAATACCGGCCCATACATTGACCGAAAATCGAATCTGTGCTGCACGACGTCGTATTGCATGCGGGTTCTCGACCGCCCAGATATGGTCGTTATGCGTGTTGAAAATTCCTTCCCTTGTGAAGGATGCCTCATCGGAAAACAACACTTCAGCAGGAAAAAGGGGATTTGTAGCACATTTTCCAAGGTACCACTGTGCGAAAGCAATACGAGGTGCATAATCCTCTGGTTGCTGTGTCTGGACACGCTGCACGTGAAACGGATGCATGTCTTGTTCTCGGAGAATCCTCCAGACGCTGCAATGGGAAACCCCGACTGCGTTTGCTAGACTTCGTGTACTCGTTCTTGGATTCCCCTGTACATGCTGCAGCACATTCTGTTCGACGGCTGGAGTCCGTGCTGTTCTTACCCTGTCCCAGTCAGCTCTTTCAAATGAACCTCTCTCAGCTAACCTCTAGTGCAGTCTTGCAAAGAAATTATGACTGGGAATACGCCTCGTCGGATATCGTTCCGCGTACAAACGCTGTGCGGCTGGCCCACTACAATTTGCAGCCCCGTACGCTAAATGCATATCGGCTAACTCTGCGTTCGTGTAATCATCCATCCTACTAACTTGGCGTTCTTGTTCAAGAAATTCGAAATTTGCCTGGAGTATTCCAGAATGTTCGGATGTCCATGCGTCGGAGATGTGAGGCGTGCATTGTAGCCCGTGGAAGAAACTTCGAACACTTGCTTTAATCCATGTACCTTTTGCTTCTTTTCATGTATTATTAAAACGATTTCTCACTTACGGTCTCTTTTCTTTATGGTGCTTTTGTGTACAACACCGCTTCAGGAAAGCATTTCCGACCCCACATTGCTATATGATTTCGAGTTGTCAGGATGTACCCTACCCCTCTTAGAAGTTCTGAAACGTTTAACTGAAACACCCTCTATATATACACAAAAGCACATAGATCAGAAGAGAAGTATTGCATGTGAGCTGGGAAGAGGGAAGTTCGACACAAATTTGGTAACGATACGGAAGCGAAACCAGTTCATTAATCACATATGTGTACATTACAATTCAGGAGCGTTCAATTATTATTCCTTAAATGATTTAGACTTTTTCTTTATTTGTGATTAATAAGAATGGAAATAAATAACCAATTAACTTGTTAACGACGTGTGACTCGAGGCTGTCCGCATGGATCTGTCTCGGGCCCTTTATTGTGGAACTTGGTTTTTTTTTTGGGAAGAATGGGTCAAGAGGGAATTTGACCACTCGCACCTAACAGCTTATGCAGATCATAGGATAATAATTGGGCACTGAAACTCCAGAAAGGAGCTTGAAATGGGATCTGATTGCATATTGAAAGAATTATGAAATGGAGTAATTCACAATCTCTACATCCAAACTAAAATCATGATGTTGAAGATAAATTGGCAGACCTCCTCCCGTAAGGTTGAATGGTATTTCCTTACAGCGGGTACTAATGATTAAATACTTGAGAATGTTTATTGCTAGTGGCTTGAACTTTGTCTCGCATATTAAATATACACCAGAGAAAGTGAAGAAATTTGTTTCAATGATCTCAAGAATAACGGGAGTGGAATTGATAATAAAGGGGAAACACTCCATTTGATTTATAATTGTATTTTTCTGCCGATTTTTATATATAGTTCATCAATCTGGGTTGGCCATGCAATCAAAGTAAGCAACACCAGAAAGCTCTGTCCTATACATCGAGTTAAGTTACTTAAAATGGTGATGGCCTGCAGAACGGTTTACACAGAAGATTTGCAAGTGTCAGCTTGCAAGATGCCGTTTGATTTATAGTTAGTATTTAAAAGCCTATCCTTTTATTTGAGAAGAGGTATAAAATCTGAGTTGCTTGGAGATCGAAATTAACACTTTAAATGACTTGAGAAACGAAAGGAAGAGGATTTGGGGGTCCCTTTTACAAAAATAGTAAAGCAGATGGAATTATTAGTAAAAAGGTAGAATAACAGTCAAATGTTTCCCTTACGTTAATGGTGTGAATTATATTAAACCGATCTGGTTGGTACCTAATCTAACTTGTACATTCTTATTAACAGGTTACGGGTCAGTTTTTGCTGAACTGAGTAGTCTTCGAATTGTAGTAAGATACAACTATACTTGTCGTGATCTAGAAACATGGGAACATGTCATTTTTAATCCATAACATTCCCTGAGAGTCCGTGAGACGAGCGAGGTTGGCAGTAATTTATGTAATATTTTACATGCCGAAAAGGATTCTTCTTGGCATGCAATATAGGCAGTATTTACAATGCTCATTCACTTATTTGGAACTGCTTTAGTGAAGCATTCCTTCGCTCACATGTAAGAATCAGATTACAAGAAATACAGTCAAAGCTTCCAGAATGGAACTCCAGGTTCTTCCTTAACTTTTGCAGTTGTAAACAAATCACCGTGAGCGGTTCAAATCTCTACTCGTTAGCACTTATCACGATCTGCAATTAGCAGGATCAGCATCGAATATTTTCTAATATTCGCAGGTCGAAGAACGAGTTCCTTAATACCAGGAGAAAAGAACATTTCTTATGAAGGAATTATTAGGTTCAGCAACGAATGTTCCCTATGAAAGAATTATCAGCAACGATTGTTCTTAAAGTCGGTATGAGCAGGTTCATCAGGAATGACTCTTCCTCTTTTTCTGGCGTGATATTTGTTTTCTTAAATAATCAGTCTTCATCTCCAGAATGACAGAGACAGGTTCCTTCTCAACTTTTTTGATTGTAGAAGTTGTCCTTTTAACATCTATTCGGAAATGATCTTGACCAAACACTGGCTGACATGAACATCGGCATAAAAGTTAACGTACACTACATCAATAACTTAAGATATGCCGATGACACAGCACTAATAGCGGATTCAGAACACGATTTACAGACCATCTTGAACGAAGTGGACATAGAAAGCCAAGCATGGAGGCTACGAATCAACAAAAAGAAAACAAAGGTGATGAAGGTCAGCAGGACTGCAAGCAAAATCACGATCAAACTAAACAATGAAAAATTAGAGCAAATACACCGCTTCAAGTATCTCGGAGTACTCATTGATGACCAGCTGAACCATGAGGCCGAAATCAAAAGCAGAATTGAACAAGCCAGGCAGGCATTCACCAAATGGGGAACCATCCTCACCGACAGAAGCTTGAACATCATGCTCAAATTACGCACATTGAAATGCTACATCTGGCCAATACTGCTCTACGGTGTAGAAACCTGGACTCTAACATCAGCCACTACAAAAAAGCTCCAGGCCTTCGAAATGTGGCTCTACCGAAGAATGCTGAAAATTCCGTGGACAGCCAAGATAACCAACGCACAGGTCCTGCAGGACATGCACACGGAACGGGACCTGCTCAAAACCATCATCAGCAGGAAATGCAAATACCTAGGTCACATCGCTAGGAACCAACAAAAATATCACCTACTACCACTCATCGTGGAGGGAAAGATCGAAGGCAAGAAACGCCCAGGCAGACCGAAAATGGCATGGCTAGATAACATCAACACCTGGCTTCACATGACAACAGCACAAATTCTACACGCAGCGCTAGACAGAGAACAATATCAAAACGAATTCGCAAACGCCATTCGGCAGCATTAAAGAAGAAGAAGAAGAAGTCCTTTGCAGGTAAAAATGTGTACTCTTCTGTATTGAATAACTGCGTTTTGGTGCTCCCCATTCTCTCTCTCTCTCTCTCTCTCTCTCTCTCTCTCTCTCTCTCTCTCTCTCTCTCTCTCTCTCTCTCTCTTCTCTCTCTCTCCAAAGCTTGCATTAAATATAGAGCAGATGCAACATCACGTTTCAGAAATAGTAATTAACATACAGCACGAGATATATAAATATAAATATAGGGATATAAATAAGTAATGTTCTTTGAAATCCTTTGAAATAAGGAAGAATTTTAGAGAGCAAATCGCTCTCTAAATTCTTCTAGCTCTGCTCTAAATGGTCAGAAACTTGTGTTGTGAGCAAGCAGGAAAGTTGCGCGTTTGTATAAAAAGAAACAGGCGTGCCACATACCGATAGACTAAATCTCTCCCTAGTTGAAGATCTTCAACATTGTATTAGGGGCCAATTTTTTGGTAGACGTTTGCTACCAAATTTTTGTTCGCTTTCTTCTTAGACTGAATCTCTTTTATCAAATGAAGGTGTTTAGCATACCTTTCTACTGTTTATTCAGTGTTCTTACTGCTTTTGTTTAGCTTGAAATTTCTTTTACAAATGGGATCTGTTCTTCATATCTTCAATGAAAATTAACGCAATCAGATTTGTTTGAAATTAATAAATAAAATAGGAAAAGAAAATATATTAATAAAAACTTGTGAAAATTTTACTCAGCAGCTTGCTCAAAAATGGTAAAAGTTAGGTCAAGGAGAATATACCACCACCATTTGGATGGCTTCTTCTCTTCATCTAATTAATGTTGGTTGCGCCTTGTTCATAAATTCTCTGAGTTTGCTGAAGTTTGCTGATACGTCTTTGAATACACCCGAATTTTTTAGTGTTTGTTTTGAATATCTCAGGAGAAGAAAAGTTCCTTGAATATTTTTCTTCCAAACCACTTGTCAACGGAGTGCACTTCCAAATGTCTTAGTTTGTATGTGAATTTATTTCTACAACCTAAAAAACAAGTATACGAAAATAAAAATTGATGGAAGTACGATAATATGAACCCCCTTCCAGCTCCAATTCCTCTTTAAATACTATACATATGTACTTTCTAAACATTTTACCCATTTTTTTCTCTTTTATTTTTTCTCTTCTTTCTAGTTTTTCGTCGTTCTTTTCTCTTTCTTCTTTATTGGTTTTTATTTCTCTTATCTCTACAACTTTCATTTCGTTACTTATATATGAACAGATAGAACATCCTTCATTGCAGGCTCAAGAAGAATTTGCAGAGCTTTCTAGTGATGGAAATCTTTAGCTTGAATTCTCTAAGAAATCTTTAAATGCTTTTTAGCTTCAGGTTAAAGCTGAATATCTAATACTCTTTGATCTGGCAATGAGAGCACTTCTACCAATTGCCACCACTTTTTATGTGAGTCGGCATCTTAACAACATTGGCTCTAATAAAGACGAAACACCGTTCTGGCCTTAACAACATCGAAGTTGATATGAGACCTACAATAACAAAATTTTTGCGAAGATTTTATTTATTGTGCCGAAATAAACAAACTCATCCATTTCATTAGAGACTTGAACATTTATGGGTGTTCTTATGTTTCTTATGACGTAGATCGCTGTCTCATGTTCTCGTGTGGAACTTTCCGAAAACGTACATGTGAAGAAGTATCATTGGCTGAGAAGGATGCCTGGGAAACCAGAACCCAAGTTTAACTGAGAATTCGCTCGCTGATATTGAACTTATTGAAACGGATAATCGACTACTAAAGGGGAGGTTTACCTACTGTGTTGATGCAAGTGGGTATTATGAATTGAACCTTATATATACCTGATCTAACATCAATACAGTAAATATTACAAATGCAACAGAATACAATTTCTTTTTTAAAGTGGAATCTGACTGTCTGAATAAGCTAACAAGCTGCCTTGGCAAACTTGTCTTTCTATAGGTTAACAGGTCTTTGGAATTTTTTCGCGAGGGAGAGAGAAGATGTAGATTGCGCAATGAGGGTTCTCGGCTTAACTGAGTGCTTATTCTGAGGTTTGATTTGAATTAGACTACACTAGATCTGGGAACTTGTTTGGGAGTAACTTTGTGCCAGCTCACAGTACTGAGAAGAGGAGGTAGTTATTTCTCAACTAGAGAATGTCATAATCAACTTGATTATGACATTCTCTAGGAGCCATTTTATTCCTGACAGGTAGCAGGGACAGCCCATAATTATGGGGTTTCCTTCTTCTACTAGAATAGTAGCAGCTGTGGATGTTCCTCCAAAATCCGCTATAGTGATTTTTAATCAAGACCTTGTGGTAACGCCAATCACGGGTTCGTGCTCGGCGTGTGACCAGCATTCTTGTGTCTTCACAAGTTTCTTCTTTCTGTCTGGTTTCACTGTATTGCCCACCATCTGAAGATATTCAGATAGTTCTTCATACATTGGAATATATTTGTTTAAGATATGCATCCCATAATCTCATTGTTACTGCTGATTTTAACGCAAAATCAAATTTTTGGCACACTGGATGTACTGATTTGAGAGGGAACCAAATTGAAGACCTCATATTATCTCATAGTCTTGTTGATAAGCCCGTCCACCTTTTCAACTGTGAATGGAGGGTCCAATATTGAGGCTACTGTGACATTTCTTTTTATGAGCGATTCTATTTTGAATTGATAAGTCAATCCTGGCTTAGTAATTAGGGATCACCGTGCATTTTCTTTTGATCTATGTTCGAAGGAGGGGGCAAAAAGGCTTGGCCTTGAGTGATCTGTCTAGATTTTGTATGGACTGTGTTAACTGGAACAACTTTAAAAATTGTTTGACTGCAGTTTTCGATAGTGATAATACTGTGGTACCTGAGGAGAGTTTAAATGCTATGACAACTTATGAATACGTAAATTATGTACAGTATCATATTATCCAGGCTTGTGTACACTCTAGCAGGAGGAAAAGGAATAAGAAATTGTCGGTCCCCCGGTAGACTCCAGCATTGTGTTCTCTTAGATCTCAGGTATGCCAGGCTAGGAAAGTATACCAAAGAAATGGATATTTTTCTAGTGTTGATCTGGAATAATTTAAAAATGCCTATAGAGAGAGAAGAAAGGCTAATGCTGAGAGCAAGAGAAGTTGAAAAAATTTGGTTAACGAGGTTGTTAACACAGATCCCTGGGGGTCTCTTGTATAAAATTTCTTGTAATAAATTGCTTTGTGGAGAAATATACAACACTGTATCGAACAATAATGATGAGACGTCGGATTGGTTTTCTACTGTGGAGACGATTGTTAGAAGGTTATTTCCTCAGGAGCTTGCTGAAGATGATTCACCTGAGCAACCGGTGATACGCAGGATGAACTCTGAGTTTACAGGATCCGGTGACTCTCATTTTGAACTGTTCAGTTTCGTAGAGTACTGCAGCTGTAGCTAAATTGAACGTTAAAAAATACCCCGGTTTGGACTTAATTAAAAATCAAGTAATCATTACATTTTGTGATTATGTTCCACAAATTATGTTAGATTTATTTAATAAATGTTTTATCGAGGGTACTTTTCCAAGTCCGTGGAAGCTGGCCCTGCTAAAGATATTGCATAAGCCTGGTAAGCCTAATACTGATTCAAGGGCATAGACACCAATTTCGCTCTTGGCGAACATGGGTAAAGTTAATGATAGGTTACTTTCTACCAGAATTTTGTGGATGTTGTAGGATAAGCATCTGTGTTCAGTTGATCCCCATGGATTTAAGAAGGGGCACTCTACAGAGCACGCCATAACATCTCTTTTAAATTGCATCAAGGATTCTTCTGATAAATGTGTTCTTATGGTCTTTATAGATTTGAAGGAGCATTTGATTCGGTATGGTGGGAAAGTGCCCTTCGATCTCTTGTGCTTGCACAGTAAAATAGTCACATAATTAACACTACAAGATCATACTATCAGGACAGATTTATTATTGTGCGTGCACGCCATCTGTCATATAGTGCTGGTGTCTCGAGAGACTGTCTTTAAATTTCGGTTTTGGGACCTCTCTTTTGGAATGCAGTTTTCGATCAGTGGCTTGTTAAGGAGTGTACAGAGTTTGCTAAGATAGTCTATGCTGATGACCTTGTAATTGGAATTTTTCGGCGCTCCAGACGTATATTGGAAGGAAAAATACAATCAGTTTTAGTTTATTTAATGCAGTCTGCCTATATAAACAAATTGAAGATCTCTGCAAGTAAGATCTGTTCTATGGTTTTTAAGAAAGAATTTGATTACGACAGAAATCCGAGAGTTCTTTTAGGTGGATTTAAAATTGCTTAAATGGTTATAACTAAGTATTTGGGATTAATTATTGATGACAAACTTTCCTTTTTGCCACATGTTTCACACCTGAATGTAAAAGGAAGACACTTTACTGCCTCCATTGCTAGAATTTCTCCGAAGGAGTGGGGATTGAATAAGAGGGTGTTGCCATTGTATTATAAAACTATTTTTTCCAGGTAGTGGCATATGCGGTTGATGCTTGGTTTTCTGTGGTAACTAAAACTAGGATTCGAACGAAACGTTTATCACTTCAGCGCTAATGTTATTAACTTTGCTGAAAGTACCTAGAACAGCGTCTACAAACGCCTGACAGATAATTGCTGGTACCATGTCATTGGATTTATTTATTGCCTACAGAGGTTTTTTGTATAAAGTGAAAAGGGTATGTCGTTACCGTTTTTGGACACCACAGTCGATTTATAGAATAACATTAAAGAAGAAAAATAACGAGTATGGAATAAATTAATGGATTTATGGCAGACCAGATGGGAAAATGGTAATGTTGGAGCTGTGACGAGGAAATTTATTCCCCAGGTGAACTACGCATTGTCAAAAACCGTGGAATCTTGCTTTGCGCCTTCTATGTATACTTCTGTTTTGTTAACAGGACATGGGTTACTTAGGTCCATATTATATGAGAGAGGATTGGATGCAGATTTTTCTGTACATGTGGCGAACAGAAGACTTGGATGCATGTAATTGTTTCATGTCGGGAGTATGAAGACCAAATGGCACATATTCCTGGCTTATCGTTTGATACAGTCTGCGCTGGTAGCACAGTGGTATCGTCACCGTCCTCCCCACACCGGGTGGAAAAGGCCTGGGTTCGAATCTCGTCGATGACGCGAGGAACTTTAATGGGCTTTTTTCACTCCGTGGCTGAGTTAACCGGTCTCAGGCGTAGATAGCAAGGTTTTTCTCCCCAGTAACTAAGGTTTTTTTCGTCCAGCAAAACAGGCAAATAGACCATAGAACATACGCAATTTACAGACACAAATACGGGTTAATTTATTTAATTAAGGGCAACCCTAAAATAATAATAATAATTTAAATTATCGTTTGATACAGTACATTTAGTTATTGCAAATTCAGACTGCTTTAATTCATTTCAGGAATTTTCAACTGCTGTGTTGGCAAGAAGAACTATTCTTAGAGCCTTTCTTTGAAGGGCAAACCTGGTGACTGGATTGTCTTCATGGAGTTTCCTGTTGGACCCGATTCCTTGTGTCGGTTCTGTGATTTGGGAGAACATTGCCTTCAACTATTGGATTCTCACTCTGGCTAGCCGCTGGAGTGCTGGACCTGATTCATGGTGTTGGGTCTGATGCTCTGGTTAGTTGTCTTTTGTGCTGCGATCATAAATATTTCCTACTGGATTCTGGGGTACTGGACCTGATTCATTGCGTCGGGTCTGGTGCTCTAATGGTTCTCTTTTTCCACGGCGGACAGTTGGACATTTGCTGGAGAGTATCTGTATTGGGGTTTGAGATTCCAGTGCTTGTGGAACAGCAAGTGAGGAAATATTCAGTTTAACTGTGATTTTGAAGTTTGTAGTTGTGCCATCCAGACTATTGCTTATTAATTTTTTTTCCCTGTTGGCTCCATGGTATGGGCAAACCGGAGAGCGGGCTTGCTAGCATCCCCGGGTATTGCACTACTCCAGTGGGTGTGGGATTTCATGCTCGAATTGGGCTATAGTAAAACCAGACCCAGGTAATTCAATATACTTTTCCAGGCCTGCTTTGTAAAGACTGAAGATTCACAAGATTTCAAAGGTGGTGTTCGGCTTATGCCTGGGAGCTACCCTAATTAAAGAACACATACGCACACGCACACACTCATGCACGCACGCACACTAACTATATGTAAATATATCTTGTACATAAATCATTTATATACTTTGATGTACATAATCTTTGCATTGTATATTGTGCGTAATTAATAAATAAATGAAAAAACTTTGAGAAGTCTATATATTCCTGCCTTGCATTGAGCAGGTGTTGTTAGTTAACTCTGGGCAAAAAGGTGATCCGGGTGATGAGCTGACAGAGGAGATCATCATAGGGCTGGCATTCATGCATAAGGTGGTGCCAGCTCTCCAACTCTCCACAGCACCAGGTTTGGTCGTCTCTAATGCCCAGGGCTCTGAGTTTGGCCTTAAAAGCACCGTGTCCCGGTAACAGGAAGGTTGAGTAGTATTCCTCCTTTTAGAACCTCATACAGAGGGTAGCAAAGGCAATCCTGTATTCCACTTGAATCATTTGCCAATTACTTTTGACATCACTGCGACTTCTCATAACTTCCAATGCAGCACCCGTTCTTCACGATTCAATTTCAGAATGGCTGACTGGCCTCTGCTCAACCTAGCTCTCAACAATATGGACAAGAAGCTCTTTGATGCTGTTGATGACATCGATGTGCTCACCAATAACTTGATCAATTGTGTCCATTCAGTTATATCTGACATTGTTCCTCAATCTCTTCTGACGGCACTATTCTATCTATCCGCACTGTTATAACAGCGAATTAACATGGGAAATTAAATCCAAAGAATTATATAGAAACAAGTATAAGCAATCAGGTGACAGTGGATACAATGAAATATTCAGCCAACTCCTCAATGAAGTGAAAACACTCAACTTAAAATCTTACAATATGTAAGAAAGTTACAACTCCATAACGCAGGTGGAATTCTCTCAACGGACGAATGTAGCATTGCTCAAGAGTTTGCCAAACATTTTTTTCTGGAATCCAAACAAATGACACATTGAGACCTGCCTCATTTCCTGACTTCACACTTATTAGAGATGTTACCTCATCAACCTCTTTATCACAGTTAAAGATTTAAACTCAGCATTAAAAAGCATGAAAATTGACTATACTAGAGGTCCAGATGACATTCGTGGCTTATTTAGGAAATTTACTGTCACTACCTTAAAATCCCTCATATTTCGGATCTTCAACTTGTCTGTCAGCTGAGGAAGTATCGTAATCACTTTAAGCAGGTCAATATAGTTCCAATTTTCAAAAAAGGTGATAAAAACGATAGCCGACCGGGCCAGCCAGGTGCGTAAAGTGCTTGCTTGGCAACCCAAATCTTTGGAGGTGCAGATGAAAGAAGGCAGCTTGATCATTGGAGGTGCAGATGAAAGACGGCAGATTATTTAAGAAAGGTCGCGGGTTCGAATCCCACCTTGGGCGTGAATCAGAGTAAATGCAAAATCTTTGGGAGGTGCATTACGGCCACAGAAGCCGATGCGCCAACGCCTAACAAAAAAAAAAAAAAATGATGTAACTGATTACATACCCATATCCTTGCAGTCCACCCTGGCTAAACTCTTCGGCACGGCAGTACACAAACATCTCTTCGAATTTTTCGGGCTTTTCATTGATCAGAATCAACATGGTTTCTGCAGTCGCAAGTCAGTAATCGCAAATTTGCTTCCTTTCTGGCAATATACCTATGAAGTTCCTAATAACCACCTTAAAGTTGATGCAGTCTACACAGATATATCTAATGCATTTGATAAAGTCCCGCACGAAAAACGTATGGAAAAAGATAAGCTATATGGTATCCGTGACCCTTCGCTCTCATGGCTGCGGAGTTATATTACGCATCGATCTTTGAGCGTTGTCATCAATCAAGTGAACTCGGACCATTTTATACCAATACGTGGAGTACGTCAAGTCCCCCCCCAGGTCCTCTAATTTTCATTGTTTTCATAAATAGTCTGCCTTCTTTCATCTGAACCTCCAATGATCAAGTTGTCCCCATGCAGATGACTCAGCAGTGAAGGCGATTACCGATTCTCAACAGCTTTAATGCGCCCTCAAAAAATTCTCTCTGTGGCTATCTCTGAACGGCTTGTCTGCTAACCCCTAGAAGTGCAAAGTAATCCCTTTCTCATCCTGCAGATCTCCACAATTAATAAATACGGAGTACACTATTAACTCGGTGATCATCGAAAGGTGTGACCAAGTTAACGACATGGGGATTCCCTTCTCCAGCAGTACTAAATTTGATGCCCATGTCCTTGAAATCACCAGCAATAGCACTCAAAACACTGGAGTTTATCAAACGGAACACCCACAAGTTCAAACTACAGACATGTTGTTATCCTTTATAAGACTTATTTTGTCTATCCTTTAATTCAGTTAAACCATCTTGAATTCTCACACAAAGATTTTAATTGACAAAATTGAAGCAGTCCAAAAACTTTTTTCCATTACCTGACGTTCCGTAATCTTCTATTTTATCACACAGTGTACAATGGATCGCTGTGTGATTACATCTGAATAATCACTGGAACTTATGAAGCATCTGATATCCTTATAAAATCAACTTCAATGCTCCTTGTAGTCAAGTCAGTAATCTTACATTGTTTCGCCTTGGCCATGTCCTTTAAATCACCAGAAAAGCATTCAAAACACCACGGACTTTATAAATGGCTTTATGAAGTTCAGTCCACTGATTATAATCAGCAAATGGCTCTCTTTGACTTCTTTGACAACTCCCAACAACTGGCGAACTCCATCCACAAGTTTTCATATTCTCTTGAACTGCAAAGTGACTAGCTCTCATTTAATTATTGTAGTTTATTATTAGTATTATTTGTTTTATTATGTTTCTATTCTCTAATTAATTTATTTATTTATTATTTGTTTTACCGGTAACATAACTTAATGCATATCTCTTTTGTACATATGATTTTAATGTTTTAATCTAAATCAATATTTATCTTCCTGTTGAATTTCTTAGTATTGTTATCAACTCTGTTCATCTTTCTGTTCTCAGATACACTGCTAATGGTTACCTGTTGTGTATCTTGTTATTAAGAAAAAATAAATAAATAAAAACAAAATGTGACTAAATCACAGAAAATGACCTCGCGCCTCGACCTTGCGCTAAATGGAAATCACCACCAGACTCTTGTCTGGTTTCTTTTGATTCCCATTCCCTTGTTCCACTCGCCTAGTGGAGTTTAATCTCCACTAGGCGAGAGGAACTCCACCTAATAATTTTCAGGAAAATTCAAGCCCAGAAAGAATACTGAAATGATATACATACAGTTCTTTAAAAGATAATTTCAATGAATTGCATGAATTAATTTCACTTCAAGACGCTGTTGCCAGTTCTAACATACCATTATAAGACCATACTTGTCTTTACTTTCATAATTCAGTATAAAGAATGGACAATGCGATACGATTAAAAGAAATTTATTTCAAATCTATTCACAGGAAAGAGCATTAGGTTGCAAATATTATATCCCCTTATTATAATTGGATGTTTTTATTAATGTTTATAACCACAAAACAAGTCATGAATTTACTTCTCATTTTGTTATACTGAGTGATAAGTCAAATAGAAAAGTGTTGAAAAATCTGAGCTTGAAAAGTCAAAATCAACCGAATCTGTTCGATAACATTTTAATTTCTGAGTATTTTCTGATAAAAATTCAAATGATTTCATATTACAATCGCTGCCACACCAAAATAATTTTAAAATCCACAAAATTCAAGATCATATTCTGATAAAGAAACTTTACATCAATTTTTCTTTTACGTTTAATTCTCTTAAGGAAGAAAATTATTTAAAAAAAAAAAAAAACTTTATAAGGGCTAGTTCTGAATTCACTTAATGTGACTGGATCCATTACTTTTACAAGATTTTCTTCACCGTGCTACGCTACCCGAAAAAAAATAAAAAAAGGAAAGAACGGGGTTAAGTTAAATTTTACCAATAAAATTACAGCAGTCAACTTTATAACTCTTAAGTCTTAGTATTAATTCTATTAGATATATATTTTAAAAACTCTATTGAAAATAAACGGAGTTGAAGAAAACAGGCAGACGGCAACAATATAAGTGTGCACGTCCTGTTTGTAGGTTTAGGAGCATAAGGGTCTAAGCCCCTAATTTTTAAAATTAAGAAAAAAAAAGCAGCAGTGTTGTTGTAGTAGGGTGTACAGCAGAATCAATGACTAAGGCTACATTCGTCCGTATATGCTGTCTGTAAATTGCGTCTGCTCTGTAGTCGATTTTTGTTTCATGGATGAAAAACACGAGTTCGGGGAGAAAAAAACCACTTTACCCTCGCTTGAGACCGACTAATTCAGCCACGTTGTGAAAATTGCCCATAAAATTCCTCATAGTATCGACTGGGTTTCAAACTCGGGTCTTTTCATCCGGTGTGGGGAGGACAGCGATTCTACTCACGAAGGCCGTGTGGACGTGACATTAAAGGAACAGTGATCTTGTCCTGCAGTCCATTATTACTTTCGATTTAAAGCATTACAGAGAAGTTCAGAAATGAAAATGATAATTGCGATTACATAACCTCCACTTAATAGCAAGAAAGCACCCTTCAGGTGCTCTATTTTTAATGCTTGAACAGAGTCAGCATCAATTCGACCAGCTTTCCACTTTAGTTCTTCCATTAAAAATATGTTATCCAAGAACTTTTTAGCAAGACCACCTTCTACCACTTTCATTATCCTGTAAAGAGAAAAATAAACACGGATGTTAATGAAATACAAAAATTGTATTCTACACAGAAAGACAGAATTCATGGGATACCTGTTTCCGAGGCAACGCGACGCTATCATTCCTCTCGCTAGTGGACGGACCCACCGCTTGGCAGGTATATAGGTACACTGCACTCACCTAGACGGTAATTCAATGTCAGTATGGACAGTTAACCGACTTTGAAAGAGGGATGACAGTGGGTCCCCGACGCATGGGTCGTCACAATATCGCGGAGGTGGTACAGAAATTGCACTGTCCCAGTTCCACAGTATCAAGGGTGTATCGGGAATACACCCTTTTCCGAAATAATATCTAATTGGACAGCGCTGTGGGCGGAGAAAGGTGGTAGATATACCCGGCCGTCGACCTTTGTCTGGCATTGTTTAAGCCAACCGGACAGCGACAGTGGCACAAATAACTGCCGACTTCAATTAGGAAGGTGCCAGTAATGTGTCCATAACGACCATCAGGCGATCGTTAGTAGCAACAGGTTATGAGAGACGCCGACCCACGAGAGACCCATTGCTAACACCAATTCTCAGGACTCTACGCTTCTGCATAGCTTCGAGCGAAAACCGCACGAAGCTATGCAGCCGTCATGTGGACAAGGAATTATTCAGACAGGTGGACGGTCGGTAATGGTCTGGGATATGTTCAACTGGCACGTGTTGGGCCCTCTGGTACGCCTAGACGCATTTCTTAACGCTCTGGGTTAAGTGTCCATCTTTGCAAACCATCTCATCCCTTTATGGTCATCATGCACTCATAGTGCAATGGACCCTTCCAGCAGCACAGTGCGCGTCCACACAGAGCTGCGAACAGCATTCCGCATATTTTGCCACAGAGAAATGGCCTTCCCGCTCACCGGACCTAAACCCTGTGGAGCATCTTTGGGATAATGTGGAAAGTTTCGTTTGAGTTTTTGATGCTCCAACCAGGAATGCGACGGAATTATGAACAGCGGTGCAGCAAGTATGGATGGAAATACCTGTCCACTAGTTCACGAAAGCGAGAACGCTTTCGCGAACTAGTGGACTCAATTCCTTGCCGTGTAACTTCCCTTATCCGGGAGAAAGATGGGCTTACCCTTTCATCATCAGCCATTTTCAGTCACATGCAGGATGAAGGCCTCTCCAGCAACTTTCCAGTTCCCTCTGTTTTGTGCAATTGCTATCCATGTAATTCCCACAAACTCATGAATTTCATCTATCCATCTCCGCCGTTGTCTTCCAGGTTTTCTTTTAGGGTTCCATTCCGTTATTTTCTTAGTCCGTCTGTCAACACGTCTTCGAGCTATGTGTCCTGCCCAAGACCATTTTAGTTCTTTAGTGTCGAGCCTACCCGTTACTAGGTAGGTATTCCATGATTTCTACCCTCTCAGTGTACTGACTGACAAATAGCAAACTCCCTTTGTTTGAAAATCTTAAATTTTTCTTAGGAATAAATAAGATTTCAGTTAACTAAATCGTTTAATTGGCATAATTATACATATGTATTTGTAGAATATAAATTAATAAGAAATCGGGATTTACTATACTGAATATTGACTCTTCCTGAAATGTGTTTGCAATTATGGTTTGGAATGCAATCTCTCCTCTTCGGTTTCCTTAATCTGTGATTACTGTAGCAAGGCCGCTTCGTATATTTTGGCAAGGGTTCTTCATTTGAGGCCCCAGTCAGTTCTGCTAATTCTCTTTATGAGTCCTAAGTAACTGCTCACTTTTTTAAAGCGGTGTTCCGGATGCCGATCACCAATCAAAGACAAAAACTCCATGACCTGCCATGGCAGGTCATGGGGTTTTGTCAATGATATATAGGAATTTTGCTAGCAGGGAGAAGGAGGTGATTTTCCCTCTGTATAAGGCAATGGTCAGGCCACGCCTTGAGTACTGCGTACAGGTCTGGAGGCCTCATTTTAGGAAGGATGTAGATTTACTTGAGCGTGTACAGAGAAGGGCAACAAGATTGATGAGGGGAATGAAGGGATCCTCTTACCAAGAGAGGCTTAAGTTCTGCAAATTGCAGTGGCTGGAGACTAGGCACCTGCGCGGTGGTCTGATTGAGGTATATAAGGCCTTGAATGGGTTGAGCATGCTGAATTCTGATGGGATCCTTCCACTTGTTCAGATTACGAACCTAAGGGGGCATAAATCGAAATTAAGAAAGGACAGATTTAGAATAGATGTGCGGAAATTTGCCTTTAGCCAGCGGGTGGTTAATTGATGGAACAAACTTCCATCTGTCGTTGTGGAAATTGATTGGTTGAATAAATTTAAGGAGGAACTGGACAGGCATTTGGAGGGAATGGTGTGATTTTTTTTTTTTTTTTAGCTGATGCTGCATAAGCTCATAGACTTGCTTTCTTGCATCACATGCCGCCACTACTACTATTACTAGGTATTTTTGTTATCTTATCTTCCTTCACGGATTAGGCGATTCGCCTGTTCCGATCTTAAAGAAGTCTTCCCATCTTTTCTTCGGTCTTCTTCTGTCTCTTTTTCCTTTTGCTCTATATGTTTGTTTGTTTGTTATTTGGTTTTTAGGAGCATTAGCAACTATGGCCATATTGCTCCGGGGATATGCCGTGGTCATTTCCTACCTTTCCACATTCTCCGTATTTGGTGGTCACGGGCTGGAACCCCGGTCTAATCAAGAAGCGTGTGCTACGCACTGCTGCTCCTGTCCACCTGGCTACTATGGCGCCTCTATATGTATAAGGAAGTCTATTATCTTCCATTCTTTCTACATGTTCTTTCCGTCTTTGTGTATATCCTATAATTGTTTCATTAATTGAACAAATCTTTAATTCTTTTCTAATATTTCCCTTTGGTTTTTATCTAATTTTGTACATCCTTTAACATATCTTAAAAATTCCATTTCTGCAGCTTGTATTCTATTAATGTCTCTTTGTTTCTGTATCCATGTTTCAAAACCATCATAAAGAAGTGTTGGTATTGGCAGTACTTTTTAAAATTTCAGTTGTGTTTCTTTCCTTGTTTACTTAGCCAGAGTTCTTTTTATTGTTCCACACGCATTTTGAAATTTCGCCAATTTTTGATTCACATCTTCTTCGACATCATATGTTATATCACATCCTAGATATTTAACGTTTTACTTGTTCTAATATTTTAATGTCTATAACTATTTTTATTCTCAACGTATTTTTCCCCTTAAAAGCCATTGTTCTGATTTTTATCGTTTATATTTTAACTTTATATTCTTTTGTTATTTGGTTTAATTTAAATACTGCTCTTTGTAAATTATCTTCACTATCTTGAATAATTACTTGATCATCTGCAAATAACAGTGTATTAATCCTATTCTTTATATTTAAATATATACCTGTATTAATTTCTTCTTTCCATTTACATATCATATCCTCGATATACTATGTGTTAAACAACGTTGGTGACAAGCTACATCGCTGTCTAACTACTTGATTTATTATCCTTTCTTCTGTTAATTTATTACCTGTATCTATTACTCTTTTTGTTCCTTGATATAAACTCTGTATTATTTTTGTAAGATGCTTTGGGTATTTTTATTACTCAACATGTCCATAGTTTTCGTCCGTTTACTCGGTCAAATGCTTTTTCATAATATAAAAATGCTAAGTGCGTTTCTAAATTAAACGCTTTTCGTTTTTCTATTATTTGTTTTCATATAAATATATTATCTGTACATGATCTTCCTTTTCTGAATCCTGCCTGTTCTTCTATTAATATTTCATCAGAGATAATTTTAATTCTATTATTTATTATTTTGCTATACATTTCATATACTGCATTTAGCACGCTAATCCCTCTATAATTCTTTGTATCATTTCGATTTCCTTTTTTAAATATTGAAATAATTTTTGCTATCTTCCATTCTTCTGGTATTTTCTATTAGAATTAGTAATGGCCGCATGGTGCAAGAAAGCCTATGGCTTATGCTGCACCAGCCAAAAAAGAAAAATAAGAAAATCGAAGAAAACAATGATAAAAATAAATCAATAAATAAAATTAAAAAAATTAATAATAATAATTAATAAAGAAAAGGATATTAAACCTATCACCCTATGCGCTTCCCTCACCCGAAGGTACTATCCAGATGACCTTTGAATTTCCCCAAACTGTCAGCCTCTACTAACTTATTCCAGTATGTAGGCAACTTATTCCAGTAATTTATAACTCACTGGCTAAAATAAAACATCCTACAGTCCAATCTAAACATTTCCCCCCGTAACTTGAATTTATGTCCCTTAGTTCTAGCATCATTTATAATCTTGAAAATTTCGTCCTCATTCATTTTACTGATGCTTCTCGGAGCCTTAAACACCTCAATCGAATCTCCTCTAAGGTGTCTAGTTTCCAAACTCTGCAACCCACATATTCGAAGTCTTTCTTCATAAGGACGCCCTTTTGCCGATCTCACCAGGCGAGTTACCCATTTTTGCACCCTTTCAAGAAGCTCGATGTCTTTCTTTAGGTGCGGTCTCCATACTTGAACACAGTATTCCAAGTGTGGTCTAACATAAATAATGGGATTATCACGTCCTTATCTCTACTTGCAAAAGTTCGATAGATCATCGATAGGACACCATGGGCCTTCCTTGCAACATGTTTACAATGCTCAGAGAATTTCATGTCTGACCGTATCGTAACACCCAAGTCCCTTCCCTCCAGTACAGGGTTTAGTTGAACTCCACCAAGTGAATAAGTTTTTTTGGGATTACTGTTTCCCAGGTGTAATACCTTACACTCTGTTAGATTAAAACATATCTGCCATTTTTCTGACCATTCCTGAAGTATATCTAGGTCTCTCTGAAGAAGCTCAGCTTGAGAGTCATCATTAACTACTCGACAAATTTTAACATCATCTGCAAATTTAGACATCACGCCCTCTATCCCTTCATCGATGTCGTTTATGAAAATTAAAAATAACTGTGGTCCTAACACTGATTCTTGGGGAACCCAACTTCTTACATCAACCGAATCTGAGGAATAGCCATTTATCACAACCCTCTGTCTCCTGCCCTGAAGCCATCCTGCTATCCATCTAAGGATTTTCCCAGTGATTCCAACCTGTTCCAGCTTATAAAGCAACCGCTCATGTGGGACTGAGTGAAAAGCTTTGCTGAAACCTAAATAAACAATGTCGAATTTATTCCCTAAATCCAGCTCGAGAGTGACCCTTTCAAAATAGCCAACCAGTTTTGTTAAACATGATTTTCCCTTTACCAAAAAATGCTGAGAATCCTAGAGAATTTCAATTCAATCCAAACAATCCTGAATTCCTGAATTCCACCATTGATCATTGCCTCCATGATTTTTCTTACCACTGAAGTCAGACTGACAGGTCGATAATTTCTCACTTCACTCTGAGAGCCACTCTTATGTATGGGATATACATTGGCAATTTTTCAATCCAAGGGAATCTCCCTACAGTCTAGTGATGCTCGCATAATTAGCCTCAATAGTTCAATGCACTCACTTCCCGCCTCCCTTAAGATTATAGGGTATATTCCATAAACTCCAGGAGCCTTACTGGCCTGTAGGCTTGAAAATGTTTTCATTAAATAATCTTGCGAAATTTCAATATCATTAATTACTAAGGAATTATAATGGAGGAATTATTAAGGTTTGAAAATGGCAGAAGGTTATCAAATCGTAGCAGGATACGTAATGATTTTGGAATAATTGAAAGCAAAGTGGAGGAGAAATTGTTGAAGTTAAACATAAGAAAAGCACCTGGGGTGGATGGCATCTATCCAGTTATATTAAAAGAGGCGGCAGCGGAAGTAAGTAAACCCTTAGCAATAATTATGAGATCGTTCTTGTACTCAGCGGAAATCCCCACGGATTAGAGATGTGCAAAATGTATCTTCAATTCAGAAAGGGGGGGTTCGAAGGGTGACACGAGTAATTACAGACCAGTTAGTTTAACTTCTCTTCCGGGTAAAATGATGGAGTCACTGGTTAAAGATGCATTGCAGGATCATCTAGACAAGACTGCAGCAATAATTCAGACACAGCATGGGTTTGTTAAGGGAAAGTCTTATCTGACAAATTTGATAGGATATTATGATGTGGTTACAAAGGAACTGGATGCAAAAAATAATTTTGATATCATATATTTGGATTTCAGGAAAGCTTTTGACACTGTTGCGCAGGGAAGACTATTTTACAAATTGGAGCAGAATGGTATTAAGGGTAAGTTGCTGCTCTTCTTGCACTAATGTTATTAGTGGAGTCCCACAGGGTTCGGTGTTAGGTCCACTGTTGTTTTGTATATTTATCAATGATATTGATGAAGATATATCAGGCTTAATGTCGAAGTTTGCAGATCATACAAAGGTTGGCAAGGTTGTTAATGACAGTAATGGCAGTGTGCTACTGCAACAGGATCTAGATAATTTGGGCAGATGGACTAAGAAGTGGCAATTGAAGTTTAACCTTGACAAATACAAAATACTGCATATGGGTAGAAGTAACCCCAGAGAAACGTACCAACTGTGTGGTACTACACTTAAGGTGGTAGAAAATGAAAAAGACCTGGGAGTAATTGTGCAGGCAGATATGAAGTTTTCTGAGCAATGCAGACAGGGCAGGTCATGAGGTTTTGTCAATGATATATAGGAATTTTGCTAGCAGGGAAAAGGAGCTGATTATCCCTCTGTATAAGGCAATGGTCAGGCCACGCCTTGAGTACTGCGTACAGGTCTGGAGGCCTCATTTTAGGAAGGATGTAGATTTGCTTGAGCGTGTACAGAGAAGAGCAACACGATTGGTGAGGGGAATGAAGGGATCCTCTTACCAAGAGAGGCTTAAGTTCTGCAAATTGCAGTGGCTGGAGACTAGGCACCTGCGCGGTGAACTGATCGAGGTGTATAAGGCTTTGAATGGGTTGAGCACGCTGAATTCTGATGGGATCCTTCCACTTGTTCAGATTACGAACCTAAGAGTAGGAGTGTGTTATAGGCCTAATGACTCGAATGAGTACAATGAACAATTGTACAGAGAAATAGAGTGGGCCAGTAAATCAGAATGTCTTATAATGGGGGATTTTAACTTCCCAGATATTGACTGGAACTTGTGGGTTGGTCACTCACACACTAGTCAGACTTTTGTGGATTTATTGGATGATTGTTTTCTGCAGCAGCATGTTCGAGAGGCAACCAGAGAAAGTAATACTCTTGATCTGGTTATCAGCAGTGATCATTCGTGTATTAAGAATTTGCAGATAAAGGAACCACTAGGTGGCAGTGATCACAGTGTGCTGAAGTGGGATTTACTCAAAGAGGTAACTACCGTCAGGGGTAAAGGAAAGGGTTTTTGCTTCCGTAAAGGGGAGTACAGTGGTCTCAGACAGTTTTTAAATTCTGTACAGTGGGATCGACTGACGATGTTACAAACAGTAAATTCTAAGTGGGAAGCATTCAAGGAATTAATCGTGGAAGCTACTAGACTTTTCATACCGATGAAGAAATATTGTTCAAGGTTTAGGCCTAAATGGTTATCAAATGAACTAATGAGACTCGTGACAGAGAAGAAAAATGCATGGGATGCATATAAATTATCAGGCGACGCAGAAGCCTGTAGCAGATATAAGCTAGTCTGTAATCAGGTCACAAAGGAGGTTCGGCAGGCAAAGGCGGATTACGAGAAATCTTTGGCAAAAGATGCTAAGAAAAACAGCAAGGATTTCTTTACTTATATAAACTCTAAAAGGAAGGGGCTGAATATGATTGGTCCACTTGACATCGATGGTTCGACTGTTGATGATCCTGCTCAGATAGCAAACAAACTGAATGAGTATTTTGCATCTACATTCACACGTGAGGAATCATTACAGTTTGAAAATGGAAGAAGGTTATCAAATTGTAGCAGTGTGCTTAATGATTTTGTAATAACTGAGAGCAAAGTGAAGGAGAAATTGTTGAAGTTAAACATAAGAAAGGCACCTGGGGCGGATGGAATCTATCCAGTTATATTAAAGGAGGCAGCAAAGCAACTAAGCAAACCCTTAGCCATAATTATGAGAGCATCCTTGGATTCAGGGGAGGTTCCCACGGACTGGAGATGTGCAAATGTATCCCCAATTCACAAAGGAGGTTCGAAGGGTGACACGAATAATTACAAACCAGTTAGTTTAACTTCTGTTCCGGGTAAAATAATGGAGTCACTGGTTAAAGATGCATTGCAGGATCATCTAGACAAGACTGCAGCAATAATTCAGACACAGCATGGGTTTGTTAAGGGAAAGTCTTGTCTGACAAATTTGATTGGCTATTATGATGTGGTCACAAAGGAACTGGATGCAAAAAATAATTTTGATATCATATACTTGGATTTCAGGAAAGCTTTTGACACTGTTGCGCATGGAAGACTACTGTACAAATTGGAGCAGAATGGTATTAAGGGTAAGTTGCTACAATGGATAAAAGGATGGTTAAGTGGGAGAAGACAGAGGGTGGTAATCAATGGGTGCTGCTCTTCGTGGACTAATGTTATTAGTGGAGTCCCACAGGGTTCGGTGTTGGGTCCACTGTTGTTTTGTATATTTATCAATGATATTGATGAAGGTATATCAGGCTTAATGTCAAAGTTTGCAGATGACACGAAGGTTGGCAGGGTTGTTAATGACAGTAATGGCAGTGTGCTACTGCAACAGGATCTAGATAATTTGGGCAGATGGGCTAAGAAGTGGCAACTGAAGTTTAACCTTGACAAATGCAAAGTACTGCATATGGGTAGACGTAACCCCAGAGAAACGTACCAACTGTGTGGTACTACACTTAAGGTGGTAGAAAATGAAAAAGACCTGGGAGTAATTGTGCAGTCAGATATGAAGTTTTCTGAGCAATGTAGACAGGCTGCTAGGGCAGGTCATGGGGTTTTGTCAATGATATACAGGAATTTTGCTAGCAGGGAAAAGGAGGTGATTGTCCCTCTGTATAAGGCAATGGTCAGGCCACGCCTTGAGTACTGCGTACAGGTCTGGAGGCCTCATTTTAGGAAGGATGTAGATTTGCTTGAGCGTGTACAGAGAAGAGCAACACGATTGGTGAGGGGAATGAAGGGATCCTCTTACCAAGAGAGGCTTAAGTTCTGCAAATTGCAGTGGCTGGAGACTAGGCACCTGCGCGGTGATCTGATTGAGGTCTATAAGGCCTTGAATGGGTTGAGCACGCTGAATTCTGATGGGATCCTCCCACTTGTTCAGAATACGAACCTACGGGGACATAAGTTCAAATTAAGAAAGGATAGATGTAGAATAGATGTGCGGAAATTTGCCTTTAGCCAGCGGGTGGTTAATTGCTGGAACAAACTTCCATCTGTCGTTGTGGAAGTTGATAGGTTAAATAAATTTAAGGAGGAACTGGACAGGCAATTGGAGGGTATGGTGTGATTTTTTTTTTTTTTTTTTTTTGGCTGATGCTGCATAAGCTCCTACACTTGCTTTCTTGCATCAAGTGCCACTACTACTACTACTACTACTACTACTACTACTACTACTACTACTAAGGGGGCTTAAATTCAAATTAAGAAAAGACAGATGTAGAATAGATGTGCGGAAATTTGCCTTTAGCCAGCGGGTGGTTAATTGCTGGAACAAACTTCCATCTGTCTTTGTGGAAGTTGATAGTTTAAATAAATTTAAAAAGAAACTGGACAGGCATTTCGAGGGAATGGTGTGATTTTTTTTTTTTTTTTTTTGGCTGATGCTGCATAAGCTCATACACTTCCTTTCTTGCATCACATGCCACTACTACTACTACTACTACTACTACTATTTGTAAATATCGATTCAAAATAACGGTTCCGGGTAAATCCAATTTCCCTTACGTAAAGGTCCGATCTGGTTTGTCCTGCTCTTCTTGGCATTTATATATGCGAAGAATTCCTTATCCCCCCTCTTTGCGCTGTTTGCTAGTGATTTCTCATAAACTGCCTTTGCCTGTCGAACCTTTTCTGTGGCTCTATTACAGATCACCTTGTAGCTGTTATAGGCTTCAGTACTTTTTATTGCTCTGTAACCTTTCCATGCCACCTTTTTCTGCTCAAGTAGTGTGGCAACTTCATTATTCATCCAACTTGGAATCCTCCTCGTGGAGTATTTTTTTAATGGTAAATACGCATTCAAGGCATCTCTGATTAAAGTTTTAAAAGCATAACACAGTTCAATTGTATTCATTCTCTGCGCGATATCTATCCAGTTAATAGAGGCCATGTAGTACCTTAAGGCATCGTAATTTCCTTTTCTGAAATTAAAACCCATTCCTTTGCCTTTTACTTTTGCTACCACTCTCGTCATCATCCACCGTAGAACTCCGTGATCACTTCCTGCTACTGGGTCCTCTACTGTCAGCCCTGTTATGTCATCTGATTCATGTGTGATGATGAGGTCTAGGATATTCTTTTCTCTTGTACTTTCCCTGATATGTTAGTAGGAGTGGGGGCACTTTGAACCAAACTGACCAGGGGGGGCGGTCTGTCAATCCTCCCTTCCCCCACCCCACCAACCCTCCCCTCTCCGAGCTCGCGGTCTGCTTCCCCCCTCCCTCCCCTACCCCCGAAACACTTTGAACCAATTTTGTCAGCGGGTGGTCCGTCGACCTACCCCTCACCACTAGGTGGCGCTGCCATCGAAACACTTTGAACAATTTCCAGCGGATGGTCTGGCGACCTTCCCCCTCCCCTACCCCCGAAACATTTTGAACCGATTTTGTCAGCGGGTGGTCTTCCACCCTCCCGCTCCCTACATACGCCGCCAGGTGGGGCTGCCATAGAAACCCATTTAACCTAGCTGACCATGGGCAGTTTTCCACCCTCCCCCTTCTCACCCCCGCCGCACACTGTTAAAACACGCATAGTGTCTTATGACGTTATAGTCCTTTGAGGTAATTCTTGGAATTCAAAGAGAGGGTTTTGTTCCCCCATGAATTTGAAAGTGTTTTTTTTTATTTTGCTGCTGGATGGTATATTTTTAAAAGAATTTTAAATGAGAAGACTATTTTAAACGTTATTTTTAGGCAATAAATTAAAGTATTCATGAACAAATCAGTGGTATTATTTCAACATAATTAAAGTAGTTTAACCTATGGTATTTTTTAAAGTATTCATGAGCAAATCAATGGTATTTTTTAAGTATTCATGAGCAAATCAGTGGTATTTTTTAAGTATTCATGAGCAAATCAATGGTTTTTTTTAAGTATTCATGAGCAAATAAAAGGTATTATTTGAATATAATTAAAATATTCATGAACAATATTTTTAACCAATGGTATTTTTAAGTACTCATAACCAACATGTTATTTTTAGGCAATAAATTAAAGTATTCATGAACAAATCAATATGCACAATATTTTTAACCTGTTCCCCAAACACGGTATATATATATATATATATATCCTCCCACTCACAACAACCAGTTTTAAAATGTTTGTACATCCGTTTACATCTATTGTCTCTGGGGGCACCCAGTCAGGGAAAACAACATTTGTATTATCCCTCATTCGTAATAGAAACCTATTAATAACCCCACCACCCAAAAGAATCGTGTACTGCTATTCAGAGTACCAGCAAAAATTCAGCAGTTTCCTAGAAGTAGAGTTTGTAAACGGGTTAAAACCACCACAGTTTGACCCAAGTATTGAAAATTTGCTAATTATCGATGATTTAATTCATCAGGCTAAAGACAATACCGAAGTAGCCGAAATTTTTATAAAAGGGTCACATCACAGGAGTCTAAGTGTGATTCTGCTAACACAAAATTTATTTTGTCAGGGTACACAGTTTAGAACTATCAGTCTTAACGCACACTATTTGATAGTTTTCAAAAACCCACGTGACTCTCGGCAATTTTCTCATCTTGCCACACAAGTTTTTCCTGGACGGTCGGGTGTGCTGATTGACATTTATAAAGAAGCAACAAGTCGAGCACATTCTTATTTGCTCCTAGATTTTAAACAGGACACACCTGAGGTGCTCCGTCTGCGAAGTAATATTTTGCCAGAAGAGGCCCCCAACGTTGTTTATGTACCCATATGGCTTCTAGACTCCGAAAGCACAAAAACCTCATCAAGTTTATTTCTGAAGCCACTCCAAAACAAGCCACAGCTGTCTTAAAACACACTACGCCAGCACAAATCACATCTCTTTGTGAAATTTGTAAAAATCTCCTTTGTGGCAATATCCCTCTAAGTAGCAAACAGCATTCACAGCTCTCCAAGAAAAAGAAAATCTTGAGATTATTAGGAAATAAACAGGTGCCCTTCATACAAAGGCGAAAACTTATTCACCAGCACGGTGGTGCTTTGTTTCCCCTACTTGGTAGCATAATAGTACCATTGCTCACATCCCTCATAAGGAAATGAATCAGCTGTATAAAAAATTCACACTGCTAAACACCCCAGAGCAGAAAGAAATTGAAAGTTTGGATGACAAAATGTCATCTGTTCTTCAAAGGAAAGATTTGGATGTTGAAAGTAAAGTTAGAGAATATTTAACCACTTTACAGACTTATTTAGGTCTAAAAAGACAGCTTGCACCATCAGTACACACGGAAGAAATGCCACCACCCCCACCTGTTGAAGATGTTCCTGTGAAGAAAAGAAAAAAATCATCTTTTTTCCTACCCTCCCCAAGGCGGTTGAGGGCAAGAAAGCTGAAATGGGTTCGAATGTAAGTAAAAACCATCTTTTTTTTTTATTTAAAATTATTTTTATTTAGAAACAAATGTTCTGTTATGTCAACAGTTACAATAACATCATTCATCCACAAATCGGGAGAATAACACACATTAACAATCTGGTGCATGGTTAAGCCACGACACCTGTGTGTAAGGAAATAAATACAGTGTAAACCACAGGCTATAGACAACTTGTGTTGGATAACAGTAGCATTATACGTCCATTTTTTACATTGTTTAGTTAAAAATTTCACAAAGTCCTTTTTTGGTTTGCGACCATAGCTGTCAAAGTATTCGCCACATTGTTCTTGTAGAAATAAGGCAACCCAGTGCTGCCCAGGTAGATGTGAGGGATCTGTATTGACTACAAGGAGACACGGTTTTGGTAGCATCCGTGTAGGTAGTTCATCACGTGCACACACTCCCAATGGAAATTTCCGTGTGTAGACATCCATCTGTAAAATCTGTTCAATCTGTTCAGTGTTCATAATCCAGAAGTACCGAGCGATCCCTGGTGATCGACAGGATGTTTTCAAACTCTGCGAACAACACCACTGTAACGTTCTCGGGTAGGTGAGCAGAAAATTTCAGCTCGATACGTACACTTCCTCGTCTATGAGTATTGACGTGTTCGCCTACGGCATTATGGTCAGGAGAGAGGTCAAATCCATACAACACATTACCTTCTAGGTATTCTTTATATGAAATATCATTACCCACATCACGTGTCCACTTGTTCAGTGATGTGAAAAGAGAGAGGTATGATCTGGTGTAATGACCCTCTTTATAATTAGGTGTCAGAGGTTGACTTGGGTGCTGAATACCATCAGCTGACACTACCAGATAACATAAATTGAAGTGGGCAAAATTGAATGGATTGCGACTGTACGAACCATTGAATGCTTCACTTGCAACTAGACCTATAACTAATCGAGAAGGAATGTCGCCCAGATAGATGTTGTCTCTTGTAGAATCACTCATACCTTTAGGAATCGAGTAATAGCTGACTTGCACCCTGTTTATGGGGTAGTGAATAGGATTTTTTTCAAGCACAGTCAAGTGGGCTAACAGAACTTTAGGATTTAATCTCACTTTGTGCACGAAGAGGGTTGCTTCCTGAATATGAACTCTGCATTTCATGTCTGTGGTGACGGCCAATAAACAGAATTCTGGGTTACTTCGCACTAGACGAATACGTAGTGACACATTATTAACGATATATCTTGCCTGGTGACACAAATCCAGATGTAGGCGCCCTAGAAGTTCCACACTCCTTGATTTTGCAATTGAATCCTGTCGTTTACACATCCCGCATTCTGTCTTGGTGAACATTTCACTGACATCCGCAACGTCATCTTTCACATACAGTTCTGTTGTTAATTGGGTACATTTGGCACCGCGATCGTAATTCAGAAGTTTTTCTAAATATGCCCTGTAGGGATAAGTATCTGCTGATGCATTGATTAATTTATCTTGTAAAAACAGATCGACCTGACTGAAAAGGGAATGAAAAAAATTGTTCACCACACTCACAGATGTGGCATCTATCTCTTTCCCGTCACTATGTGTAACACGAACTTTCAGACGTAAAAATGTTTTTCCAAAATCTAAATATTCTTCTGAAGTACCGGGAATAAAAAATTCGATGGGGCCTCCACTATCCACACTGCCTAGTGGTTGAAAAGTCACATAAGATGAACGTTCGATAGATAGGTTCATAGCCGGTTTTTGAAATAGATCTAGTTCTGACATCATAAGCTCCATGTTTAAAAAATATCTCTGCGCTTCCTCTTCTTCCCTCTTCCTTTCTGGTTCAGAACCTTGTTTGAAATGGACTGACCGACTTCCGATGCTCTGTTTATAAAGGATCGTTTGAGGGGCACCCCCTCCAAAACATCACCAATCACGTTTTGACCTGCTCTTAAAACATGCTTACCCACAAAACGGGCAGCGGGTTTCAAAAGTGGGGTTAGAAAAGAGAATGCTGAACGAAAAATGCTACCAAGTCCGTACCCACGCTGCAAAGGTTGTCCGGCAAATGCATTACCGCCTCCCGCTTGTACCTTGTAGTAATCAATGTATTCACTCATCTTTACGAAAATGCAGCTTCACTAAAGTCTTCCCACTTCTGAACTCTAGAAACTGTCCACTGTCTGTACAAATACTGATGGACACGGTGTGAAACCTGTGTCTCAAAAGGGGGTAATAGTCTGGGTTTTCGTATGTAAATGTGTTCTGTTCAATACAGGGAACAACACGTAACAGTGGAGCACACGTATCACCTACAATCTGGTCCTGAATCAGGTTGGAATAAACAAAATACGCTGAGACACCCCGTTTTATATCTGCAGGGTACTTCCCGCTGACAGCTCCACTCAATTTAGTACCAATCTGGTGAAAACCAAGCATAAGACCTAAACCTGGGGAATCTTGTGGAAACACTAATGAAAAGTTTTCTGGTATATGTAAAGTCAGGGTATCGTCTGAATTAACATTTCCACTTAAACTCGGGCAAATGCTCAACATTGCATCAAGAATACTAGAGATTGATTTATAGTTTCCATGGGGAAGCACACACATCTGGTAACTGCCACCAGTAACAAGAGTAAAAACAACATCTCTTGCACTTGGGGCAAAAGAAATTTGACCTTTGATAGGTAATACACTCTCACCAACAGATGTATCTGTAAATACACGGCAGCCTTTCCCCCGTACACCTGCTTTTTGAAGTCCAAATAATTTTACTAGTTTCTCGGGCAATTGTATTTTACCTTTTCCATGCACATTCACTGAAAATTGATATTTTGCAACAGTCTTTGTGTGTACTGTAAATGAAATAAGGGGATGAACACTGTTCAACTCATCTAAAAGATGTTGATAATCTTTATACTTTAAAGAAAGCACATGTAAAATTTGTTCAGAGTCATAATCGTCGCGAAGTACATGAAATTCATCGTATCCTTTTGTGATATTGTTCCACACTCCTGGTAGGTGGATTTCAGAAAGTGCCACCACCCACTTCCCACTCAGATTAATTTCCCGGGGTAATTGAACTTTGAAACGTGATTGGGTGTTATCGGGATACATGTCCATACTTGCATTACTTGGTAGGGTTAGGTAAAACATCTTTGCTTCGTACCCAAGAATTGTAGGATGCAGGGTATCCAAGCCACTTCACAAGTAACTGTCTCTGGCCACGCACTGTACGCTTCCCAAGTATTTTTTCAATCAGATACACGTTTTCAGGTACCTCGTTATCAAAACGGACTCTCTGTAGCTGATGTTCATAAAATGTCCCTTCTATCACCTCACCATCTCTCCCTTTAACCTTATATACTACAGGGTGCCTTTTGATTACCTGAGCTATGAAAAACACCTCCTCAGACCAATTCCCTCTGAACGCTTTTCGAAAATTATGGCTATCATCACTAAGAACAACATGGTCACCGATTTTAAACTTGGGTTCCGAAACTTTTGGATGGGGTCTATATAATTTAGCATAAACTGTTTCTTCATTATGCATGGTGACATCTGCAGGGGCCATACCAATAGATCTGTGTACAGTTTCATTATAAGTTTTCACTAATTTTTGCAGCACATGAATATATTTATCATTTTTTGAATATGTAACCCATTTATAAATTTTTTCTTTTAATGTTCGAATAAATCTTTCTGCCATAGAAGCTTTCTTTTCACTTCTAGTGGTGTAAAAGTGGATATTTTTAGATTTGAATAATACACGCACTTGTTTATTAGTAAATTCCTTTCCTTGGTCACTATTAATATTAAATGGTACTTCTTCTTTAAAAATAGATTTGAAAGCTTTAACTACTTCTTGTGAATGTTTAGATTTTAATGGTCTTACCCAGCCATATCGTGAAAAGCAATCAATACACACGAGAAGAAAATGAACACCATTATTTGCTTTAGCAAGATTTGACATGCTGGCTAAATCACATTGAAATGTATGGTGAAGACCAGGAACTTTCATCTGGTTACGAGGAAAATTTCTTCGTTGCTGTCTGTGTCTCACATATGTGGGCTGTCCCGATAACCATTCTTTCACAGTATGTTTGGGTAATTTTGTATGTTTTTGTAAAGCATTAACACTAGCAAAGCTCCCCACCACAGTGGGATTATAATAATCTTCTAACATGTTCTCTTTATTGCAGGTAAAACAACACTAACCCTGGAACAGAAGATACTTACCTTTATAGTACTTTTCATACTTTTTGTAATGGGAGAATTGTGGACTGTCCTTGAAAAGAGAGCTGTGTCAAGATTTTATCAGAATAATGATTCCTTTGTAAATAATTTTGTTAACAGTGTTCAATAAATGACATCGTTTATTATAATTCTGTGTCTTCCTTAAAAGTTATTTAAAATCACTTTCAACTGGTAAAATACTACCATTGATTTGTTAATGAATACTTTAATTATGTTCAAATAATACCTTTGATTTGCTCATGAATACTTTAAAAAATACCATTGATTTGTACATGAATACTTAAAATAATACCACTGATTTGTTCATGAATACTTTAATTTATTGCCTAAAAATAACGTTTAAAATAGTCTTCTCATTTAAAATTCTTTTAAAAATATACCATCCAGCAGCAAAATAAAAAAAAACACTTTCAAATTCATGGGGGAACAAAACCCTCTCTTTGAATTCCAAGAATTACCTCAAAGGACTATGACGTCATAAGACACTATGCGTGTTTTAACAGTGTGCGGCGGGGGTGAGAAGGGGGAGGGTGGAAAACTGCCCATGGTCAGCTAGGTTAAATGGGTTTCTATGGCAGCCCCACCTGGCGGCGTATGTAGGGAGCGGGAGGGTGGAAGACCACCCGCTGACAAAATCGGTTCAAAAATGTTTCGGGGGTAGGGGAGGGGGAAGGTCGCCAGACCATCCGCTGGAAATTGTTCAAAGTGTTTCGATGGCAGCGCCACCTAGTGGTGAGGGGTAGGTCGACGGACCACCCGCTGACAAAATTGGTTCAAAGTGTTTCGGGGGTAGGGGAGGGAGGGGGGAAGCAGACCGCGAGCTCGGAGAGGGGAGGGTTGGTGGGGTGGGGGAAGGGAGGATTGACAGACCGCCCCCCCTGGTCAGTTTGGTTCAAAGTGCCCCCACTCCTACTTATGTTGATACAAATAACAGTCATCTAGTTGATTTAAAAATTTTATTCCCCATGTCAAGTTTCCTTCCCATTTACTCCAATCAATTAGAGGCAAATTGATATCACTCATAACAAGATATTGACGCTTACTTGCCCATTCCATTTGAATGTAAAGGCTTTCGTCATAATCTTCACAATCACCTGGTCTGTAGATTACTCCTTCTCGCATTATACCTTTGTTTCGAACTATCTCGCACCATACAGATTCTATACTGGCACGTGAAACGTCTGAATCCGGGTAAGCTATCGTCGCACTCAGGCTGCTTCTGATAAGAAGCATTACCCCACCACCCCTTCTATCTACCCTATCCTCCCTAAATACATTATACAAACCGTACTGAAACTCATCATCCCCAATTTCCGGGTGGCACCACGTCTCTGTAAGCCCTATTATGTCCGCATTACTTGTTTTAACCAGCAGTTCGAATTCGCTCATTTTATTGACGACACTTTTAACATTACTATATAAACAATTAAGACTTCCTGTTCTTGTATATTTAACAACCCTAACACAACCCTTGAAGTTTTTTAGGCTGTCCTCCCTGGCATTAGCTACCCGCTCACGTGAAACGTCTTTGCCCCCAGAACATCTAGATAATACGTCCAGTTGGGGTAACAGATAAGAACTCTTAAGGTATGTGCAAGAGTTACTTTCACCAATATTATCAGATAAACGCGTGTCAGTATTACCCAAATCCCCCCCTCCCTAACTAGCAATTTCCCCGAACCTTTAAGGTATCCTCAATAATACTGGCAAAAACCTTTGTTTAAGTGTATCCCGCCCCTACAAAACAAATTCCTAAAATTGTGGGCCATGCAAATAGAAATTCCTTCCCTAAAGCCTTGCAGAATCCTTCAAGTTTTGAGTTAAACCACAAGGATTTTAACATATAATCCCTCCTATCGTATCTGGGCAGAATTGCAGACACTTAGACATTGTGGCCTAGCTCTCGGCAGTTCCTCAGCATGGTGCTGTATTTTTCCAAAAAATCGCAGATCGTGTACGTTTAATGTCATGAGTCCCCACATGAATAATAATATTCTCTTTACTCCACTTAAAATCTGACAATCTGTTGGTGACATCATTAATAGTTTCTCCCGGCAGACATACCCTGGTTCTACTCCACCTGTCCTTATCAAAACAAATATTCCCGTTTTCCTTACAATGGAGTCTCCTAATAAAACACTGTCCTTTTTAACCAGAGTAGTTTGCATTTGATTTTTCTGTTTTGATGCCCGAACTGGGTGTATATCCTTTGGTAGATTGCTGGAGTCTTGAGTCCCTGACGAGCTCCCAGATGCATTATTCTCGAGGGCAAGCACCCGTTTTTTCAGGGCTCATATTGTTCAATCAGTGCACCAAATTGTAATTTAAGATCGGTGCAATCCTTACATCGATCACAAAGAAAACAATCCCCAGGTGAGCTATGATTAGTCAGCAGGTTGACCTTGGAAAACATTCCACTGGTTGTGCAATGGATTAAATTATGACTCACCCGTAAATTGCCATCGGCTATTTCCGTGTGAATCACGATACCCTGTGACGTGTTTAAGTCAGTTCTCGTAACTTCCATTTTAAATTAGCATTAGCATTAGTACAGGCATTTGATGCAAGAAAGCAAGCTTATGCAGCATCAGCCAAAAAAAAATAAAAATAATAAAAATAAATAAATAAAAAATATCCACTTCCACTTCACCCCTCTGTTCGTTCGAAATACCTGTCCAGCTGAGCCTTAAACTTATTAATTCTATCAACTTCCACGACAAGGGATGGAAGTCTATTCCAGCAACCAACCACCCGTTGGCTAAAGGCAAATTTCCTCACGGCTATCCTACATCTGTCTTTCCTCAATTTGGATTTATGCCCTCTCAGGTGATTATTCTGAGCAAGAGGAAGAATCCCATCAGGATTGAGCATGCTCAAACCATTCAAGGCTTTATACACCTCTATCAGATCATCTCGCCGGTGCCTAGTCTCCAGACACTGTACTTTGCAAAACTTAAGCCTTTCTTCGTAAGAGCACCCTTTTGTTCCATTCACTAATCTTGTTGCCCTTCTCTGTACTCGTTCCAGCATCTCTACATCCTTCTTGAAATGAGGCCTCCAGACCTGTATACAGTACTCTAGGTGTGGCCTGACCGTTGCCTTATACAAAGGAATAATCACCTCCTTATCTCTGCTAGAAAAATTCCTATACATCATCGACAATACACCATGACCTACTCTTGCAGCCCGTCTGCACTGTCAGAAAACTTCATGGGGGGAGGGGTTATGCTATTAGCTAAGAAACACATAAAAACCAAGGAAGTGAAGCCAGTCGACATCGCTGGACAGTGCAGTGTTGAGTCAGTTTGGTGTGACATAACATTGGGAGATCAAAATTGAGAGTAGGAGTGTGCTATAGGCCTAATGACTCTGATGAGTATAATAAGAAACTGTACAGGGAAATAGAGTGGGCCAGTAAATCAGAGAGTCTTATAATGGGGGATTTTAATTTCCCAGATATTGACTGGAATTTGTGGGTTGGTCACTCACACACTAGCAAGGCTTTTGTGGATTTATTGGATGATTGTTTTCTACATCAGCATGTTCGGGAGGCAACTAGAGGGAGTAATACTCTGGATTTGATTATCAGCAGTGATTCTTCATGCATTAGGAATCTGCAGATAAACGAACCACTAGGTGTCAGTGATCACAGTGTGCTGAAGTGGGATTTACTCAAAGAGGTAACTACCATTAGGGGTAAAGGGAAGGGTTATTGCTTCCGTAAAGGCGACTACGATGGACTGAGATAGTATTTAAATTCTATACAGTGGGACCAACTGATGATGTTACCAACAGCAAATTCAAAATGGGAAGCATTCAAAGAACTTATCTTGGAAGCTACTAGGCTTTACATACCAACTAAGAAATATTGTTCAAGGTTTAGGCCAAAATGGATGTCAGATGAACTAATGAGGCATATGGAAGAGAAGAAAAATGCATGGGATACTTACAAATTAACACATGCCACAGAAGCCTATGATAGATACAAGTTGATATGCAACCAAGTTACAAAGGAGGTTAGGCAGGCGAAGGCAGATTACGAGAAATCCTTGGCAAGGGATGCAAAGAAAAACAGCAAAGAGTTCTTTACTTATGTAAACTCTAGAAGGAAGGAGATGAATCAGATTGGTCCACTTGATATTGATGGGTCACCTGTTGATGATCCTGCTCAGGTAGCTAACAATCTAAATGAATATTTTGCATCGACATTCACACATGAGGAGGTATTCAGCGAGGGGAATGCCAGAGGTGTATTCAACTCTAGTAGTAAGCTACAGAATCTTGAAATAACTGGGAGTAAAGTGGAGGAGAAACTGTTGAAGATAAACACAAGAAAGGCACCTGGGGTGAATGGGATCTATCCAGTTATATTAAAGGAAGTAAGCAAACCCTTAGCCATAATTATGAGAGCTTCCTTGGACTCAGGGGAGGTACCCATAGACTGGAAATGTGCAAATGTGACCCCAATTCACAAAGGAGGATCAAAGGCTGACACAAGTAATTATAGACCTGTGAGCTTAACTTCTGTTTCAGGAAAATTAATGGAGGCACTGGTTAAAGAAGCACTGCAGGATCATTTAGACAAGACTTCAGTTATAGCTCGGACACAGCATGGTTTTGTTAAGGGGAAGTCTTGCCTGACCAATTTGATTGGATACTATGATGCAGTCAGAAAAGAACTGGATGCAGGGAATAGATTTGTTATTATATACTTGGACCTTAAAAAGGCTTTTGATACTTTTGCACATGGAAGACTGCTACACAAATTGCAGCAGTGTGACATTGGAGGCAAATTGCTGCTATGGATAAAGGGGTGGTTGAGGGGGAGAACACAGAGAGTGGTAATCAATGGACACTGCTCATCGTGGACTAATGTTATTAGTGGAGTCCCTCAGGGTTCAGTGTTGGGTCCATTATTGTTTTCTGTATTTATAAATGATATTGATGATGGTATATCAAGCTTAATGTCCAAGTTTGCAGACGATACAAAGGTTGGCAGGGTTGCCAAGGACACTACTGACACTATGTTACTGCAACAGGATCTGGAATGGTTGAGCAGATGGGCTGAGAGGTGGCAAATGAAGTTTAACATTGACAAATGTAAAGTGCTACACATGGGAAACAGCAACCCCAGAGCAAGGTATCAACTCTGTGGAACTACACTGACAGTGGTAGAGAATGAAAGGATTTGGGGGTGGTTGTGCAGGCAGATATGAAGTTCTATGAGCAGTGCAGACGTGCTGCAAGAGTAGCTCATGAAGTATTGTCAATGATATACAGGAATTTTTCCAGCAGGGATAAGGAAGTGATTATTCCCTTGTATAAGGCAATGGTCAGGCCACACCTAGAGTACTGTATACAGGTCTGGAGGCCTCATTTCAAGAAGGATGTAGAGCTGCTGGGACGAGTACAAGAAGGTCAACAAGATTAGTGAATGGAACAAAGGGGGTGCTCTTACGAAGAAAGGCTTACGTTTTGCAAATTACAGTGTCTGGAGACTAGGCACCAGCGAGGTGATCTGATAGAGGTGTATAAAGCCTTGAATGGTTTGAGCATGCTCATGCTGATGGGATTCTTCCTCTAACTCAGAAGAATCACCTGAGAGGGCATAAATTCAAATTGAGGAAAGACAGATGTAGGATAGACGTGCGGAAATTTGCCTTTAGCCAGCGGGTGGTTGGTTGGTGGAACAGACTTCCATCCCTTGTAGTGGAGGTTGATAGCCTAAATAAGTTTAAGGCTCAGCTGGACAGGTATTTTAAACAAACACAGGGGTGAAGTGGAAGTGGTTTTTTTTTTTGGCTGATGCTGCATAAGCTTGCTTTCTTGCATCAAATGCCTCTACTAATGCTAATGCTAATGCTAATGCTAATCTGCCTGCACAACCACCCCCAGGTCCCTTTCATTCTCTACTGCTGTCAGTGTAGTACAACAGAGTTGATACGTTGCTCTGAGGTTGCTGTTTCCCATATGTAGTACTTTACATTTGTCAACGTTAAACTTCATTTGCCACCTCTCAGTCCATCTGCTCAACCTTTCCAGATCCTATTGCAGTAGCATAGTGTCAGTAGTGTCCTTGACAACCCTGTCAACCTTCGTATCGTCTGCAAACTTGGACATTAAGATTGATATACCATCATCAATATCATTTATAAATACAGAAAACAATAATGGACCCAAAACTGAACCCTGAGGGAATCCACTAATAACATTAGTCCATGATGAGCAGTGCCCATTGATTACCACACTCTGTCTTCTCCCCCTCAACCACCCCTTTATCCATAGCAGAAAATTGCCTCCAATGTCACACTGCTCCAATTTGTGCAGCAGTCTTCCATGTGCAACAGTATCAAAAGCCTTTCTAAGATCCAAGTATATAATATCAAAGTTATTCCCTGCATCCAGCTCTTTTGTGACTGCATCATAGTATCCAATCAAATTGGTCAGGCAAGACTTCCCCTTAACAAAACCATGCTGTGTCTGGGCTATAACTGAAGTCTTGTCTAGAGGATCCTGCAGTGCTTCTTTAACCAGTGCTTCCATTAATTTTCCAGGAACAGAAGTTAAACTAACAGGTCTATAATTACTTTTGTCGCCCTTTGATCCTCCTTTGTGAATTGGGGTCACATTTGCCCATCTCCAGTCCATGGGTACTTCCCCTGAGTCCAAGGAAGCTCTCATAATTATGGCTAAGGGTTTGCTTACTTCTTTTAATATAACTGGATAGATCCCATCCACCCCAGGTGCCTTTCTTGTATTTATCTTCAACAATTTCTCCTCCACTTTACTCTCAGTTATTACAAGATTCTCTGGCTTACTGCCAGAGTTGAATACGATTCTGGCATTCCCCTCGCTGAATAACTCCTCATGTGTAAATGTCGATGCAAAATATTCATTCAGTTTGTTAGCTACTTGAGCAGGATCATCAACAGTTGACCCATCAATATCAAGTGGACCAATCTGATTCATCCCCTTCCTTCTAGAGTTTACATAAGTAAAGAACTCTTTGCTGTTTTTCTTTGCATCCCTTGCCAATGATCTCTCGTAATTTGCCATGCCTGCCTAACCTCCATTGTAACTTGGTTACAGATCAACTTGTATCTATCATAGGCTTCTCTGTCACGTGTTAATTTGTATGTATCCCATGCATTTTTCTTCTCTGCCATATGTCTCTAGTTCATCTGACATCCACTTAGGCCTAAACCTTGAACAATATTTCTTAGTTGGTATGTAAAGCCTAGTAGCTTCGAAGATAAGTTCTTTGAATGCTTCCCATTTTGAATTTGCTGTTGATAACATCATCAGTTGGTCCCACTGTATAGAATTTAAATACTGCCTCAGTCCATCGTAGTCGCCTTTACGAAAGCAATAACCTTCCCTTTACCCTTAATGGTACTTACCTCTTTGAGTAAATCCCACTTCAGCACACTGTGATCACTGCCACCTAGTGGTTCATTTACCTGCAAATTCTTAACGCATGAAGAATCACTACTGATAATCAGATCAAGAGTATTGTTCCCTCTAGGTGCCTCCTGAACATGCTGATGTAGAAAACAATCATCCAATAAATCCACAAAAGCCTTGCTAGTGTGTGAGTGACCAACCCCCAAATTCCAGTCAATATCTGGGAAATTAAAATCTCCCATTATAAGCCTCTCTGATTTACTGGCCCACTCTATTTCCCTGTACAGTTTCTTATTATACTCATGAGAGTCTTTAGGCCTATAGCACACTCCTGCTCTCAATTTTGATCTCCCAATGCTTATGTCACACCAAACTGACTCGACACTGCACTGTCCAGCGATGTCAATTGGCTTCACTTTCTTCGATTTTATGTATTTCATAACTAATAGCATAACCCCTCCTCCCTTCCTATCCTGTCTATCCTTTCTGTAGACGTTGTACTCCCCAAATTCCAGTTCTGCATTCCTTATATCTGTGTGAAACCACGTCTCTGAAATCCCCACAATATCTGCCTTTGATGTTTTGAGCAATACCTCAAATTAAGCTAAATATCAATAAAAATTAACTTTAAAAAATTGGTAACGAATGGGCCTGGTGTACTGGAGTCCATGGTGTACTGTTACAGGAAAAACTATCACAAAATAATCCAACAATATCTAAATAAATGTGACCAAGTTAACGACTTGGGGATTCTCTTTTCCAGCAGTGCTAAATTCGATGCCCACGTCCTTAAAATCACCAGCAAAGTATTCAAAACACTGGGATTTAACAAACGGAACACATACAAGTTCAAAAACTACAGATATGCGGTTATCCTTTATAAAACTATTGTTCTGCCAATCCTTGAATTCAGTTCACCCATCTGGAATCTTCGCAAAAAGAGTTTAGCTAACAAAATTGAAGCAGTCCAAAAAAAATTTGTCCGTTACCTTACTTACCGCAATCCTCTATTCTATCACTCAGTGTATTATGAATCGCTGTGTGATTGCTTTCATCTGAGGCCTCTGTGCACTAGAAGAGTTACTGCTGACATCTCCCTTCTAGCCAAAATAATCACTGGAATTTATGAAGCATCTGATATCCTGAGTAAAATAAACTTCAATGCTCCCTGTAGACAAGTCAGGAAACTTACACCGTTTCGCCTTGACTCTGCCAACACGGACTTAATGAAGTTCAGTCCACTGAACAGAATCAGCAAATCAGCAAATGACTCTCTTATTGACTTCTTTGACAACTCCCAATCGCTGATGAACTCCATCCACAAGTTTGCCTCTTCTCTTAAACTGCAAAGTGACTAGCTCACATCTAATTATTGTAGTTTATTATTATTTGTTATATTATTTTTCTATTCTCTAACGGATTAATTATTTATGTTTTACCGGTAACTTAACTTAATACAATCCTCTTTTGTACATATGCTTTTATTGTTTGAATCTATATCAATGTTTATCGTCCTGTTGGATTTCATATTATTGTTATTATGTTTATTGATCTGATCTCAGATACACTGTTAATGGTTACCTGTTGTGTATCTTGCTATTAATAAAATAAAATAAAATAAAATAAAATAAATCAAATATTTGAAAGCACTAATCAACAGTAATCCAATCCACTTAACTGAGGAGCCCTGACGAAGCGCGTCCGCTCACCTCGAATGTTCTCAGCATTTATTAAATAAACTTTTAGTATCCTGTCTGTTAAAAAAACTTCCTCCATACTTGATCAGTTCTCCATTTATACCATCCATTCCCACTGCTTTCCTATTTTTTGTATTGTATCTTTCAATGCCTTTTCCAATTCTCCCTTCGTTATCGGATCTAAATCACTAACTGGGTCTAGCTGTATTTTTGTTCAGAAACTATTTTCAGGGACTTTCCTGCAATTTTTATTATTGTTGGACGGCGAGGATTAGAGGTACCTTTGAGTAGTATCATCTTAGTTTTCTCTGGTGAAACAGCCAATTTATGCAGTTTGGCGAAGTCAGACAAAATATTTAAAGCAATGTTGGCCCTTTGCTCGACCTCCGTGTTGTTGTCCGCATTCATAATCAGAAATTAGTCACCCGCAAAGGGTGACTAATTTCTGATTATGAATGCGGACAACAACACGGAGGTCGAGCAAAGGGCCAACAAAAGCCATCTTAAAATTAATACCAAAAAGCCCTACAAAACTGCCGGAACTGCCAACATCCTATAGACCAATTGCCTTGCTATCGACGGTGAGCAAAATCCTGGAAAGACTACTACACAAGAGAATTGAACAGCACTATATGGAAGCAAACCTTAGCAACTCAAAACAATATGGGTTCAAATCTGGAACCTCTACTATTGATGCGATCCGAGATCTCCTTAACAGAGCTGCACAATGTACCAGCAAGTACTTCCTGGTGATCGCGGTGGACTTCGCTGGGGCGTTCGACACCCTTTGGTGGCCGAGCGTCCTGGCGAGGCTTCGTGCTGCAGCCCTTCCAAAAAATCTATTTGACTGTGTAAAGTCGTATCTCACTGACAGGGAAGTGCAGATCCTTGCGCCCTATTCCAGCCTATCACGTGCAGTTCGCAGGGGCTGCTCCCAGGGTTCTGTTCTGGGGCCACTCCTGTGGAACTTGGTCCTCGATGACTTTCTCTGCAAGGACCTGGGGGAGGTTGAGGCGCAGGCCTTTGCCGATGATTTACTTTTAATCACAGCAGCTGATTCAAGAGCCAACCTTGAAAAACAAGCAAATGGAGCGCTGCAAATCCTACAGGATTGGGTTAAACTAAATAACCTAAAACTAGCACCGGAAAAAACCAACTCGGTCCTCTTGAAAGGAAAACTAAACTTAAACAGGCCACCACAAATCAAAGTAGAAGGAATAACAGTTAAATTATCAAACGAGATAAAATACTTAGGAATTATCATTGACAGCAATCTCTCATTTAAACCGCACTTAAACTACCTCAGGAAGAAGATACGCATATACACAGCACTTATATCAAGAATCACACGTAAGGACTGGGGGCTAAATAAAAAGATCCTCTCCCTATATTACAAAACCCTCTTCATCCCGGTAATTATGTACGGATCGCCAGTATGGATGACAAAAACCAGCACAGTAACAAACAGGAAAATTCTTGAAACAATTCAGAGGAACATACTACTTACAATCACTAGAGCGAGTAGCACAGTTAGTACGGCGGCGCTCCAGGTCATTGCAGGTGCACTACCCCTTGACCTGGAAGTTGCTCGCGCGGGACTAGTGTATTATCACAAAAAAGCGATTCCAATTACAACCTGTGGCATAACCCTTGACGTGACTAGTGGCTGGAAGAGGGAACAAAAAAGGATAGATGAATTCCTAACAGAAACCTGGCAAAGAAGGTGGAATGAAACCACCAAAGGAGCAATAACCCATAAATTTCTTCCACTGGTGACAAAAATGCACCCGAAAGCCCCACTGTGGTTTTTCCCGGGCCTTAACGCTACGTATCTACTAACGGGTCATGGTCCGTTTAAGGAAAAGCTAAACATGCTAGGCATAACAGAAGATAGAAATTGTACTTGCGGAGAACCCGAATCATGGACTCATATCATGCATGAATGTGAAAATTATGACGACATAAGAGCGAGCCTCATTAGAAACATCCAGTACAATCCAATTAACCAAGAATCCCGACTCCTGAATTCACAAGAGGAGTTTGTAGCTTTTACCAACTTTGCAACTCAACTATTTACAAGAAGGAAAACAATTATTGCAATACAATCTGTCCAACAGGAATACAACAACACTCAATAGAAAAGCCTAAACTTAGAAGGAATGGATGAACCAGAACAACGGAGAAATTCAAACAAACCAGAAACAAAGAAGAAAATCCAACAGTTCAAAAAATGCACCATTAGTGCCAATCAAAGCTGCTCACAGGAAAAGGAGAAAACAACTATCTTGAGGAAAACTACCACAGACAAGACAAATTCTCGTCACACTGATGAAATTCCTGAAAGAGACCAACACTGAAGCGACCCAGAGCTAGAGTAGAGCGCTATCTGGCTCTCAGATCCTGCACCTGCAGGATTCTCTTTAAACCCCATTTCCTCGCAAGGGAAGAACCCTCTTCTCCCCTTGCCACCCTTCTTTCCCTCTGGTGGGGCATGGGCATGCTCCACTGAAAAACGGGGGGTCATCTTCTCTATCGACCCCTTTGCTTCCTATTTCCACCCCCAGTCTTCTGCCTCCCCACCCAAAACTGTCATCTTACATAGCGATCAGCCCAACATCAAAATTTAAGACACACCAAAATTTATGCCCGACCTTTTAGGCCTTACAGACTTTCAGTGTAAACCCCAAACGATGTTTAAAAGAACCTTAACTTACTAAACTATGCTCGCGACTTCTCCAATGTATTTTATTTTTATATACATATATATATTTTTTTTATTTATTTATTTTTATTTATTTATTTTTTTTTTTTTTTTAGGTCCTTGCCACTGAAATCTCAGGAAAGTAAGTGGCAGGACCCGCCAGAGTAAAATAGCTTCATTGGGTACACCCGGCCAGCCTCCTCGTGGCAGGGTGTGGAAACGTCAGGTCCCACTAGGGGCCTGGCGGCTAATAGGCCGGATGAACAAAGGGCACAACACGCCACATAGCTCATGAACCATATATATTAAAAAAAAAAAAAAAAAAAAAATCTCAGGCTTGCCCGAAACATAGAAAATACGCGGAGATGGGGGAAACCCCAGGAGCCGTTAGACCCCCAACACACCTTACCTTACCTTACCTTACCTACCCGCAAAGGGGGGGGGGCTGGAAGATCCTCTCCCAGCAAACAAGAATTTACATCAACTGGGGCAGCCACCGCTTTAGGGAGCATGTAGCCGTCCCCAAATGTTTCAGGTGCTGCCGTTTCCGCCACACCACACACACATGCAGGCAAAATCTGCCCACCTGTGGCCACTGTGCCGAAATGGGATATGAGTATGCTACATGTAACAAAAAGTCTCAACCTCCCACATGTGCCAATTGCAAGGCTCTAAAGGCGCCAGCCAACCATTCACTCCATGACAGCAATTGCCCAGTCTATCTCAAAGCCAGAAGTGCTGAACAATCAAGAATACAATATGAGGAGTAACAGACCAAACCTAAATATCCACACTGAAAATAGCAGAACATAACGCTCAGAGGTCCAAGGCTGTTGCTGCACAACTGGTCAAAAAGGCAGATGAAGAGAACTTAGATGTGCTGCTTCTTCAGAAGCCATACACTAATAACAAGGAAGTAAAAGGCAACCCCTTGAGATTTAAAGTGGTCCAAGTTGATGGTGACACACCCTGGGCCGCGATCGTCGTTCGCAATCCCGAAATGACTGTCACCACTGATAATTTCACCACTGGGGCAATTCTACTTAGTGGCGATATACTGTCGGCCGGGGGAAGATATTCTTCCTGCCACCCGATATCTACAGACCATCCAGCTACAAATGCCAAATGCAAAACTCATTATAGGGGCTGATGTTAACTGCAGGTCCCCAGCCTGGCACAGCCGAACTCAAAATCACAGAGGAAATATAAACGGCCAACGTCTTGAGGACTACTTGTCTAACAGCAACCTGGTCATTCTAAACAAACCTAACTGCCTGCCAATTTTCTCCAGTACCCTGTGGGAAGCTACCATAGATGTCACTTTAGCTACAAGCTCCATTGTTCAGCACCTTGCTTCCTGGACAGTCCGTGAGGACTGGACCACCTCTGACCACAGGGTACTAACCTTCCAACTGCACCGTTCGCTAGTAACTCAACCAACCAACCGAACTCAACAAAGAACCCTGAATAAGGCTGATTGGAACCTTTTTAAGGAGGAATTGACCAGTACAGCTAGCCGCTTTAATCCTAGCGGCCTCAGCTCAGACCAGCATCAATGCGCAATTACACAGTTCGTCACTAATGCTGCAAAATAAGGCTATCAAAAAGAAGAGATTCACACCTGGTGCTGTCCCCTGGTGGTCACCAGAACTACAGGGGACACCAGAACTCCAGGCTCTTAGACGCGATGTTATTTACCGACGAAAACGCTATCAACGCTATCAACGTGCAAGAAGAACATGGCCTCCAGAAGAAACAGAGGCTTTACTGCAGCAATATCGAGTGACCAGGAACCAGTACACCACAACAAAAAAACAGCGTAAAAGGCGCTCATGGGAAGCCCTGGTAAGCACTGAAGAGAACGCCGATCCCTGGGGGGTTGAGTACAAAGTTACAACTAACAAGCTCCCCAGAGGCGAGGTCGTATCAACCACAAAATTACCGAACGGACTCTACACCAGATCGTGGCAAGACACTATCAATAATATCCTAGACACTACATTCCAGCAGTCTGCTGACCCACACACAACGGAACAGCTACAGCTCTGCACGGAAAATAAAACATATCGCACAACTGCAATTGAAGAACCCTTCACCCCAACTGAGCTCAACTCAGCTGCATCTAGAATCAGAAATAAGGAGGCTCTGGGCAGAGACATGCTCGATTCAGAAATCGTCCAGAAAGCCATTGAACTTATCCCACTACCATACTCAACCTGTTAAACCACTGTCTTCACCAAGGATTCTTCACTACACAGCGGAGGACTGCAACCGTTAGACTTATATTGAAGAATGCAACCAAACCACATGATCTGCCATAATCCTACCGGCCCATTGCACTGCTGCCAGTCTTCAGCAAACTTCTCGAACGGATGATCTCCCATAGAATAGAAGCCCACTACAATGACGCTGGTCCCTCCTCACCTAACCAGTACGGTTTCCGGAAGGGACGCTCCACCGTAGATGCACTGGAAACAATCATTGAAGCTGCTACCAACTGCAACTCCAAATACTTTCTACTAATCTCCTTCGACTTTGCTGGTGCCTTCGATTCCCTCTGGTAGCCCAGCGTCCTCGGCAGGCTTCGGAGGGCGCAAGTCCCAGAAAACTAATGTGGATGCATCAAGACCTACCTCCAGGACCGGCGAGTTATGTCTGCTCCCCACTGCAGTGTCTCCAGACCAGTCTTCAGGGGATGCCCTCAGGGATCTGTCCTGGGGCCTCTCCTCTGGAATCTGGTGCTGCATGATTTCTTGAACACCAAACTCAACAATGTAGAGACCCAGGCCTATGCAGATGACCTGGTCATGCTCTTTTCTGCCTATAACAGAGCCCAACTAGAAGCAACTGCCAACCAGGCCATATCTCCACCCTTCAAGCTTGGGCAGAGCATAACAACCTAAAGATCTCCCCAGAGAAAACCAATTCGATCCTACTAAAAGGTACCCTTGATTTGAGAAGACCACCCTAAATCAAGGTCAATGGTGTTACGTAAAACTAAAAACAGAGCTTAAATATCTAGGTTTGATCTTAGACAAAAACGTATCCTTCACTCCTCATCTAGATCAACTCAGGATTAAGATCAGGAAGTATGCTGCCCAAGTCTCAAGAGTTACCCGGAAGGACTGGGGCTTAAAGAAGAGAACTCTGTCTCTCTTCTATAAGCAGTTTTCATCCCAGTTATCACCTATGGCTCTGGAGTCTGGTACAAGAAGGCCAATACAGTAGTAAACCGATCGCGTCTAGGAACTATCCAGCGCTCTCTTCTCCTTCTGTCCTCGAGTGCCTGTCGCACTGTCAGCACCCATGCGCTCCAGGTCTCACCCCGCTGCCACTGTGGAGAGGATCAGACGTGGGAGCACCTTGCCCACAGCTGTGAAATCTACAAGGACTTCAGGAGGATCCTGATAATGAGATTACGCTTCAACTACCAAAATCAAGAACACCTCACCCTACAGAATGAAGAAACTTACAGAGCCCTGACACAATTTTCAATGGACCTATTTACCAGGCAGAAAGTGCTTCCACCACATTTGCATCCGAATCAATAGGTCATAACAACCATGACTGCCAACTGTTGCTACGCATCATTGAGCCATGAATGCTAACGCCCTGGATCAACTTACACAAGACTTGACCAAAAAACCATCCGGAGTACAGAACCCAACTTGATCCCTCACATCTCAAGTAGTCAACTGGTCTCCCCACTTGGTTGGGACAATACTAGCATTGCAATCAAAGACAGGGTCCACACAAAGCTTGACAAATTCCTCATCATTGAATCCTGGACCAACTTCTCCCGACTAGACATGACGCATCTCATCAAGAAGAGACCTACCTTCGATCCCTGGACTTGACCATCATATCTTGGACTCCCGGTTTTGACCACCCCACTATTCGTTATCATGGACTACTGGACCAGCCTTCAGTCTGGATGCGACACAGACTCACCAAATGGAGTTCCAATTGACGACACCTGGACTAGACCTTCCTGAACATGACCCATCCACCATAGCAGCACTCACACTGCTGGATTTCCACCAAGTGTCGGCTCCAACTGACTGGCCATACCAGCTGTAATTCGGGGGAAATTAATGGAGTAAATCGCGAGACAATGAATACCCTTTAGCAACTAAATTTTTCACAATTATCTCTCAAAGAAAAAAAAAAAAAAGGCGATTAAAAAAGAAGGCTTCCCCACACCAAAGATTCAAATTTCTCGGCGGGGAATAAATAATAATATGAAATATATTCGCAGTTTTAGAACTGAATGGTACCAAAGGAAAAGTTGGCTTTGTGGTTGTGAAGTTAAAAATGCATTGTTTTGATTTCCATGTTTATTGTTCGGAGGTGACTTCACGTGGACAAAAAGGGCCTTTACAAACTTAAACAGAATGAAAGAAAAAACTCTAAAACAGGAGAGTTCGAAGAAACATATTGATAATGTGATTTCACTATCGCTTTTAGGAAGCGTAAGTATTAAAGAACAGCTTAGTGAAGCCTGCAGACTTTCAATCTGAAACATAACAGAAAAGTTACCAAGAATCGTGAGATATCTAAAATAATAATAAACTGCATTAAATTTTGTGGACAGTTTGAAATTCCTTTACGTAGACATGGCGAAAAAGACGATTCTGAAAATCCAGGAGTATTCAGAGGATTAATAAATTTCGCCGGTACGTGTATATTGTCTCTAAATTGCGTGTGTTCTGAGGTTGATTTTCTGTTTTGCTGGACAAAAAATCGGAGTTTCCGTGAAAAAACACCATGCTACCCTCGCCGGAGACCAACTAACTCAGCCACGTTGTAAAAAAGATCCATAAAGACTCCTCCCATCATTGACGTGATTCGAAATCAGGTGTTTTCCAATCGGTGTGGAGAGGATGGCATCCTCTCAAATGTACTTCCTACGAGTGTGCAAGTGGGTCAATTTGCGAGCTATGATAATGGTTGCTATGGTAACGTCTATGTTGCTTTCTCAACTAGTACTGCAAAAGGTTGCCAGGTTGTGCAGGCAGTTAAAAACCTCAAGTAGGCAGGTGGCCAGAAAGACCTCCGTGATTTGACCGTTCTCATTTGGCATTGAGGTAATGGACTCGGGGTTAAATCTTTGCCTTGTCTGCAGTACAATGAAATCACGTGCATTGATCGAAGCTCACAGCTAATCTGGGTACATACAGGAAAGGGTGCGCATAAGCTTTCAACCCTGTGATGGTTAAGGCTGCTTCCCGATAACTATGTCAGCCCACTACGTGTCTGTAGAGGCTTCTACCACCCGGTAAGACTGAAGGTTAATTTAGGGCTCCTGTACAGTAAGTACGTCAACGCGCTCTTTCTCAATTTTTAGTTCAGTTTGCTCTACAACGGCTCGCGCTTTCTGAGTGTTTAGCAGGAGAAACTTAATGCCTTCTTTTGGTCCATAATAGTTTGGTACTGGTTCATAAGTTATTCTTTGCTTATACTAATTGGCCATCTGCTAGGATAGCATAGTGGTATCGTCACATTTCTCCCCACACCAGGTGGAAAAGGCCAGGGTTCGAATCCCGTTGATGACGCGAGGAAATTTAATGGGCTTTTTTCACTCCTTGGCTGAGTTATTCGGTCTCTTGAGTAGATAGCAAGGTTTTCCCCCAAAAAAACTGGGGTTTTCGTCCAGAAAAACAGGCAAATCGACCAGAGAATGGGTATATTTAAACACATGGGTATATTTAAAAGAGATTTACGCGTAACCTTAATGTAATTATTTGATTTTTGGTTTCGTCTCATTCTAGGAATACCGAATTGCTGGCACACCTCTTTCCTTCACAACTGCATTCTGCCTTCATTTTCCGTTCTTTGTGTACTGTTCATATGGTTACGTTTAACTTACACGCCGATGATTTTCTTTGATTATTCAATTATGACTTCTCCTAAACGAGCTGGAACAATAACTTTCTGAAAATTGCAGGGTTCACCTGTCTTCCCCATGAGAGAATCGAGGAAGCCTCAGAAAAGCATACAGTATTTTTCCGATATTGAGGAACTTTTGATCGTAGCAAGTGACAACTTACATTAATATAGCGTACGTTTAATTGTTTATTGAGGCCAACTGCAAAGAAAAGTCATTGTGCCGTTCTTAGATCCATTCCATAGTGATTCGGGCTTTGTGCACCGGCGCATTAATCTGCTGGAAGTAACCATCTGACTGAGGATAAATTGTCAACATGAACGGATGCACTTGGTCAGCAACGATGTTTTGGTACGATGTGGCATGCAGACGTGAATCTATGGTTATCAAAGGACCCAACGTGTGCCAAGAAAACATTCCCCACACCATAACACTGCCCCACCACCATGCACAGTAGTCGCCAGACATGACGAGTGCATAGATTCATGTTGTTTTCGCCAAATTCTGAGCCTTCCATGAACATGATGCACCAGGAACTTGAACTCGTCAGACCAAGCAATTGTTTTTCAAACCTCGATAGTCCAGTGCTGGTGTTGCTGTGTCCACAGGTGGTGTGCTGTCTTGTTCTTCATTGATAACAAAGGTACGCGATGTTGTAGCCCATTCGCGACAAAGTGCGACTAGTGGTCCGTTGATGTATTTTGTTCTGCGCACCAAGGTTGTATTCTGACATGATGTGCGACATTGTGGCTCGTCCCTTTGTTTGCACAATTCTAGCCGTCCTTCTCTGAGCTGTCTCATCAATGAGCGATTTTCCTCCACAGGAGTGCCGTTCAGAGGATATTTTCTGTTCGTTGCACCATTCTCGATACACCCTTAAAACTGTGTTGCGTGAAAAGGTCAGGAGTACTGCCGTTTCAGAGATGCTTTGTCCAGCACGTCTTGCATCTACTACCATGCCACCTTCGATGTCCGATAGATCACTCCTTTTCCACATTCTTGCTACGGTTTGTACGCTTAACTGATACTAGGAAGGTCGTTCTGCTGCAATTATATCTACAACTGTGGTCAAGTGACTTGCAACGTTGTGGGACAAACCATTTGTGTGCACAGCAGAGGTGTGCCTAATAAAGTGGCAGCACAGCATATCAAAGTATCAAATCAAATATCAAAGTATCAAATCAAATATCAAAGTATCAAATCAAATATCAAATCAGTAAATAAAATTTACTGGTTTGATATCTGATTTTTGCTATTTATTTTTTCTGAAGAAAGTCCTAAAGAATTGAAACTTACATGATATTGAACTTTCTTCGGCACGGATGTCCACGTTGAATATAAAGTCCGCCGTACGCAATCGAAAAGGATTCCTTTCCTAATATAAAATTGTGTGCCCCGAATTGCAAGCTCGATAGGGCAATACCAGTAGTGTCGTGAATAAAGCAGTATCTTTCTTTCAAAGTTCTGGGCAATCCCTCACTAAAAACTTTACAAAAAGTTTCTTTTGTCATATGCGCACCTATTATGCGTATATCTTCACTATGGGCATTCTAAAAAAGAGAGTGAGGAAAAAAAAAAAACAATGAATAAGCAGCTATTAATGACAGATGATGTATTACATCTAAATAATAATATTCGGAATCAGTTTTTTTATCGAAAATGAATGCAGTCTGGGAGGGATTAAGTTGAAAGGGATTGAGAAGACAATCACAATAATATCATCTACAGAATTAAGTTAATTATACGTTCATTAGTAATATAACGCCTGATGAGCCTATAGAGGACAGGTAAAGAGTTCTGCCAGGGGCACAGTCCCAGAAACGAGTATTGCTACAAGTTGTAAGAGATTTCTGAAGGAAATGACTCTCGGGAGGATTACAATCCTCTGTCTCTGTGTACCTTAAACTCTATCAGACTAAATTTGTTTACTTATGGGAGATACCGCAAAATTGTGCACCACATAACGGAGAGCTGCAAGGGCATAATAGAAATGAGGACTTTTTTGCCGTCAAGAAGACCATTCACTGCGTGAACGCACTTCAGAAATTGTGGATTTGGTGTATTAACCTCAAATCATGGCAACATAGATTACTTCTTAATGTCTAACTACACTTTCACATTTTATTTCCTTAAAACTTTCATTATTTCCGTGGAAGAACTGATAAAATGAACTAAAGGTAAGAAAAAAGCATTACCTTTTTAAACCAGTTAACTGGTATGAACTTCGTGTGCCTGTCTACTTTTTTTAAAGGAGATTCTCTTAAAAAGGACCATAGACAAGTTAAAGATTAGGATACAAGAGAATCTTGTTTGTACTTTCACTTATATAAGTTGCATGTTTTAGGGAAAGTTGTTCCAGAGACCAAAAGAAGCGAGCCTTAATGGATGCCGGCTGGGAATTTTGCATTTTTTGACATTCGGTTTGTAACCCTCGCTGTTGTTTTTTTATCGAAAAAAAGCCAGTACTAGAGTAGAACCGTGGATAGGTTAAGGATAGGCGGGTAAGCTTTCCCAACCCTCAACGAATGCATGCTCCTCGAAGAGCGTAGGTATTTTTAAAAATTTAATAAATAATCTCATCTGGGCTAAAGGTGTTATACCATGAACATCGTCATGTTAATTAGACACGAACTTATATTTCAACTTGACTTTAACAAAGATCGACATATTGACATAAAGTTTTTTGTTTGGAGTCACCGGGGGTATCCCTCAATTCCGCATTATGAGAAGGATCAATGCGAATCCTTTTATACAAAATATGTTATTTTATTTTTTCTAAATTTCTGTATTCCTCTTTTTTAAGTCGCCAAAATTCCACTTGTTTTCTAAACCCTTTACTTCATTGACATTGATTTTGTTAATTTATGATCTCTGTGCTTTCCTGTCCCAATGTTCACTTCTTGCTCACCTGTCCCACTCTCAATGAAAGTGAGGCATTTTTGTAAACTAAGTTTTGGTCGAGTAGCAGACCAATAACCTGAAAAATGTGCAAACACTAGCCCGCTAAGATCCTTGTATTGATTTTCTTTCCAAAAGGAGCTTAACATTTTTGTAGTTTTCTTTTAGGTGGTGCGCTACAGGAATGGAAATAAGTTACTAAATAAACTCATCCAGTTTATTGATAGGAAATTCCAAAAATGTTTCCTAGCGGCGGAAAGGTTTTTGCAATATCACTGAGCTTTCTTCAGAGAAACTGGGAAACAAATTCGTTTTCACGATGTCTATACCATGAAAAGAGGGTTCCTTTGGCGAGCAGATTTTTGGATTACAGTCTCGGCCATAAAAGCTGTGGATCCATTTGGTATATTTAAATCTATTTACTGTTGAGTTCACTTTGTGTAAACAGCTGTGGTTCAGAGTCGTGAAATTCTTCGTCAATATAGTTTGAATAGTCCTCTAAATCAGAAATGCCAAATATCTAATTGCAAGTGTTCAAGAAGAACTGGTGGAAGTAGTACCGGCAGTTCAGAGGTAATGGGGTTTTATAGCTGAAGAAATGTTTTAGGTTCACAATTATCTTCGTGTTCTTCTTGTTATAATCTGTTACAAATACAACAGAAAATTATCGGTCATTAATGACAGCATGACTGTAAAATCATTAACACAAGCACCATAGACAAGCACAAGGAACCTGTACACCTCACCTGTAGACAAGGATTATACTGTACGATCTTCCACACAGGCAAAGGAATGTGTGTGTAATGGAAAAGAAAAGTATAAGAAGGGGATGGAATGTATGTGTGGTGGCTGACTACTGCTGGATGCTAAACAGAGGAACAGACACCGAAACGATCTGTCTAAGGAAGGCGTTGTTGTTGTCGTAGTACGGTTTCAGGAGCATCAGCAATTGAGGCCTTATTTCTTTGTATATACTGTCTGTAAATGACGTGTGTTCTGAGGTCGATTTTCTGTTTGCTAGACAAAAAAATCCTAGTTTCAGGGAGAAAAACACATGTTACCCTCGCCTGAGAGCGACTAACATAGCCAAGCGAGAAAGGCCCATAAAAATAACTCACATTATTGACAGTACTTGATGTGGGAGGACTGCGATTCTACCAACTGTGGTACCCACGAGGGATGTCTAAGGAAGTCAAGATATGCACAAATTTAACTCTGTCTACTGAATAAGAAACTAGTTTGTGACCATCTGTACTTCACATGAGAAATTCATATTTTTATGGAGATTTTTATATAAAATAACATAATTGTAAATTCTGGTAAAATAATAAAAAAAAAATAAATAGACTAGAAACACCTCCGCCAATATACACATTTTGTTTCCTTGTATTTGGACAGCTAGTTTACTATTATGATCAATTACCCTCTTTCTATACAATAATAATGTTAATTTTATCCTTTAGAAATAATTTTAAATTCAGCTTCAAAAATGGTTATCATCGTCATAAATTTGTAAACATCTGCGCTTACCTTAAACATGTCATGATAAGCACTTCCTTTTACAACTCCACAACTTATTTCCCTCTCTCGAACAGCCCTCGATAATTCTGTAATTGTTTCTATGGGCTTCTCTACTTCAGGGAGAGTCATGAAGGACAGCAGGGCACCGCAGTACGCACCCAAAACGACAACGATAGACATCCACCAGAATGCTGCCATAACTCGAAATGCAAGGCAACGAAACACTTTTGTGATCATTCCTGAGTGGAATAGATAATCAATATTCATTCATGAGAAGAGTTCGGAATTACATCTCTCACACACACACTGCAATTATTATTAGGATAATAAAAAATTATATCCATTTTCTTTGTATTATTTTTCGTCCTGTGACGAGTACTGATACTAAGTGCATAGGGTGGTTAACTGTTTCCGGTTACTATTATTATTGTTACTGTTGGTCGAGGAACTCTCTTACTGTCCTACAGCTGTCCAGGATGGCTGCTTTTTTAGTTCTAAAGTGTTCTCTGGGAGGTCTATTGTTGGTAGGCTATGGAGCCTCTTTGGCACCATATCTGTGGTTGATACCGTGATGGGGATGACCATTACTTGTTCCCTATGCCACATATCTTTGACTTCCAGTCTTAGGTCTGAGTACTTCTGATCTTTTCCTCGTATACTTTCTGGAGGTTGCTGGTGTTGGGCACCACAATGTTTAACAGTTCCTAGGTTACATATCTTTAAAAAAAAATCTTTAAAAAGTGTTTATTCTAGTTAATACAAAAAAAAAGGTCACATAATGCCAATACATAAAAGAAGCTCCAAACTCTTAGCCAATAGCTCTCGACCAATAATGCTCATTGTTAGCATATTAAAAATACTAGATACAGTTGTTCAACGTAACCTTTCTGCATACTTCAATCGAATTCTGACTCAAGATCAACATGTCTTTCATCCCGCAGGGTCCATAGTCCCAATCTGGGTGCCTCTTGTCAATTTACTTTTATGCAAATTGATCGTAGCTAATGGATCGATGTGATTTATATGGACCTGTCTAGAGAGTTTTACACAGTTCATCAGAGTCTGTTAATTTTAGGAAGGCTAAGGATTCATTTAAATTTTTTTCATTTATTAACACACGACTGTATATACATATTCAAGATACATATTAATCAATTTATATACAAATTTTATATACATACACACCCTTACATATGCTGTAACCTTTATGTACATATAGGCATTGTGTATGTGTGTCTTGGTATGAAGGGTAGCTTCTAGACATAAGCTCATCTCCACCTATTACTCCTGTGATAGCTCAGAACCTCTGTAAAAGAGGCCTGAAAAAGGAGTGTTGTGTCAGGAAATTTCGCCACTAGGGACCAGCCAACACCTGGAACGGACATTCTCTGTGTGTGGTATAATGCACAAATCCCGACCCACCGGATGAGGTGCTATACTGGTAGGTGCCAACAATGCCGCCCCAAGGCTGCCCATACTTGGAAGCCAGCAAAAAAAAAAAAAAGAAAAAAAAATTCTAACTAGGAATAATGTACACTTGTTGAAACGAAAGCAACATATACACATTTATAACATTCACCCTTAAATTAAGGCACTGGCAATTGTTACCATTTTATTACATATGGTTCACCTCCTGGTATCTTTTCAAGTTACTGCAGTAGTAAAACTGCTTTTAAACATATAAATATCGTTAAATGTTAAGTACCCTCAACATTTAAGGAAAGCTGAAATGGCCATTTCGATACAAATTCACTGGAATTCCACGCTGTTTAGGGTGAAATGCCTTACCTCGACTGTCAAAATAATTTTTGGCAAGATTTCAGTACCATCATTCTGGGACTTGAGCTCTTGAAAGATCACTCAGCCTTCCCTCAGAGCTACTTCAACTCTGTGGCAACATCTCAGCCGTCTCCACCTATCGGATAAGTTTCTGCCTTTTCAGCTACTCCCATTGTGCCCAGTCTTTGGATGCTGACCTTAAGAAGATTGCTTGCGATACGGAATATAGATGCCCCATCCTTGAATTGTATTTCCCTGTCCCTGATCCTTCTCCTGGAGCTCGTGTTAATACCGCAAAGCCAACAATATAATCCCATATGGAAATGACACTAACTTTTCAGTATTACAATGAGAAATGACGAACGAAATACATCTGTTCAGTGCAAAGAACGTGGTGGGAACGTTGTGGTGAGAATCAAATTTTAATCATTTTACAATGGGAAGGTAATTCAAAGTAAATGAACGAACAATAAACTTTATTTAATTATTTTTGAATTGATTTCGGATGTTACCTTTCCCAAGTAGAGTTCCGTACAACAACCAGACTGATTGGCTAAGGCTAGATTTTGGTATCCTATAAATACTGGATGCCACGTGCGAAAATAGGTAAAAGAAGCCGCAGACCACTGCTGAAGTAACGAAGAGGAAGATCCAGAACTGAAATAAAACACATTTTGATAAATAATTCCGAAAAACCTGTATTTATGCTTAAAATGAGAGAGAGAGAGAAAGAGAGAGAGATCGAGAGATCATATACAATGGAAGAAATGCATTCCGAGTTTAATTATTTCATTTAAAATACCTAAGAAGTTTGCATTTATTTCTTCAGTGTTAAAAATGGAGATAAATCGATACTTTATATCATAATTGTATCGATAAGGTTTGTTAGCAAAACTGAATTTTGGCGTTGTTATTTTAACCCTAATATCAAAATAATCCATGGATGTGGGAAGGGTGATTCGAGTTTTAAACTCACCTCCGACATGATAAGTTACGATTAAACAGAACGTTAGTAACCTGTAAACTCGTCATGTGAGTAGTGTTACATTTCTGAATTACAGCCTTGTGGTACTTTGCTGTGTTTTCAACTGGCCATTAGGAAGCATCAGTATCCAGGGATGCTGATTTCTTCTTCATGTTCCTGCCTCAGGGAATCAGCAATATACTAGTGTGTACTAAACACTCCTAACGTTTCAGGTGAGTGAAAACATTCCAAGGATCCATACCAGTATCTGGTGCCAGCATATTGATAGACTTAAGCTCGCACACATCCGTTTCATAGGACAGGAAGAAAGAGAAAATAGGAGGAAAATAAAGTGAAGAATAATAAAAAAAAAATGTAATTCTACTCTGGACTACAGCAAAGGAAGAAAGATCCTATACCAGGACTAGCACCCTTGCAAATAAAATCATATAAGTACATGTACACAGACATACAGACATATACTGCTCTACCGTTAATATCCTATCGCCGCTGAAATGATGGTGTTTACGTCCTACCACGTGTCACACACAACTATAAATATACTCGTTAGACTTCGAGGAGAATAATGCGATTGTGAAACCAAGATGTGGCAATCGACGGTATTAACAGACTTCCAACACGGAATGATAATACAGTGCCATATAATCACATAAGTGGTCTGTAAATAGAAGCGATTTGTATTAAAACTGTCACACAACGATCCAGAAAACATTTGAGCATTTGAGGCTAATAGAAGGTGACAGAAGAGTCCTGTAAACCATTGTTCGTTATGAACGCAACCCACAGAAAGCCCCTCAGTGAGACGAGTGGGGCACTTTTCGGTATCAATACAGTGCACAAGGTGCTTCATGATATGAATTAACAGGTCCGTGAAGTTGACTACAAGACACTAGTCAACACAACTAGGGCCAGGCGATGTCCAGATTGGTATGAGGCAAGTCGTTTTTTGACCATAGACGAATGGATAGCTGTGGCTGTGTTCTGGCGCGAGGAGTCAAAGTAATTGGTCAACAGGTTTGACGCTCGTTCCTTGTTTGATCGATAACTGGAGAAAGCTACCTGTCAGAAAGTATAGTCCCGACATTGAAGTTTGGGGGAGGCGGCCTGATGGCCTAAAGTTGTTTTTCATGGTTTAGTCTGAAACCATTGGTTTTTTTGGAAAACATCATGAATGCTAATGTCTATCCAGACGTCCTGAACATAATGCTTATTTAAGTTGTCTTAGAACGTTAAGGAAAGCCTCCGTAGCCGAGTGGTCAGGAGCGCGAGTGCAATAGCACACGCTCTTTGAGTAGACTGGGGTTCAAACCCCTGACTGCTGAATACGGTCGATCTGCCAACCCGCACTTGACCAGCGTGGCAGATTATGGTCCATTTCCCTCAGCATGAATTCTTGAGGAGGCTTCCATCCTGCAGTGGGTGGATAATGGCCGCATTTTACTTTTAACTTTTAGAACGTTATGGAAGGGCCATATAAGTGTAATGCTCCATGTCGTACTGTTCTCGCTGAGAAGTACTGGTTTGAGACACGAGCATCGAAAATTGTTGGACTAGCCAGTCCAAAGTCCTGATCTCAGCCGTATATGAATCGGATGAATCGGATCGGTGGGTAAATATGAGGCTAGACCACCCAAAAATTAGAGTTGCCGCTTTGAAGGCCAGCTGTCAAAAAAACTGGTGGAGAATATTCTACGAAGGCTAAAGGCTGCCATAACGGCTAACGAATTCATCACTCGTTATATTTTCTTGTAAATAAAGATTAATTCGTAAATTACGCACGCGTCCAGATATTAATTGTGGGACAGTGGAAGTACTCTTGAAGAAAAATATGAAAATTGAATTAAAAACTATCCATAACACCAGACTTCCGTCATTGAATAGGGTCAAGTGGTTTCTGCGGAACCACTACAGAACTGGAAATAACATTCTCATATCTATATCTGAAGGTATTGGATTTCTATAAAAAAGATCAGATATCTAGAGTTATGTGATCTTGTCTAGCAATGTCAGTGTCATCTGAGGTAAGCTTAAGAGCAGAGCAGTCTTATGAGAAAAATTCTTTTAAAAGTGTTGAATTTAGCTACATTTTAATATTATCTTGAAAAATAATAGATGGATATTCAACAAGTTGAAGGTATTTGTTCCGGTTTTTTTCAAAAAATAGAAAATAGCTGGAAGTTAGAAGACAAACGGCCATATGTCATTAATGCTGCGAGCGATCGGTGAAAATTACTGGTTACCAAATTACAAAAAAAACAGACGGCAACATAAAAGGGGGTAGTTATTTAAACCTTTATTCCGTAAGCGATCAAGAAAAATTAGAAATGTTAATAGCAACTGTTTGAATGTCGCCAAACGTTTCCATTGAATATGTACAAAGATGTGATCCATTAGAAGTGAACTGACACTGAAATAATGCGAATTGCCATCGTTGATCGTATGGAAAGTTTTCAACCAGATTAAGAGTTAGCGGTTGACAAATTTCTCCATTACTCTGGAATAAAATGTGATAGGTACAAGGAAATGGTAATTGGAAGTGATCGGTCTTTGACACTTTCAAGGAAGTAAATGTGAGGAAATTTCCATGCAGAAGTGAAAAGAATAGAGTAATAAGAAAGTGGTAAAAAGGCGATCCAAAACAGCTACAGGCAAGGGTACATAGGTTTTGCAAACCGTGGAGAAAACGCCATCTGGACTTGGAGTTTCTTGGTATCAAGATCGTTCAGAATTCTTCTAGCCCTTCTGTCAGAAGACCATTGCAGGCGGGAAGTAGAGTGTAGTAAGAATTGATTTGCCAATATCTTTGATACGTGAATCAGAAGTCGTGTAAAATGCCGATAATTCAGCTTCATCTTGAGCGAGGATGCAACAGAATCATCTTGTAACAGAGAATGAAGTATTAGTAGACAAGTTGCGGCCAATAGTTTTGCCAAGGGGCCAGGATGCTCTCTCTCGACTGCCACTTGGACAACAGCAAGTTTATCATACTCTGCTCAAAACCGAGTCTGGATTGAATAATAATTATTGCCAGTTTTAGTGTAGGCAGGGAAGGAAGCTGGCAATTTAAATACAAACCCTTTGAAGTACGGTACATCCAGAACAGCCTTAGAACATTTATTGGAAAATCAAAGTTTCGATAAAGGTAAAAACGTGGAGTAAATAATTTCATCCCTAAAAGAATGTATCTATGCAGGTACATTCTGGTAGATGTACCCGAATTTGCATTCGTCTAGGCCATAATAAATTTGTGGCTAAAACAGACTAAAAAACAGCAAGTGAGAGGTGAAATGCCTGTGCTAGTTTTATGTGATCCGTTGCTTTAACTGGCCCTTAATAAGGAGAAGCAACATCACTCCGAAAAATCTCGGCATTTCTAGCTGCCACCAGGAGGCTTGCCACTATTACACTTTCTGTCCCCAGAAAGATTAAAGAGGAAAGAATAATGATCCCACACTGGACAGAACTCTGATATCAACGGGTCCCGCATCATGTGGTTGCAGCCGTTATAGATGGCAGATAAGCACAGTCAAGCTGGATTACGTAACAATAGAATATATGGCTTGTCCTGTGGAGTTGAATATACGTCGACGTATGTCTAAAAGAACAACTGCACTGACTGATACAATCCGAGAAACAGACTGGATGATTTTAAACAGTAATCCAAAAATTAAAACAAGGATCAGAACTAGTACAGATAAATTCACTTTGCATTTTTGTGGTGTAAAGTGAAAAAGTGAAAACAATATAGTAAGTTGCAAATGTCTATGAGACTACTGGAGAAGAGAACATCGCTATTTAGATCTGAGGTACACATGGGGCCACTAACAACGCACTTTTAATGGTTGTCCAGGAAGAAAAGATCAGAATTTTTTGGTATCCTGGTAGATAAATTACGAAATCGTATATGGTCATTAGTAATCGCAAAACCCTCAGCAACTTCGCACAGTGGAAAATTTTTCCATCGTGCAAAGCTAGGCTGTACATAGTCGAGTTCCAAGAAATAAAATCACACCTTTCATTTAGACCTTAAAAACCCATCCCTGTTTTTAATTCCTTTTTCGAATTGTGGTACATCTCAGACCGACAATTTAGCATTTACGTTTTACAGTTGACTTTTCAGTGTTTAAATTTTTATTTGTAGCAGAATGATGGCTCCATGTTTTAACTCGATTATTCAGATTTTAGAAATTATCAGATATTTATATTAAGTGAATGAGGACTGTTTAAATTTATAAAGGAGAATTAAAGATGTGATGATAATTTGGCATTTATCTCTGAGTTTTAGGAAAGATTATGAATTGTTTTTAATTAAATGTAAACCATCTGCTAGTTAAATCTTACTAATTTTAGCTGATAAAAATGTTGTAATAAATCTTTATTTCACATGCACACCAAAATTGCAGTTCAAACTTTGGGAGAAGTTTTGACAGAACTTTAACAATTCCTGGCAGGATACCTTTTATGGAACGCCTTGAAAAAACACTGCATCGATAGGAGTCACATAGTTGGGGTTTAGCCCTGAGCAGGTAGGACAACTTTGCAAAGAAGGTGGCAGGATACATGACAGGTGCTCTGTGATCTGTCCCTTTTTGATTTCTTTAATTGAAAAACGTTTTGGGTGAATGCATTTGAACAATTCCGATATATGATCATTCCTTGTTGTTGTTGTTATTTGGTTTTTAGGAGCATTAGCAACTAAGGCCATATTGCTCCTGGATATGCGGTGGGGATTCTCTGACCTTTCCACATCCTCCATATTTGGTGGTGATGGGATCGAACCCCGGTCAAATCAAGAAGCGTGTGCTACGCACTGCTGCTCCTTCCCACCTGGCTACGGAGACGCCCGATCTTTTCTTAATGGATAGCAATACTAGTTAATTAGGACTTTTTTTCATTTTTAATTAAACAATAAATATTGTTTCTACATTATAATTAAGCAATAAATATTTTAACTAGCGCATGTACTCTAACGCGTGCATGCCTATGTTTCTACTTATTATGTATATAAGGCCTCCATGGCCGAATCATCAGGAGTGGGGATGCAATAGAACAAGCTTTTTGAGTAGATCGGGATTCTAGCCCTTGACCCTTAAATTAGATCGATCTACTAGCTCGCACTGAACCAGCGTGGCAGATTTCGGTCCATTAACATGATTTGCTGAGGAAGCCTCCATCCTACAGTGGATTGACAATGGCTGCAGATTTCTTATTTATTTATTATTCTTTAAAAAATTTCCTATTTATTTTTAATTAAAAACAAGTGTATATGCAGTTTAAGGAGAAACCATTTTCATATTTATTTTAAAATTTATTTCACATTTATATTTTTGCAATGAATAAATCGTTTTTTTTTTGTATTTCTACAGCTAATAATTCGGTAATCTACAACTTTAGTGTGTGTTTCTAACTCCAATAATTTGGTACCCTAAATTTTTTTTATTTTTCCCATCCCAAAGGTTTCCATTTCTTTCAACAAGGAAAGGAAAGAGTTAATTGATATTCAATTTTCAGTTATATTCTGAGAAAGCCATTTTGGACCAGCTGGAAGAGTTTGCAAGATAAAAAATTCAAGCTCCTCTTTATCAACGGTACACATTTAAAAAAAAAGGGAATGTTGCTGCCCACTCAAAACAAGGAAAAAATAATAAATGAAATCAGTGAAAGGAGCTAAAAAGAGAGATATAATAGATATGAATCAAAAATGTAAATTCAAAGAATAGGAAAATAACGTCAACTTATTAGAATAAAATAATAGAAATAACTACAAATATGTAGGGAGAATGATTGTATAGATGAGATAGATCAAATAGTGTCCTCGTGGACAGAAACAGCTGGTAGAAATGCACTCCTCAGCATAGCGCATGGAAAAGATCTTAGTTCGAGTCCCACCGATGACGTGAGGAGTATTTATGGGAATTCACAAAGTAGCTGACTTAATCGGTCTCAGGCGATGGTAGATTCTGTTTCATTTCTGCAGGAAACGCGAGTTTTTCGTTCAGCAAACAGAAATTCCACCATACAATATATGCAATATGGAGCAACACAGCCTTAGTTGCTTATGCTCCTAAAACCTTACTACTAACATCAAATATAATAGTTCTCTCATTCTCCTGCAGGATGTGGGAAAGACGATGAAACACATATGTGTATTACTTTTTAATTTTTGACTATTAATTTATAGGTTTTGCTTCTTCATAATTTTTATTATAATACAGAAAACTGATTGATTATTCTGCAATAAAATAAAAAATAACTGCTATTTTTAATGGATATTAAATTTCTCTAAAAACGTATAGTGTGTTTCACACAATTTATCTTTTAAGAAAACATTCCTTACATTTTCTTGTCATTTTATACTTTAAAATTTCATTTTTCGATTCATGTTAAATGCAAATGTGCTTTCCTGGGACGAACCTTAGACCGGCTTTTATAATTGGCATGTACCTAGCTCAATGCCGTACGCGCATCTTGTAAGACCTGAACTTACCCAACCAGGTGGCATCCCACTCAAATGTGCTCTTAAGATTAGAAACTTATCGGTCGTCATTCTGTGGACATTAAATTAAATTGATTGTTAACAGTACCAGAACCTGTGGCCCATATTTGTAATACTGTGTTTATGTGTGTATGTTCATGGGCTGATTTGCATTTACATATTTCGTTGTGCTTTTATGTTTATCATCTCATATTTTAGAAAGGTGGGTAACTTTTAAACCATAAGATATTTACCTTTGCTTGAAACGGAGCAACTAAAACCTCAGGCTTTAGAAAAGCTTGTGGTGAGCGTGTCACAAAAGCAATATATCCAGCAGCGGTAGGAAAAAGGTAATCGGCAACAAGATACCTTTCAGCATTCAATGTCAGCGGGTCAACAGTCATATCAGCTTCCTACATAAATAAAATTTGCATCATTTCAGTTTACAAGAAAATAAACAGAAGGGTTATTAATCATTAATCAAACAATATAACTTTAAGGATAACATGTAAGTTAGTGCAAATGCATCATGGAAAAGTTGAAGACAAATCTTGATAAAATTATTAAGTTCTCTAATGGACCAACCCTCTAGACAAGAAATGGGTACTGCAACAAATTTGGTATTTCCTTAAACGGTAGCTAAAATCGTCAGATGTGCTAAAATTTCCAACGCACCAGTTGTAGCTTGCGAAAATGTCCTCTTAAGTACGAAGCGGAATATTTGTAATTATTTAAAACGATTTCCCACTAAATGCAATGTTATCCAATGTTAAGTCGAAATTTGTTTTTTTAAAGTGAAATCATCAAAAATACCTGAGTATATATCAATCCAATCATCCCAGTTAAATTTTTCCGATCTATTCGTCCAAACTGCCTATCTGGTGGTATTTGAATTTGATATCTGAAAAACCATATTTAGAGAATAACGACACCATCTATAATAATGATAATACAATATAATACAATTTATTAAATATATCAGGAAATACAACTGAAAAATTGTTAAGGAGACCATCTTATCACCAAGTATCTAAAATAATTTATAACATTTGCCATGTGATCACATTACTTCTTACCATATTCCCATTACAAAAATTCCAATCGGAAAGAAAGTCTGGTTGGTAGCCGAGTGGTCAGGATCGGGAGTGCAATAGCAAACGCTCTTTGAGTAGACCGGAGCTCAAGTCTCTGACTGCTAAATACGGCCGATCCACTAGGCCAGCGTGGCAGATTATGGTCCATTTCCTTCTGCATGAATTTTTGAGGAGGCTTCCATCCTGCAGTGGGTTGATAATGGCCGCGGTACACCTTTTTTTTTTTTTTTTTATCCAATAATTTTGAAGCAGGACGCGAGAGAGGGCATTCATGCAGTTAGCTATGAGGGGAATCTTTAAAACGGGAGAGATACTGTGGATAACAGAGATCGCAAGGTATCATCAATGTATAAAAGCGGTAAAAGGAGTGAAGTCGGTAGCTACAGACTGCGCAGAGACAGTTAGTCTATAAGTTGGAACCTGTTGGTACCACAGGAAAGATTCGAAGATAAATCTCTAGGTGGTTGGAGAAAAGGTGGCAGAGGGTTGGGACTTCTTCTCAATAATCTTAAGATTGGGCTATTTTAGGAAGTAGTGTTCCTTGTAGAATGGTTTTAGGATTGTGTCTGATTTTCGTAAATGACTGTAGGCGTTCTTTTTTCTTCTGGCTGAAGTCTATTGCTAAACATTTAGCTAGCTAAAGCCAATATGTCCAATATGTCCTACTTTAATCAGTGTTTGATTTAGGGCCTCTGCCCGCTATTTGAAGTTCCAAATCCGGTTAGTAAACTTTATGAAAACATTCTTTTGGACCCGACGTTCCCCCACATTTCGAAAATTGATCCTGTCTTTCCATTCTAATTTAACTTCAACCCACGCCGCTAGCTAAGACCACGGCTCTAAAATTCTCCATGGCTGCTCCTACAGTTCACAATATTCCATTCGACTTCCAACCCCCCCCTAAAAACACCACTCCAAATCCGCCCAACTCTGCCCTTTTCCCGTTTCTACGTCCCTTATATCTCGAAAATGTCTCCCATTTCCCCTCCTCTTTTTCTTGTTTAATCCTCTTTAATCCGATCTGTCCTTGGCCATCTCACTAACCGTATTAAATTTTTCTTCATAGAATAGAACCAACAATGGAAGTACGTGTTTCCCCTTTTATTTCCCTTATCCATTTGACCTTTTCATAGAGAGAGAGAGAGAGAGAGAGAGAGAGAGAGAGAGAGAGAGAGAGAGAGAGAGAGAGAGAGAGAGAGAGAGCTCTGCTTCGCAGAAATTTCTCCCTCTCGCATTTATATTGAAGAAGGTTCCATGTATAGCGTCGCACCATGGTTACATAGTAAGCGAACGCCTAATGACATCAATGAAGGGATTTCAAAACTTGCGAATGATGTGAAGTGTGGAGAAGTATTAAATGCAGGAAGCAGCTCTCCTTAAAGTTTTACCATTCTTGAAGACTGTCAAAGTCATTCCGTCGGAGTGCTAAGGAACTCTCCTTAAGGATGATTTCAATAGGTTTCAACAATAGTCAGAAAAACGAGGATCTTCACTTGGGAGAATTACGTGGTGGGTTAGAATTAAAAGCATTACCACGAGAAAGGAATTTGGTTGTTATATGTTAAGACTACCAAGTAATGTACATAGGCGGCAAGGAAGGCCCATCGGGTCCTATTGATGATTTACCGGACATTTGGGAGTAATACTACATAATTTACAGTTTCTAAATGAATTATCTGATCCTTTCAGAAGAAGTTTTTTTTAAGATAAACAGACGGTAAGATGTTGTTGTAATTGCTGATTGAGACAGTAATAAATGATACAATTAAAATGCTTGAAAATGTAAGTATTTGCTTAAACGATTTATTTAATGTAATTAGGTGAATCGCATTCTCAGTAAGATAATTTTTTTATATAAAAAAAATATATATATATATCAAGGAGAAGGGCTCCAGGAAGAATTTGGAGTGCCGTTGTTCTAATGCGTTCTATTGTAGTGGGGATTTAGGACGACCATCAACGAACTAAGGCCATATTGCTCTGTGTATGCGAATTTGTGTATGTTCGCTGGTCGATTTTCTGTTTTTCTGGACGAAAAACCCGATTTACTTGGAGAAAAAATCATGGTGCCCTCCCCTGAGACTGAAAAACTCAGCTGCTTTGTCAAAGCGACCGTTAAAAATCCTCACATCATCGATGGGACTTGAACACAGGTCTTTTCCACCCGGTGTGGGGAGGACGGCGATTCTATCAATTCTACCACACACGAATAAGTATTTCATTGAATATGTCCTCATGAGAAATAATTATGCTCTAACAAAGACCATCTCATCAGCTTTAGTGCGAAATAGCTGTTTCATTGATATACGAAGTAATGAACTATCATACCCTCCAAATTGAGGGTATTATACTGATGCTGTGTATGATGTTATCAGTACGATGGCAGACGACGCATGCTGTATTTGATATCATTCGCATGCTGTAGACGTTACTTGGTCTTTTCCATATGCCAGGAATGATAACCAACTAGTGGTGCAATAATTATACTATACATTACCCGTACAGTATTGTAAAAGATGGTGGGTTTGCCAGTAAAGCTGGCTGGAATTGTCTTCTTGAAATGAAAGACAGGAAGGCAGTCTATTCAAAAATAGGAATTTAAAATGATAGAGGCACCCTTGTGGAAGGAGCCTATCCACCATGGGGGGGGGGGGAAGGACTGTCGAGAGAAGTGAAAGGTTTGTGCATCTTCATACACCCACCGTGCCTTTCCCACCAGACGATAGGTGAGGGTGGAGGTGCGGTGAGGGAGGGTAGGTGCATGACCGTGTGTGTTTTCTCAAGGCAGTCAGATTGAAAGGAGCCTGAGAGAACGACACGCATTAGTCATTCACTCTTCACAACTAGACAATTATCATACTAACAATTACACAAGTGCACACTGTAACATATATTCTGTCATACACGCATGCATTTCTACTGGGTGTCCGACAAGTCTGGAACCAAGATGACGAAGATCTTAGATTTTTTCAGCATACACAATGCCTTTAGGAATCTGCATAATGCAAAGTCCAGTGGGTTATCGTCAGGTGATCATGGTACCTACCCCTCTGAGCCTGTCCTTCCAATCCATTGATGAGGAAAAGTAATTAATACATGTCAGTAGATTTAGACTTTTCAGAAATCCTGTACATTTACGCTCAGAAAGTATTGAATCTTCCAGCATACTCGTAGTCACTCTCAGCTATTTTCTGATATCATTTTCTTAGTAAATTGGTGTACATATATTATACCTAATCGTGTAAACGACATATTGTCGGATAAGGAGGTTTGTGCCACAGATAAATGAGATATGTTGGAATATCATGCGGTGTAATGTAATAGAAAAACATGGATGGTAATATTACACATAACTAACTAATAATTAAATAGAATTATAATAATTAAATTCAGTTTTCTATAAAATTTCTCATTGCGTGGAAACTCAATCTGGCAGGCCAGTCACACTAGGCTTATGACATGATTAGGTAAGTGTATATGTATAAGTAGAGGATGTCACAGTTCGGGTGTTCATAGCATAGTTTGTTCTCCTAGTCTCAATTAATTTTTGGGCAAATTTGGAGAAGGCCATGAAATGCATTTAATCGGAGATTAAAATTTGTTCATCTCACCAGTGTATTGGTCCTATTTTTATCTTAGGTGCACACTGTGGAGATGGTAACTAGGGCAGTCGTAGAAGACGTGAGCCCAATCCTCGTCACCACAACAGGTACATTTGGAATCCTGTATAAGGGCCAGTTGACAAAGTTTGGCATTTAGTAAGCCCTGTCGACTCAATAAAAATAAAGTAAAAATTCATGTTGCAAACCGTGGTGGCGGTTTGGGGGTAACTAGGGTAATCTGCGGGAGGAACCTCTTATTGACTTAGCCTTTGGGTGTCGCACTCCACCTGCCTTGCTAAATTTGATATAGGCAGATTAGAATACTTTTCATTCTTTTTTCTAATCATTTTGTGAGTATTGATCCACAGGATGTTCTGTTGGGATCTGTCTGTTTTTAATCTGTAGTTGAGGCCTCTTTTGATAACTTCTAAATCATGTGGCAGTGCACCAGCCAGTATCTGAAATGCAGGGGTATTGACTGTGTAGCATGCCCTCATTATTGTTAATAAAATTACCCGCTGGATGGATCCTAGTTGTCTCTATTTTTAACAAGAAGAACCCTGGGGAACCAAACGCCTGCTCCGTAAGTAACCAGTGGGAGGAAAACTACCTTATAAATAAAGGCTAGTGTTTTCCTTTTGGGACCCCAATTTGTTCGTCTAATTCTGGCTATCGTCAGCATAGGTTCTCACTTTTCGACCAACGTGTGGGAGGTGAGTATAGAATGTTAGTATGTCATCTAAACTGACACCAAGGTATTTAAGTAGATTGCCAGTGCTATTAGTTTCCCCGTGATTTTAATTTGAGGTGGTCTTCTAATGTCTAATTTTTCTTTTAGTAATATGGACTTGGCTTTGCTGTTGAAGATAACTAAATTGTTGGCCCAGTTTCATAAGAGATTCAGAGCATGGTTAGCCGGAACTTCTAGGGCTTTCCTAGTGAACACTTTCACCAGCAGTCCGCGAATGCGAGCTTGTCAACTTGGCCGGTGTCAGCCCATAAGAACTCGTCCCACACTAAGTTACAAAAACAGGGAGTACCCAGCACTGAATGCTGTGAACTCTTCATGCTTTGGTGGCTGGTGTGGATTGCTATTTCTCTGTTACTAAGGCAAATGTTTATACAGTTATCAAAGTTCTGTGGAATACCAGCATGGCGTGTTCTCCTGACAATGATGGGTCACCATAGGACGTCAATGGCAATTGAAATGGCCAGCATCTAGGTTTCTTGGGTGGTCTGGGCTGAAGTTAAATGTTTATTCACTGCAGATTGAGTCGCGCATCAAGGTTTGAAACTAAACTGTTTGTTCGATAGAAAGATTGCATTCAGATAATGCCTTTGTAGGTGGCATAGGATAAGCTTTTCCAACCTTGTTCATGACTGGTAATAAGACTATTCACCTATATGATTTGGTTCATCTGGAGATTTGCTACTCTCCGGAGGAATATTTCTGCTGTAGCAGGAAATAAGAATTGAGTTAAATAAAAATGTGATTAGAACATATAAATCCTTACTTTAGATAAAATAGGACTAGAGGAATTTTATTATAAATTCAATGATTGCCTATTGAGAAATTCAGTGCGATGAATGCGAAATGCTGAAATAATAAGTAATGTGTAAATCTGAGAACGGAATAAGCATACAAGTTTGCTAGATTTTCCACTTTGGGTGTGTATCCATTCCCTGTTTTATACAAGTGGTTTTAACTTTATATTCATGACGGTGTTTTAATAATTTTGCAAAAGGTTTTAATTAATAATTTTTTTTTGTTTTAAATAACTGCCCTTGAAGTTTACCCCTACAGATAAATCCGATCATTTGCGTAGAACGTGTATTAATTTCACTGATGATTATTATTATTTCTATAATTATTCACTTAACACAGACCTAAAATGTACTGCTTTTTACAAAAGTAAAAATTATAAAGATTTTATTTTTGCAATTTAAATCATTTATTAAAAGCAAAGAATATCTTACTCCATACTTAAATTTCATTTTCTGAGACAGTATTCCAAAGGGACTAGCATACTTCTTTTCAGGAATTGCAAGCTTTCCATTTTCATCCGTTACTATTTCTCTTAAAGGTGGATACTAAGCAAATAAGGCAAAACAATTAATCAGTCATATACCAGCTGCTTACACCGACTATTTGTATTCACACACACAAACACACACACAACATATTAGTTTATAATCATGTAGCAATCCATGGAAAGAAATTTTCATATAGGAGATCCTCTATCAAGGGACCTCCTATGTTACTCAATAATTGGCAGAATAGCTGGAATTCTGTAGAAAAAGGAGCCATTTCAAAATCTTCCACAAACATTCTTTGCTGACGGAACTACTTCCATCATCCACCAGTAAAATAATTTTGACCCTCCCTATTTGCCTCCTGCTTGCCTGGTTCTTTTCCTGGTTCGCATAACGCAAGATTTTATCGATTTAGGATAACACATTCTCCTGTGAATGTGGGCTACTAAAAGACTCTTCATAAGTCCTTCTTGAATGCTTTGTTTACGAGAAGCCAATATCTGCTTTTGAGGCAACAGTTCCAAACTTGTCTCTTGGATGTGAGGAGCTACTCATATCTATCAATTTCCAGGCTCTTCAAGCCTTCTGCAATACTGCTTTTAATTGTAGGAAGTCTTTCAACCTCAATGTTAATGGAAGCAATCAAATTGAAAACACATCATAAACTACAATCGTCTATCGATAGTAGTTTATCGATCGTCATGATGAAGTCTGGTACAAAATTTTGCAAGGTTTTTGAAGAACATGCGAAGGTTTTCAAAGATGTTGCATGTTTTCTGGCTCATCCCTTTATCCCAGATTCTCTCCTACTCAATCCTTCCCCTGCACAATGATACCGGAATGAATCAATGACTTCTGATGCCACTCCAAATTGAAAAATTAAATATACAACTTATTATTATGATTATTATTCCCTGGTCAATATACATAAATAAAACGATGCGTACATTATAGCATCGGAGACATAATCTCACCTAGTTCTTAACGAGGGCATAACTCAATTTTTGGTTGTAGGTGTCGTTGAAGATGACGTTACACATCGTCTGGAAGGCTACGGATAAACCATTAAATATTTCAATGGATTTAAATGGGAACATATAGTTGAGGTAGATCGTGTTACGCAGCTTAGATCTGTAAGGGAGTCCGTTGGTAAGGCTTCTATTCCGAATTGACGGTCCGGCAGCGATCTCCCAGATATCAGACGAGTTTAGTTTTCCGAACAGAAGCTGAGCGAAGATAACGAGGTTCCTAGTGATGATGTGATACATCCATTGTACCAAATTTAGATTGGAGAAGAGGACATATATTGGGACAGTAGATAGTAGACCTGCAATCTCATTCAGCCATTTTAATATCCAGTATTCTAGGGATAAGGGCATACATTTTAGCCAGCGAGTTATTAATTAGTGGAATAAGTTAATTAGATGGGTGGTAGAGGCTGACAGTTTGGAGAAATTCAAAGATCAACTGGATAGTTAGCTACAGGGAGAGAGAGACACATAGGTTGTCCATTTCCTTTTCGTTTATTATTTATTAATCCTTTATTTTGTTCAATTTCTTATTAAAATTATTTTATTTTTCTTTTTTTTTTGGCTTGAGCAGCATAAACCTTAGGCGTCCTTGCACCATATGGAGATTATTAATACCAGTATTAATACTGATACTTATATTAAATCTTTATGCTGGTTGACTTTTTTTATCAGAGAGTTTCCAATTATGATGTTGACATCATTGATATTTTTCTTCTTGGGGATAGTAAGTTGAGCAGCTTTCGCATTGTTTATGGAGAGACCAATCGCATGGAGCTAATTTTCAAGTTCTTGTAGTTGTCGGTTGGAGGTAACAGTAGTAGACTGGAGAGCCTAGGGGCATTTTTTAACAATAAAGAACTTTAAATCAACCATAAAGTTAACAAGTATGGTTTGTGAGGAAGAGTTCTAAAGATTTGGTGAAGAGGGCAGCAGAGACATCCCCTTGGGTGAGCCCACTTGAGCAGGCAATTAGGTGATGACGGTTCTGGTTTCTTATCCATAGAGTCCTGAACTGTAGGATCTTCTGAAGGAGATCTAATGGGTGGGTAGAATTTGAATTAATCATATAAAATGGCGCATAGTGCAAGGATGGACAGGTTGTCAAAGGCCTTCTTAATGTCGAGGAACAATATCAATTTTCTCTTTGTTGCTTAAGGTATATTCTATTCTGTAAAGTGCGTCGGTGAGACTGGTTATAGTGGATTGTCCGGGAATTATGCTATGGAGGTATGGAGGATTATGGCTAAACATATGTAAGGAAAGAGCAGAGAGTATGATATTTTCCATGATTTTGAGAAAGGTGCATCCTACAGAAATTGGTCTCTAATCGTTGGACGATTTAGGGTTAGACTTTTCTGGGACTGGAGAGACACATGTGTTCCAGATGGTAGGATAAACTACTGTTGTGAGGGTGGAGATCTATGCGTCAAGCAGGTGATCAATGATATATGTACAACATATTTTAACCATAAAAACAGGGAATCCATCAGGGCCATTGGAAAGCCTGTTGGCGACTTCAATAAGGCGTTTCTTTGAGATGGCTGTTTTATCCAGTTATGTTTGTTTTGATGGTGGATTAACCTCTATGAACGGGATGGGAACAGGCTTGGGTTTGAGCGACTTGTTCCACTTGAAGACATCAGTCGTCGTGGAGAACTGTTGGTTCTTGCTGGTTTAGATTATTTTCCAATGTTTCATTCTATAGGAGATCCAATCATTTTGTGCTTTTCTCCGTACGCGTAGGAAACCTGCCCGATACTTTTATAGAGCTGGTAGTGAGTTGGATATCGTGTCCTCATCCGTTTCCGGTATAATTTCTGTTTCGTGATGAAGGCTCGTTTCGCATCACTGGTAAACCAGTTCTTGATTCAGGAATACAGACGGATGGATTTGGAAGCCTCTTCACAGGCGATATCTTTTAACAAGTTAGCTAAATTGGTGAGAGTTTGATCAGCTGGCAACGAATTAGTTCAAGTCTGCATATCTTAATCTTTGTAGGATGATATGAGGTTTTATAACCTGTAATGAGAAGATCTTAAGTTGAGATCCTTTATGGTTGTATTTGCCCAGTTGTTGGTGACAGCACGGATTTCCACATTCAAAGGCAATAGTACCTGCTTTGCTGAACTTGTTTTTGGATAACTTTAATGCTGCTGATTGACTGAAGACTTTTTCTCTTCGTGGATTACTTTGGAAGAATTCCTTTGTCATTCTACACTTTATTTTCCCTTTATGCTATTTTCTTCTTTACTTTTTCGTCTTCTGCTGTCCTGTCTACTGGGTGAAAGAGAATGATTGTGTGTGTGTGTAGAAGAAGAAGAAGAAGAACTCTTTTTTGCATACAAAAGACACGCACCGTACACAATACCCTTCACGGTTACAAGCCAGAGGTTTACAATAAAGTCTAATACAATCAAGGATACGATAGTAAAAGAAAAAAGAAAACAATATTATTACTAATTTTAAAAGTGTAGGATTAAATATTGGAGAACAAATTGCAAATTTTCATATGAAAATATATAAACAACAGCATGTTATCAAGTTGAATTATTCTCCTGGGAGCAGTTCTTTTACAGTGCGGGAGTCATCTGAGGAGGCGCAGAAAGTTTGGAGCAATGTAGTGAGGGATCCATGGCAGTGATGGACAGGTCCTCGGGAGCAGGTTCAGTGCCGATACCACTGTGCTACCACGCAGACGGTGCCGTCCTACATAAGATACTATACTTGTCTACATAGGAGATCCTTATAAATAAAGAAATAAGAGTAATATGTTCTAAGAACTTTGTCATTGCTAGATTTTCACGTGTCTATGTAAATTGTTCAATTTGCTTATATGTAATTGTTCAAACTATAATAGCTATGCCTATCTTCTATTTACATATTTCCGAATAATTCCATGTTTTTGATTATAAAAATTAATGGCCTTTTTTCCATAATGCCAAACAGAGTTAACGGTTGGAATAGTAGAATTAATTAAACAGATTCTTACCGGAATCGCAGTTGCAATCATGGTTGTACCTTCCAGGTTCTTACACTTCTGTGCATCGTGAAACATGAGTTCTTTGAAGTTCTTTGTAATAAGAATTTTCTTTCTGAATTCTTTCGAATTTGTTGGAAATGGTGGCCTTTGGTAAATATGAACTACGAATCGTGTAGGTTTCTGAAAAGAAAAGTTAATATTAGATCATACAGGCGATATCGTTTTGCAGCATTACCACTTATTTCCAAGTAAAGCATTGAGCAGCTGACTTTACTTCGAGATTTGGTATTATTTTTGAAGAAGACAGTGATACTATAACAGTGACGCAGATCACTGCCACACATTTTGGACCATTTCTTTCTACCTGTGACGTTACAAAAACGTTTCTATATACAGAAAACGCTCAATACGCTGCACCCTCTGGGATTGAGTGGTATCGGTTTTTGCAATTTCCGGATTTTAGAGCAGTATATCCAGTGATTGAGCAGTGGCTCAATCACCGGATATACTGCTCTAAAATCCGGAAATTGCAAAAATATTTATTATTTTAAATTATTTATTATTTAAATATTTATTTTAAATAATAAATAATTTAAAACTTTTTTCTATAAATGCAGATAACACATAAATATTTACAGACGTAGATTTTTGCATCTGTGAATGTTCACAATGACTACCTTGCCCTTTGTTCTGTTTTTGCGCAGGTTTTAAAGTGCATGAATTTAATACACACGTCTTAATTGCCAGAGCAGTACACAATTGCCTTTGTAATACGTTGCTCTGTTGTACAGCTTTCAAGTGACTTTTTAGCTATATCAGACCCTTCAAATCTGTTATCGTATATTGCACAGCAGCTCACATTGAACAACTTCTTTGAAGTGTTTCGTCTGAGTGTTGTCGTGAAGGCCATCTGTTATTTTATGAGGCAACAGTCAGTCCTGAATGAGGCACTTATAGCAGTATTATCTTTTAAACAACTTGTCCAATTAACCTTTGGGAGAGACCATCCGAAAGTGCAATACCAGGGTCACCTACTCCACAGACAACTTTGTTCTGCTGTGAGAATTAATGCTATTGTATTATCAATGAAAGTTTAATCCTGCTGACTCCAAAAAAAAAAAAAAAAGATTAATGAACAAGATAATCCTGCAAACATTTTATAAAAAATTAACTCTTTTTTGCAATGATTGTTAAAGACAAAGGCATTCGTTGATTCTACGAGTAGTCTAATCAACGATCAATGTGACCGTTGATGCGAGTAGATTCTAGTGATATTGATTTTCATTTTTTTTATTTTTTTTGTCTATTTATTTTGTAAAACGTGCTGGATTTTAAACAGTATTGTGTGCCGTGATATTCATACATTCCTATAAATATGGTAGTAATATTCGATTTCCAAGGTTGTTTCATTTTTTGACTTATGTGTAAAGGAAAGAGAGATAAAAGTTAATCTAAAATAATTTATGTCACATTGTCCAATTATTTATCAATCTCCATCATGTATAAGATGGCCTGGTAGGTAGTTGTTGGCGCATCGGGAAGATGGCCTGAAAAGCATAATAAACAAATATGGTGAACTTACGCTTAGTGGGCTGGGTTCATTACGTTGATAAACAGTGATAAATATAGCGGTATATAAGCCCTCAAGAGCGGTCCGAAATTCAACTGATAAACGACTGCTGTTCAGTGGATCATCGTGGAAAACGTACCATCGGTTCAGAAATTTTGTCCTGCGATCCACCTGTGAATAATACAAAAGTATCTGTTACATCACGCCATCATCCGTAAACCTAAAGCTCTTTAGTTTGCCACACTTGATTATTACACTAGCATATTTATTACTGGGTACTTAGTTTTTTTAAACATACTTAACATACTTTCTTTACTTCCATTTTTCCATGTTAACTGGATTTTTTGGGTAATACAGTATTCCTTCACATAACACGAAAAAATAAACTGAAGCTATAAAATAATAGAAGAGAATAAAAGAGTGTAAAGAATATGGGTGTCATGCGAGCTGCCTTAGCTGTTGATACCCAGGGGATCGTATTATATTTTGTCTGTTTGCGTAACACAGATCGCAGCATGGTGCCAACTTGGCGAGGGTTTGAGGTACTCTTCTCATCGAGAAAGTTGGTTTCCTCGTTTAATTAATAACTTTGGTTGGTTCCTTGATTATCATTTTTCTTTCTGGTTATGGCAATGTCATTGATAACTTAATAATTTATTTAATATTATTGTTATAATTTATTTTTTAATTTATCTAATATTATTAAATATTATTTCACGTGCTTTATGAGAGTGACCGTATTTTCAGCATGTTTATCGTCTTTGCAGATTAGGAAAAAACTGGTTATAGAAGTTCTCATAGACAGTTCAAGTAGACAAATTTTATTGGATTGGAAAAGTTGGCTTATTAAATATAAGAAGAGTGCTTTGTTTGGACACTAGAATTGCATATTTCTTAATAAGAATTCGCTTAGCTTGAGTTACCTGTTGATCATTTAACATTTGAACGAGTTCTTCTTCTGAGAACGACTCCTTCAAGAGTTAAATGATCCCATTCAGCAGTGATACTTTCCAATTATTAGAAGTCGTATGTGGTACAGTTTGTGTATTTACTCCATCGATGATAAGTATATCCGAAATGCACCAGCAGCAGCAAATATTTGACTGTTTCAACGAACAGATCTTCATATTTAATTGCGTATTTTAAATTTTCAGTGAGCTAGATGCTTTCTCCATATGGCTATTAGTTAGTGAATAAATATCAAAAAGGTAAGAGAGATTTAATTAACTGTCTTTACTTTTTGTCACTTTGAACTGGTTGATGGATTATCATTTTATCATTTTGACGCATGTCTTTGAATGCTGAACTTGATCTGCGGGAAGCTTTTATAGTCCATGATTTTCTATTATAAGGAAAGCTTTAAGTCTTGTCATTCAGAAGTCAAGAAGCTCCAAGCTTATTAGATTGCGATTAACAATTGGTTAAAATCAGAAGAAATACTTATCTCTAGACGAAATACTGCACCCATGGATATTTCGGCCTATCTAGCTATAATTTTGACTATTTTGCAGTTAAATTCTTTGATAACTGAATTAAATAAAAAATCCCTAGAACAAAATCTAAAATCAGATAAATATAATACTAAGGGAAGTGGGGCATTTTGCTTTATCAGATTATTGATCGAATTAATTTATAAACTTTATAAATCTGTTTTCCTTAATTCTCTTAAAGTTTTATAAACTATTATTAAATATTTTATAAACCTTACTTTTTCCAGAATCTCCAGAGCTTTTTCTGATTGTTCGGCATCACAAATCACAATACATTTCCTCCATCGACTTTCCTTAACTCCTTGGTTAAAAGGGTCTGCTATTTCATTCAGGTAACCGACACCTTCGTCTTCTTCCATCACAAAATACGAGATCTGTGTTCTATGAAGGGTTTCTGATACGCATTCTTCAGGCATTTTTCCTGGAAGACACCCATTTGAAACTGTTTAAATCCCATCCATCAAGAGGTTTCCTGATATGTGAATAATACAGTAATCAACATTTTCTGTTAGGATAAATTTAGGTATTTATATTAGAGATAAATATCTGTTGCCCTAAGGAAAGATCGCTTCAAATATATTTTTTTTAATTTAATTCGTTCGCTAAACTATCGTTGTTTGTACAGTAGTTGGTCTGACGGGGAGAATATCTCTAACGTATACTTATGATTTATTTGCTTTAGCAGTGAGCAAAAGATCTGTGCATATTGATCAATTTACGAATCACTACACTGACCCAACGAATGTCTAAATATGTTTACCGAAAATGGGAAACGATCTTCTAAGGGATATGATTGTCTGTGCACATTGGGCAATTGTAATAGCAGAGATCTGGGGAGTAGTTTTGAATTTTCGGAGAATGGTATCATTCTGTAGTATTTTTCTGGATGGCAGAACCACACAACACGTAGTGATGCTAGAAATGAAGAGTGTCGGAGCGAGGTGTTCCACTTTTGTAACGAATTATCAAATATTATCAGTGCAAAACTACGAAACGGTTAACCTCGGCATTTAATAAATAAATAAATAAATAAATAAATATTCATTTATTGCAAATACAGCAAGCCCATCACAGCACATGGCTAGGGGCAGATAAGAGTACAAAGGAAATGACATAAAATAATCGAGTAAAAGTACATAGCAAATTTTATATAGATATTAACAATGGCTAGGAATTTTAGTTATGAATTTAAAAGAATTGCAGAACAGGACATTGGGCTTTCAGTTGCAATTACTGGGTTGGATATTTTTCTTCATTTCATCGGAGATCTGACTCCTGTAGGCTTCAGAGTTGATTATCGTGTTGCAATCAATGTTGTAATGATTTTTGAGGTGAAGAGATGCATTGGGGAACATATATCATGTGCATGAAGTCCAATACTGATAAAATCCTTCCTCTTGCTCCGACAACACACATGAGGGGGTATAAACTCAAGTTTGACTTCAGCCAGCGATGTTTGATTGTTGGAACAAACTTCCGTCTAGCGTTGGAACGTGTGATCCAGTCCCTCCTAAATTATGATTTTTGCACCAAAAGGTGGTTTGAATAAATTCAAGAAAGAATTAGACAAACTGTTAAAGGGGATGAATAGCTGATATGGGAGGCAGTATATTATGGGAGATTTGTCGATCAATTCGGCCCTGGAAGGATTGTGCAAGGCTCAAGAGGTAGAATTTTTTTCAGCCTCGTCTGTACTAGTTAACAGAAGAGACTGCTTCTACTACAGGGATGGGATACACTTAAATAGAAAGGGTGCAAGAATATTTGCTAATGCTATCCAGGCAGTGTTAGGTGGGTCGGAAAACTGCTAGATTGGGGAAATACAAGGACTAATAGATTAACAGTAGCCACTGACAGAGGCGAAAGTGATTCTTGCACTGCTTCTATTGGAATGAGCAGCATCCTGGAAAACAAGATGGAGGATATTTCAGAGATTGCTGGGAGTCATTGCGGTACAAGTAAACACATGGGTTGTGGTAAAGTAAAGTGCAGCCATTATCAACCCACTGCAGGGTGGAAGCCTCCTCAACAATTCATGCTGAGGGAAATGGACCATAATCTGCCACGCTGGTCCAGTGCGGGTTGGCAGATCGACCGTATTCAGCAGTCAGGGGCTTGAACCCCGGTCTACTCAAAGAGCGTGTGCTACTGCACTCGCGCTCCTGCCCACTCGGCTACGGAGGCCTTGGGTTGCTAAGAATTCTTAGCTGCTAGGTTGTGGTAGGGCAGCTAAGAATAGGAACAGGTGCATGTATGCTTGCATGTACACCAATGCTAGGAGTGTAGTAAATAAATTTGATGAATTTGAGGTATTACTCACAACATCAGAGGCAGATATTGGTGGGATTTCAGAGACGTGGTGTCACACAGATATAAGGAATGCATAAATGAAATTTGGGGAGTACAATGTATACAGAACGGATAAACAAGATAGGAAGAGGGGATGGGTTATGGTATTAGTTAAGAAACACATAAAATCCAAGGACCTGAAACCAGGCGACATCGCTGGACAGTGCAGTGTCGAGTCAGTTTGGTGTGACATATGCATTGGGAGATCAAAATTGAGAGTAGGAGTGTGCTATAGGCCTAATGACTCTGATGAGTATAATAAGATACTGTACAGGGAAATAGAGTGGGCCAGTAAATCAGAGAGTCTTATAATGGGAGATTTTAATTTCCCAGATATTGACTGGAATTTGGGGGCTGGTCACTCACACACTCGCAAGGCTTTTGTGGATTTATTGGATGATTGTTTTCTACATCAGCATGTTCGGGCGGCAACAAGAGGGAGGAATACTCATGATCTGATTATCAGCAGTGATTCTTCATTCATTAAGAACCTGCAGATAAAGGAACCACTAGGTGGCAGTGATCACAGTGTGCTGAAGTGAAATTTACTCAAAGAGTTAACTACCATCAGGGGTAAAGGGAAGGGTTTTTGCTTTCTTAAAGGCAACTACGATGGTCTGAGACAGTATTTAAATTATATACAGTGGGACCAACTGAGGACCAACAGCAAATTCAGAATGGGAAGCATTTAAAGAAATTATCTTGTAAGCTACGAGGTTTTACATACTAAGAAATATTGTTCAAGGTTTAGGCCTAAATGGATGTCCGATGAACTAATGAGACGCAATGCAGAGAAGAATAATACATGGGATATATATAAATTAACATGTGAAACAGAAGACCTATGATAGATATAAGATGATCTGTAACCAAGTTACAAAGAAGGTTAGGGAGGCGAAGGCAGATTACGAGAAATCTTTGGCAAAGGATGCAAAGAAAAACAGCAAAACGTTCTTTATTTATGTAAAATGTAGAATGAAGGGGATGAAACAGATTGGTCCACTTGATATCGATGGTTCAACTGTTGATGATCCTGCTCAGGTAGCTAACAAATTAAATGAATATTTTGCATCAACATTCACACATGAGGAGTTATTCAGTGAGGGGAATGCCAGAGGTGTATTCAACTCTGGCAGTAAGCTAGATAATCTTGTAATAACTGAGAGTAAAATGGAGGAGAAATTGTTGAAGATAAACACAAGAAAGGCACCTTCGGTGGATGGGATCTATCCAGTTATATTAAAGGAGGCACAAAGGAAATCAGCAAACCCTTAGCAACAATTATGAGAGCTTCCTTGGACTCAGGGGAGGTACCCACAGACTGGAGATGTGCAAATGTGACCCCAATTCACAAAGGAGGATCAAAGGCTGACAAAAGTAATTATAGACCTGTGAGTTTAACTTCTGTTCCAGGAAAATTAATGGAGGCACTGGTTAAAGAAGCACTGCAGGATCATCTAGGGAAAACTTCTGTTATAGCTCGGACACAGCATGGTTTTGTTAAGGGAAAGTCTCGTCTGACCAAATTGATTGGATACTATGATGTAGTCACAAAAGAATTGGATACAGGGAATAAATTTCATATTATATATTTCAATCTTAGAAAGGCTTTTGATACTGTTGCACGTGGGAGACTGCTGTACCAATTGGAGCAGTGTGGCATTGGAGGAAATTTGCTGCTATGGATAAAGGGATCGTTGAGGGGAAAAGACAGAGTGTGGAAATCAATGGACACTGCTCACCCTGGACTAATGTTATTAGTGGAGAGTCCCTCAGGGTTCAGTGTTGGTTCCATTATTGTTTTCTGTATTTAGAAATAATATTGATGATGGTATATCAAACTTAATGGACAAGTTTGCAGACGATACAAAGGTTGGCAGGATTGTTAGGGACACTACTGACGCTATGCTTCTGCAACAGGATCTGGAAAGGTTGATCAGATGGGCTGAGAGGTGACAAACCCAGTTTAACATTGACAAATGTAAAGTACTACTTATGGGAAACAGCAACCCCAGAGCAGCCTATAAACGATGTGGTATTACACTGACAGTGGTAGAGAACGAAAAGGACCTGGGGTAATTGTGCAGGCAGATATGAATTTCTCTGAGTAGTGCAGACGGGCTGCAAGAGTAGCTTATGGTGTCTTGTCGATGATATACAGGAATATTTCTAGCAGTGATAAAGAGGTGATTATTCCCTTGTATAAGGCAATCGTCAGGCCACACCATGAGTACTGTATACAAGTCTGGGGGACTCATTTCAAGAAGGATGTAGAGCTGCTGGAAGGGCAACAAGATTAGTGAATGGAACAAAGGGTTGCTCTTACGAAGAATGGCTTAAGGTTTGCAAATTACTGAGTCCGGAGACTAAGCACCGGCGAGGTGATCTGATAGAGGTGTATAAAGCCTTGAATGATTTGAGCATGCTCAATGCCGATGGGATTCTTCCTCTTGCTCAGCATAATCGCCTGAAAGAGCATAAATTCAAATTTAGGAAAGACATATGTAGGTTAGATGTGCGGAAATTTGCCTTTAGTCAGCAGGTAGTTGGTTGGTGGAACAGAATTCCATCCCTTGTTGTGGAAGTTGATAGCCTAAATAAGTTTAAGGCTCAGCTGGACAAGTATTTCGAACGAGCGGTGGGGTGAACAGGAAGTGTTTTTTTTTTTTTTTTTTTGGCTGATGCTGCATATGATTGCTTTCTTGCATCATATGCCTCTACAAAAATAATGTTGGCTTTTTTGGCCGATAATGTATTAGCTTATTTTCTCGCATAATTTGCCAGTACTGTTGCTACTTATAATATAAGTATGTTTGGACTGTAATTGAGTGTTTTTTCGGTAGGTTTGTGGTTGCTGGATGAGAAACAAATTTTCTGAACTAAAAATCATGCAATCTCTGAGACTGCATGCGATCGATTAATTGAGTCTAGCCACCTAATTGACAGGATTCTTCTATTGCCTATTGCTCAAAATATGGGACGCCGGCAATACCAATAATTGATTGTGATGCCCTCAGGTTATTACAAAATGTCCGTGTACCAGCACCAAACGAACGTCACTACAAATACATATAAAAATGTCTCCTATAGATCTAGGAGACTTTCACAAAACTGCACTATTTGGGCGCAAAGCAGAAAATACTGCTGTGTTGGTTCAAGGTCTACAAAAATCAGGAGGTGGACTGATGGCACGTGTGGTCCAGTCACTCCTGAATTGCTTTCTGCACCGAATTAAAATTATATATATGTATATACAGGGTGATTCTCTACCAGCGCGACAAACTTGCAGTAGGTGTAGGGGGCAGAAAGACGAATCGGAATCACATGGAATTGCAGGATCCGAAATGCCTTCGTCATGCGTTAGGTCGCGTGAACAAAGAAGCAAAGAAAAAGAACCGAAACAGCAACACGTTAGTGTAACAGAAATCATTTTATTGACAAGTTTTACATTAGCAAAAAGCCATGCTACAGAAGGTGTTCGAAAATTCGATTACAAGCAGTCACCCAGGCTTCACGGCGCCGCCCCATGGAATCCCTAACGTTCTGGAAGATTCCTGGCGTGTCTCGAATCTCCCCGGCAGCTACAGAGATGCGAGCGACAAGGTCCTGAATCAACGGGGTCTCGTACACCAATGTCTTCATTTAACCCCTGCAAAAGCCCAGGCATGATAGGTCCGGCGATCTAGCAGGCCAATGAACAGGCCCACCACGACTTATTCAATGCTGTGCAAATGTAACGTTTAAGTGTTGATGGACGTCATTGGTGTAATGGGGTGTAGGCCCATCATGCTGGAACCACATTGAGCGGCGCAACGTCTGAGGAACATATGCTTCTTCAATAAGTACGGGCAGGACTTGCTGTAGAAAGATCAAATATACCCTACCGTCCAGACGAGGGGGCAGATGGTACGGTTCAATGAGGTGGACTCCAACAATGCCGGCCCAAACTTTGACAGAGAAACGGCGTTGGGTTGTACGTGTTCGCGTACCATGGTGATTCTCCAAAGCCCTCAAATGGGCGTTATGTTGAGTGAAGGTTCCATTTCTTGTGAAACTTGCCTCATCCATGAACAATACGAACGCAACAAATACGCTGTCTGCCGCACTCTGTTGAAGACACCAAGTAGCAAAAGGCTCCACTGATTGGACGCGTTGCAGATGGTATGAACTCATTTGGCTTGTTGACAGTATCCTCCATACAGTGGATTGGGAAATACCCAATCGTTGGCCTATCGCTCGAGTTCTCGCACTCGGATTGTCTTCCGCAAGACGTAGGACATTCTCCTCATTGTCTGGCGTCCTCGTCGTTCGCTCTCGATTCATGGTACCTCTCGTGAAACAACCAGTCTCACGGAACCTTCTGTGCACACGTGCGAAAATCGTATGATGAGGAGTACGCCTGTGCGGGAAACGTTCCTGGTACAAGCGCAGAGCGGCGCGCCCGTTACAGTCCGCAGCTCCATACGGAAGGTGCATGTCGGCCAGTTAAACGTTTGAATACTCGGAAACCGGTTCGCAAATGCTGACTTTCAGCAGGATCGCTGTTCACGCGACCTCTCGTTCAACGTTCTCTACCGCATGACGAAGACCTTTCGGAACCTGCAATGCTATGAGATTCCGGTTCGTCTTTGTGCCCCCTACACCTCCTGCAAGTTTGTCGCACTGGTATTGAGTCACCCTGTATATACATTTAGTGCTCGGTACTAGGAATAACCACATACCTAGTACCATGTTAGGCCACCCTTCGCGCGCATAACAGCGGCATATCCCTTGAAGTAAAACATTCATTCCACTAAATGTCGGAAGACGTTCATGGGGTTCTACAACCATACTGCCGCCTACGTTTTCCACAGTATCGGAATAGATGACTGTCACTTCTCTATAAGCTTCATTTCCTATTCCAAAAAATGCCACAGGTGTTCAATTCGATTGAAGGCGAATGTGGAGGTCATTCAAGATGGGAGATATTTGCACTATGTTTCTCGAACTATTCTTGCACTGTTCGAGCCAGATTAACATGGCACATTATTGTATTTGAAGATCCGGTTCCAGCTGCGGAAAAAAGGCAACATTGCAGGGAGCACATAGTCACATTAGAACTGCCGGTAGATCACACAACTGTCTGTGTGGTAGCAAAGTGGTATCAACACCATCCTCTCCACATCGGGTGGAAAAGGTCCTGGTGCGAATCCCGTCGATGACGAGAAGGACTTTTTTGGGCTTTTGTCACTCTTTGGCTGAGTTAGTTGGTCTCAGGCATCGATAGCAAGGCTTTTTTCAGGAAAAAGTGAGCATTTTCGTTCAGCAAAACAAGATCGACCAGAGAACACACGCAATTTACAATTTGTTTTTAGACTTCACCAATGAAACTTTGGTCTTCAAGGGAGCTCTAATTCTTTCTATCAAAACATGCCCCATATTACAAAACCACCGCCACCAGCCTGAATAGTGTGTATTATGCACGATGTGTCCATGGACACCTGTTGCTTGCGCACAAACGAAGTCATCCTCTGGTGTGTTACTGCTGGTATTTGGACCAAAAGGACGACGAAACTGGCACCCTCTCCTCTCCGCTGATCACAGTCAACGATGATCAGTGGTGAACACAGAGTGTCTTTTGGGTGGTCTGCTGTGGATCCCCATACGTCTTCCCGGCTTCAACTCCTCCAGTGATCTCAATTAATCATCTAAACTACGATAATTTGCCATCCTGATCACTGTACATATGGCTATCCCACTGAACAAGCCAACAAACTGCAATGAAGAGACGTGGTCGCAACCCGTGTTTTTATAGGCATGAATGATTTGCATAAAGGGCAGTTCTGTAAGGTGGGAGATCGATTTCTATTGAATACTAGGAATTTGAATGTTGGACATCTATTACATCAGATATTCTCCTTCTGCCTGCGATACTATTCACAGTTAAATATTCATTAAAAAACATTTTGTTCTATTAATTTTGTCGAATAGTGTATTATTAATTTCAGGCAACTTTATTTTGTAATCGTGCACCTGCAGTTAATGGTTATACTTTATCATATTCCTTGCGTTGCAGCTTCGTGAGTCACTCATGGATGCTAATGACAAACATGTTTCTTATTTAATTGGTTGCATCTCATATGAAACAGTTTGGTAACTGCTGAAAAAAAAACATTAACTTTTCTGTTTCGTTGCATTTCGATGTGTTATATCTCGACTATTCTGATTAACCCGTTCAAATTCTTGAATGTGAAAGAGATATCATTGAGGCATCAGTTCTTCAAGTTACAAGTTAACTGCAGGAACTAGTTTTGATGCAAGGCCTCGAGTTAATCTGTTCGTTCCTTCTTGTGTGTGATACAAAACTGCTGAACTCAGTGCATCTGCTTGTGATGCAATGACTGGAATGCAATTGGCGAACTTGCATCTTCTTGTGATGTAATGACTATCTATACTTAGACATAAGAAGTTGAACTTTGTGCCATTTGTTCTCTGTGGATCCTGCAAATTGTACAGTTTTTGTGATGTTCTATGTACGATAATGGAATTACCCAGCGGGGCTACCCGTTTCTGTTGATTTCAATGCGCATTTGACCATCTCTGCATGATTGATAACTGCTTCCTCTCCCTCTTTAATTTACAATCTTCTTAATCGTTACTTTTATGAGAGAACTACTACTGTTTTATATACTTTTTGTTCTCGAACTCTCCATGGACAATTGTCTAGAACCAGTCACGACAAGATTTGGAATACTTATAACTTATATTTTATTCTCTTCTTTCCCTTTGCATTTTGTGTGCTAGCGCTATTCTTTCGGGACACCAATGACCCGTGATTGCTTGCACTCTTTTCAGTGGAAGCAGAATTTCGAATTTTCTCATGCTTTGTCAAGTTTGTACGTGTCAACTTATAGCTACGGCTCGCATCTCTGTGACGAACAGTACTACTGAAAAGGGCCAGAAATGTGAGTTGTGTAGGTTTATGTGTGTGTTCTGTTTTTATGTTCTGGTCGACTGGCCACCCAGAAAATTCAGTCTCCTGCAGAGATGACTGATGCTTCTGGATAATCGTCCACACCACGGGAAGGTGGGCCAGTCCAATGGAGCTCGTACTGTCTCAATTCGAAACTGTTACCCACCTGATGTTGCGAAAAGGTAGGACAGATTCCTCTAGGGCCCAGTCCAGAGAAGGGGAAAAAAGAAGGAATAAATAATAATAAATAAATAACAATCCCGTGGTACGAAAAAAAAAAAAAAAAAGAAAAACGAAGAAAGGGCTACCCGGTGTTAAATGCCAGAAGGGTAAAAAAATTCTATCCCGATTTGCAGCGAGAGAGAGAGAGAGAGAAAAGAAAAAAAAAAAGTTAAATTCAGTTTTGTCTTCTGCTTTCTGCATTACGCTACGTTCTCGTCCCTCATGACGGCACGTGTAGTTCGGTAACGTGCTCTTCTGGGCGCAAAAACCTCCGTTGCATAATTTTGCAGAGTTTTGGAGTAGCACAGGAAATTATCTTCTGTAAGCTATGTGCGATTAAATAGATTTTGTCTCAGGTCGATGCATAAATTGCAGTCAAAGAGGAGGTGCCTCCAGTCTTCTCTGGCTCCACAGCAGTAGAGTTCCCTCGGATGAGGCCCAAGTTGGAATAGTTTCGCATTCATGGATCCCTGCCCTGTCAACAAGTAGGATGTTGCCACTGTCGGGGGGGAACAACTTCTGCACAGCCTTGGAGGTAAGGTGAGTAACAATGGGTATAAATTTTCTTGTGACTACTCCGAGAGGGACGGTATTACACCGGGTCTGCCATATGTTTATGAGCTCACATGTAAGTTAGTGCAAAAGCATCATTTTAACGTAGCCATCTACCAAAGTAGTTAAATTAATTAATTAAATTGGCGTCGTTTTGGTTATATCTCATATTGTGAATGCCTTCAAAATAATAGTGGTAGTACAATACCATGGCAACTCCTTGTGAAGGGGCGCCTCCGTAGCCAGGTCGGAAGGAGCAGCAGTGCATAGCACACGCTTCTTGATTAGACTGGGGTTCGAGCCCGTCACCACCAAATACGGAGGATGCGGAAAGGTCAGGAAATGATCACCGCATATCCCGGAGCAATATGGCCTTAGTTGCTAATGCCCCTAAAAACCAAATAACAACAACCTTGTGAAGGCATTCACAATATGAAATGTAACCTAAACGATGTCAATTTAATTAATTAATTTAACTACTTTGGTAGATGGCTACGTTAAAATTATGTACATGTTAGTCATTCTACGTCGTAGCATGAGGCCTTTGCCCTTAAATATTTCATAGTTTATGAGCTTAATAAGACAGCGGATATTTCAGCTTTGGGATCAGCTGCAAGGTCTATTTCAATGTCTAAGAACTTGAGAGGTATACTTTTCTTTATTCTGAAATTTAGCCCTCGAAATACAACTTGTAACTCTAGCCGAAGTGTTCCGGAGCTAACTTGTATGGCAAGGGTTGATACAGTCCGGCAGACTCTACAGGTAGTAAGCAGAATTTATCGTTGTAGAGATCCCAATTTGTCACGTATTTTATCTAAACTAGCCCAGTGGAACCAGGCACCAGCCGCGTACGTTAAAAAAGGAAAAGGGAGAAAGACTGCCCTGTTATACAATAACACGAATCTCCTAGACAATCCCCACACAGTTGTTCTTAAACGGTTTGTTTGTTTGTGAATTTTTTTGGCGCATCGGTGTTTATGGCCAAAGTGGGCCAGTTGTTAAACGAACTATTGAAGCTGATAAATTTTTAACCTTATTATTGAGGTATATTTCGCGTAAGAGGAAACATAATTTATGATCAACGATGATGCCTAATACTTTGGTCTAGGTAACAACTGGAAGTCGGATTCCTGAGATCCAATTTGTCTTTGAATAGCACCATTTTTGTTTTTCTCTGTCTGATTCAGAGTTTATTGTAGGTCGCCTAGGATGATAGATCTGTGAAGACTCTATTCCCTATCTTCAGTAGCTTTATGGCAGCGACCCGACACGACAATGTTGAAAATGATAGCTCGATGTTCGGTGCCTCACTTCCAGTAGGCCGTGCATTTTCATTGGAAGTTATTGGGCTGAACCCGCAACCTCTTTACTTTTGTGGCCACTCGCTCTAACCACTGGCCACTTGGGGTGAAAGAAATCTATAGGTATTTGTTTATTTCCTTGTTTTTTGGAGAAAACTAAGAATTTCAACAAAAGAGATAATCTTCAATTATTATTGTCATTCTTCTGAAAAATGAAGTCGCTTATAACATTGGTTGACTCAAAGATAAAGTTTCAGAAAAAACAGAAATTATTTTATAGAGAGTTGGAGGGTAATTAAATAGTGGAAAGAGGCAGATAAAGTTAATGAATAGTTTTTGCAAAATTGTACATACGTAAATTCAGCATTTCTGTTGAATTTCAATGGAAAGGCTCAGGAGTCAACTTTTTTGTTCTTTTTTACAGTGCAACTAATCCGCACTGAGTATTGTTTACTGGTTTGTTTCTTTTATAACCTATTTTAATTTTTTTTAGATCTGAAATTGATTAGCAAAAATGGAATTTCGATTATGGCACATGTTCACTGTCCACAATTAAAATGATTCATTCAAGTGGAAGAATATATGAATATAATCTTACCTAATAGTAAAAAAGTAATTTGCACTTACTGGAATTTCGAGGGTGCAAGAACAAAATGTCATACATTAAGGAATCTTCATTCTTGTATATTCTTTTGAGGAGTTTTGCCATTGCAAGACACTTCCATTCTGCAAGGAGAATAATTAGCCATGACTGCTAGAGGAACTGCAGTTCGTCGAAATGCAAATTCAGTTATCATGTTTTAAAACAATCTATAAGTTGATTTTAAAATTGTGGAACTTACCTTCTTCAATTAATCGATTCATTTCAGCTACTCCATAAGAAACTGCCCTCGTGGGGATGTAGAAACGACGTAGATAAAAGTTATGAAATCACTGATTTCATAACGTTTTTCAGAAAACTGCTGGAGTAAATGTGCGTATTTATTTAATTATATACATACTTCTCACACGCAGGGCACACAGACCCTAAATAATAATGAGAACGCTGACAGTTACAGAATCAATAGAAAACAGTAATAATTAAAACCAAACTAGAATTAATATATATATATACACAAAATTTATATTAAGGAAACAGAGCAAAAAGAAAATGCTTATAGATAGATGGATTAAGTGTAAAATCAAAGTTGTATTATTCAATACCTGAAGGAAACGAAGCAGAGGACTACCAATGGGAATCCAATGAACATTCCCCAGAAAACGATTTCACGAAGTCCAGTCTGTCTGCCTAAAGTTCAAAAAGTATCTGTGAAAGGAAGGCTCAGAAATAAAAGAAATGAAATCCACGAAAATAGGGAAGTGATCTGACGTATGAAATTATCACCCAAGAAATTGAGAAGAGAGTTGATTCATGGGTAAAAACTAAATCAAGGTAGGAGGAGATCCGGGTGGGAAAGTTACATGTTTCATTTAGGGCATTACTAAGCCAAGTGCTGCAAAATTGCTTAGGCAGTGAATTTGGTGGACCATTCGGATCAAAGGCAGTTGGGACATTAAAATAACCCAGAATAAGTGGTATAGTGCAAGTATAATAAAACGCATAAAACTTTAATAAAAAAAAAAAACTGGAGGAATTTTCTTTCTGTGGGTTTCTGTTTGAAATATCATTGTATATCTTCAACTGATTATGATTGCTTCAACAAAGGCACTGTTGCAGATTTAATAAAAAAAATTTAATTATGAAACATTTCTCAAGATGGTAATCTTGAGAAATGTTTCATAATTAATTTTTTTTTATAACAATGGCTTCGGTGGTGCCTAAATTGGTTGCCAAGTTTATTACGAAGTTTAATCAAAAAACTTTTTTGGGATAATTTCTCGTATTAATTAGTTCCCGAACCAAGAAACCACTATACATGATTTCTTTTCTTCACCAAATTAGTTTATTGTAGTTTCTTCAACTGAAATTTGCAAAAATGATGGCTGCCTCAGTGGCGACGTGGGCAGGAGGAGCAGCACACGCTTCTTCATTAGACCGGGATTCGAGCCCGTGACCACAAATTATGGAGGATGCGGAAAGGTCACGGAATGACCACCGCATATTCCCTGAGCAATAGGGCCTTAGTTGCTAATGCTCCTAAAAACAAAAGCAAAAATGATCCCACAAAATACCTATTCTTTGATTTATTTTCTTATCTTCAATGATAGCGAAAAGTACTAGAAAGTTGTGCGAAAAAAAATATTTAAATTTTTAAAAGTGGACTGCCAATCGATGAAATATGTGCTATCTTGGAATTCATAAGAAATTTTCAACAGAAAGTTGAAAAATGACGAATATTACTCCCATTGATTTTTACCAAAGTTTAAAGAGTATGGGAGGATATGGCAGATTACAAAGATACTAAATAACAAATAATCTGTGGGATGTAGATTACAAATTAATCTGTAGAGTGTCCAAGATAAAGAAGTATAGATTATACTAAAGAAGTAAACATTAGGTAGCACAGATTTCTTTATATACAGATCAAAGCGTAAATCATATTTTAATACGGCTATAAATTAAAATCAGTGAGTTATTTTTATTAAATGGGTACTCAAGGGGTAGAATTTTTTTCAGCCTGGTCTGTACATGTTAACAGGAGAGACTGTTTCTACAGGGATGGGATACACTTAAATAGAAAGGGTGCAAGAATATTTGCTGATACTGTGTTAGGTGGGTCGGAAAACTGCTAGCTTGGGGGGGGGATACAAGGACTAATAGATTAACAGTAGCCACTGGCAGAGGTGAAAGTGATTCTTGCACTACTTCTATTGGAATGAGCAGCAGCCTGGAAAATAAGATGCAGGATATTTCAGAGACTGCTGGGAATCATGGGGGTAAAAGTAAACACATGGGTTGTGTTAGGGTGGCTAAGAGGAAGAGCAGGTGCATGTATACTTGCGTGTACACCAATGCTAGGTGTTTAGTAAATAAACTTGATGAATTTGAGGTATTGCTCAAAACATCAAAGGCAGATATTGTTGGGATTTCAGAGTCGTGGTGTCACACAGATATAAGGAATGCAGAACTGGAATTTGGGGAGTACAATGTCTACAGAAAGGACAGACAGGGTAGGAAGGGAGGAGGGATTATGCTATTAGTTAAGAAACACATAAAATCCAAGAAAGTGAAGCCAGTCGACATCGCTGGACAGTGCAGTGTCGAGTCAGTTTGGTGTGACATAAGCATTGGGAGATCAAAATTGAGAGTAGGAGTGTGCTATAGGCCTAATGACTCTGATGAGTATAATAAGGAACTGTACAGGGAAATAGAGTGGGCCAGTAAATCAGAGAGTCTTATAATGGGGGATTTTAATTTCCCAGATATTGACTGGAATTTGGGGGCCGGTCACTCACACACTAGCAAGGCTTTTGTGGATTTACTGGATGATTGTTTCCTAGATCAGCATGTTCGGGAGGCAACTAGAGGGAGGAATACTCTTGATTTGATTATCAGCAGTGATTCTTCATGCATTAACAATCTGCAGATAAATGAACCACTAGGTGGCAGTGATCACAGTGTGCTGAAGTGGGGGTTACTCAAAGAAGTAACTACTATTAGGTGAAAAGGGAAGGGGTATTGCTTTACTAAAGGTGACTACGATGGACTGAGACAGTATTTAAATTCTATACAGTGGGATCAACTGATGATGTTACCAACAGCAAATTCAAAATGGGAAGCATTCAAAGGACTTATCTTGCAAGCTACTAGGCTTTACATACCAACTAAGAAATATTGTTCAAGGGTTAGGCCTAAATGGATGTCAGATGAACAAATGAGGCATATGGCAGAGAAGAAAAATGCATGGGATACATACAAATTAATACGTGACACAGAAGCCTATGATAGATACAAGTTGATCTGTAACCAAGTTACAAAGGAGGTTATTCAGGCTAAGGCAGATTACGAGAGATCCTTGGCTAGGGATGCAAAGAAAAACAGCAAAGAGTTCTTTACTTATGTAAACTCTAGAAGGAAGGGGATGAATCAGATTGGTCCACTTGATATTGATGGGTCAACTGTTGATGATCCTGCTCAGGTAGCTAACAAACTAAATGAATATTTTGCATCGACATTCACACATGAGTAGTTATTCAGCGAGGGGAATGGCAGAGGTGTATTCAACTCTAGCAGTAAGCTAGAGAATCTTGTAATAACTGAGAGTAAAGTGGAGGAGAAATTGTTGAAGATGAACACAAGAAAGGCACCTAGGGTGGATGGGATCTATCCAGTTATATTAAAGGAGGCAGCAAAAGAAGTAAGCAAACCCTCAGCCATAATTATGAGAGCTTCCTTGGACTCAGGGGAGGTACCCATAGACTGCAGATGTGCAAATGTTACCCCAATTCATAAGGGAGGATCAAAGGCTGACACAAGTAATTATAGACCTGTGAGTTTAACTTCTGTTCCCGGAAAATTAATGGAGGCACTGGTTAAAGAAACACTACAGGATCATCTAGACAAGACGTCAGTTACAGCTCGGACACAGCATGGTTTTGTTAAGGGGAAGTCTTGCCTGACCAATTTGATTGGATACTTTGATGCAGTCACAAAAGAACTGGATGCAGGGAATAACTTAGATATTATATACTTGGATCTTAGAAAGGCTTTTGATACTGTTGCACATGGAAGACTGCTGCACAAATTGGAGCAGTGTGGCATTGGAGGCAAATTGCTGCTATGGATAAAGGGGTGGTTGAGGGGCAGAACACAGAGAGTGGTAATCAATGGACACTGCTCATTCTGCACTAATGTTATTAGTGGAGTCCCTCAGGGCTCAGTGTTGGGTCCTTTATTGTTCTCTGTATTTATAAATGATATTGATGATGGTATATCAAGCTTAATATCCAAGTTTGCAGACGATACGAAGGTTGGCAGGGTTGTCAAGGACACTACTGACACTATGCTGCTGCAACAGGATCTGGAAAGGTTGAGCAGATGGGCTGAGAGGTGGCAAATGAAGTTTAACATTGACAAATGTAAAGTACTACATATGGGAAACAGCAACCCCAGAGCAACGTATCAACTCTGTGGTACTACACTGACAGTGGTAGAGAATGAAAGGGACCTGGGGGTAGTTGTGCAGGCAGATATGAAATTCTCTGAGCAGTGCAGACGGGCTGCATGTGTTGCTCATGGTGTATTGTCAATGATATAATGGAATTTTTCTAGTAGGGATAAGGAGGTGATTATTCCCTTCTATAAGGCAATGGTCAGGCCACGCCTAGAGTACTGTATACTGGCGTGGAGGCCTCATTTCTAGAAGGATTTAGAGCTGCTGGAACGAGTACAGAGAAGGGCAACAAGATTAGTGAATGGAAGAAAGGTGTGCTCTTACGAAGAAAGGCTTAAGTTTTGCGAATTACAGTGTCTGGAGACTAGGCACCAGCGAGGAGATCTGATAGACGTGTTCAAAGCCTTGAATGGTTTGAGCATGCTCAATGCTGACGGGATACTTCCTCTTGCTCAGAATAATCACCTGAGAGGGCATAAGTTCAAATTGAGGAAAGACAGATGTAGGATAGATGTGCGGAAATTTGCCTTTAGCCAGCGGGTATTTGGTAGGTGGAACAGACTTCCATTCCTTGTCGTGGAAGTTGATAGCCTAAATAAGTTTAAGGCTCAGCTGGACAGGTATTTCCAACGAACAGAGGGGTGAAGTGGAAGTGGTTATTTTTTATTTATTTTTTTTACTTTATTTTTTTTTTTTGGTTGATGCTGCATAAGTTTGTTTTCTTGCATCAAATGCCTCTACTAATGCTAAATGCTAATGCTAATCCTAAATACTCACACTTCTCCAAAAGGTTTTCGGAATGCATCACTTAGAAAAATATGCAGGAAATGAGAAGTGAACATATAATAGCTTCCTCTTAGAACTGATTAATTTTCTTATTGTGTTCCAGAAATATTTTATCTACTTCGAAACAAAAACGCTTTTCAGTAGATCTCAAACGCTTCTGAATCCAAATTTTATTAATCAAATATTTAATAAAATTCACTAAAAATTAAACAACATTAAATAATATACAGATGTTATTAAGAGCGCCTATGTACGTCACTATTTCTTGACAACTGCTTATAACTTTAAGATGTAAAATCTTACAAGTAAAGTATTTTATACAAAAGTGAGATTAATTTAAAGTAAAGCTTCTGATATAGCAATAGGGGACAGCAAAACATTACTAGCCACGAATATTGTTTAGATAATGGGTCACTCACTAGGAAAAATAATTAGACAAGGTAATAGAAAGAAGGGTAAGCTTGACAAAGGCTAGTGGCAATAAGGGATGCGCTTCAGCTCCCAACACATTTGAAATAACGCCAAAACAACGGGAACGGGTAGCAGCGGCTATTGGCCAGTACGTGTGAATAATTATGGCTCTGAAAGAAGAATACGGCAAAGGAACGAGTCTGTCGGAACATTCCTTTGATCGGTGACAAATGGAGAAGAGACGGGTAGTAAATACGGGACAGATCCTGGAATTATATTTAAGACTGGTGTCTGGCTTTCGGCGATGGCAGGTTTGGTAGATCTTGTGAAACAATTCTGCAAAGTATAACCATAAGCGGCTAACTTCAAAGCAGCAGACTGCCTGGGCAATTTTCGAATTTATTAAAATGAGGAGTTGGACAGAGCACGGAAGAGACAGCTTGAGAAAAATTAAAATGGGCGAATAGGACAGAGTGAAAGTTTGATAAAATGAGAAAGATTGGTTAAGACTCACTCAGAACAATGGAGACCCTGACACATAGCGGCGGTACGTAATTCAGATGAAAAAAGTGAGTGAACAGGGGGAGAGACACAGAACCCTGAGTTGAGTTTTATATGGGGGTTTATGGAAATGAGTTAGGGGGAGACAAAGTAGAGATTCTTGTCGGCGTTTGGGAAAATGAGTTAAGAATGACAAAGTTGAGATTCTGATCGGTGTTTGTAAAAATGAGTTAGTTGAGTGCTTGGTCGTGGACAGTTGAGTGCTTGGTCGTGGTAGAAAATATGAGTTGGTAACAGTTGACAGTTGAGTTTTTGTTGTGTTAGAAAATATGGAGTGTAAGGAGAATTGGCCTATCCGTCATTGGAAGGCAAGAACAGTGGCCGTATGTAATAGTCTAATCCGTCATCGGAGGAAAGGCAAGGGTAGTGACCCATATGCAACCGAGCGCTGTGCATTATTTCTTAATTTAATAAGAAGTTTTTAAAAGTTGGAGCGCAAGAGCGAGGGTGTCACCCTATGAGCTTTCTCCTTGTGGATAAGCTGTAAAAAGTGGAGGAGAGAAGGAGTTAGTGAGAGATGCCCTGGAAGAGTTTTCTTCTTGTGAATAAGTTTTAATAAGGTGGCGAGAGAAGGAGCGAATCCGCGGAATTAGTAGCTCGAGAGAAGGAGCGAAAACGTGGAATTAGTAGCTCAATGAGGAGGAAGGAAGCAGCGAATGAGAGGTAGCCGAATAAGGTGGAGAAAGGACGCCAGACCCATGCGGCCAAGAGTTCCAGAAAATTATCTGTAGCAGATTCAGGTGAAAGCAAATGAAGGAGCTCCTCAGAAGGTAGCCTGAGAGCCTAAAATGGAAGCTTGAAACCTCCCCGTGTAAGACACAAAGTCTTACAAATTAAATTAAATGTCTATATAATTAATGGTAGAATGCTAGATAGAGTAATATTATAGACCTTACAAGAAAACACTTAAAATTCACAAATATTGTTTAAGATAATGGGTCTCGCGCTAATGGAATTAATTTAAGAGAAGGTTAAAGTTAATGTAAAGGCAGATATACAGTGGAAATAAAAATTAGAAAGAGTTTTGAATCAGTGCCCACACCGGAAACAGCAAGCGAAGATAGCAAGACGGAACAGTGGGGGGGTCAACTGATAGTATGGCAAGGGACGGTTTGGTCCAGAGATGACAATAGATGTACCAGCGGGGGGGGGCGTTCTTGTTTACTGCAAACAGAGTGGGCGTGGCGAGACGAATCAAGTAAATGGACGCAGGTGTTTTCTGGATGATACTGAGCTCCGAAATTTCGATCACCTTACAGAATAATCGAGAATTCTCTAGAAACGGAAGTCCTCTCTACACCGGAAGGGGCTCGACCATCGTGTCATGGGTCACAGGCAAATGAGAATGAAGATGATGGTGGTCAAAGAGAAGTGATTGGTTGAAAGAAAGGAGAGGCGTACGTGATTTTGGGAAATAAAAAGGCAAGAGCGCGCGAGTTAAAAGGTGATGAAGTTTTTTGGAGATGATTTTTCAAGATGTGATAAAGTTTTTTTTGGAGATAACATAGTTTTTTCGGAAGATAATAAAGTTTTCTTCGAGAGTGATTTTTTGGAAAGGTAGGCCCAGGAAACAGTCCCCGGAAGCGATCCACCAGTAGAACAAGTTATGGTGAGTTCACTAAATTCTGATAGTTTTAATGAAGTATATATGAGTTACAGAAAGGGGAACTTTCTCGACATGAAACATAGAAGTCCGAAAGCGTCCACCGAGAGATATATTTGAAAGGAGGACAGCGAGAAGAACACCGTACCGTCCTGTGGAAATAAAGTGATGGGAAGCGACCCCTACTGAATGATCCGGCACAGCAAAGAAGGATACGAGACCAGGATGATCGGCAAAGCGAAAAGTGTCCCTGGCAGAGTTTAGCATTCCAGATGAACGTTCCCAAACCAATGGAGGACCCGATGCAGAGCAGAAAGTCACTGGCCACACGTTGTATTAGCGGTAAGATCCAAATCCTCAGAAGTAAGTGGTTAAACAACGAATTTACCTCTATGTAATTGCAAAGGACTGCAGGGAAGATAGGTAAATATTAAGTGAGATTTAGGGAAGCATACAGTTAAGAGTTAAGTTAAGGTATAGATAAGTAAGGAAATATCATAGAAATAGTTTAATGAAGGATGGTTTACAGTTATTATTTATTTACTGATTAATTAATGGAGGAAAAGTAATAATTTTGGACGGGTTAGCGTATAGAGCAGGTACAGTTGTATGTTACTTATATAATGTCACTGATGTAGAGAAATTAGTCGCTAAATGCTGGAGTTTACTTGAGGGAATGAAGAAATAAATAATCCGATGTGTATTTCATTTACATGTAACTTTAAAGTGCTGGGGAGAGAATAGAATAGAATAGTTGGTAAAGTGGACATTAAATTCCAGAAGAAGAACTGTATCAACTATGAAGAAGAATGTAGGATTGTGCTAGATAGGTATGAAAAAGAAAGATATAAATAGATAAATAATAAATGTCAATTGTAATTAAGAAAGAGTTAAATTAAACTGATTGTACGAGATGTTAGTGGGCCTATAGTAAGAAGAAGATGATGGATGGGAGAGCCTAATGACCAAGAACATGATCCATGCCCTGTACCTATATATGAAGTGAATAATGTGTAATGATTTGTCTTATCTTTTATTTGTAAGTATGTATAATAAACTGATTGTATTTCACTTAATGAAAATGGAGTTTGTCATTTCTGAACAAACAGCAAAACCCAAAGGAGGAGTGCACTAATATAGAAACTCCCTCAGAACCGGAATTCTTCTGTAAGATAACAAGTCAGATGCAAAGTGGGGATTTTTAAGAATAACATTAATAATAATAATATAAATAAAAAAAAAATAAAAATAAATATATAAATAGAACCCCCACCCCCACAATTGGCGATACGCCAACCAGGAAATCTCCTCAACGGAAGGCTGTGTTTAGAAATGACAAAACAAAGATTCATTATAATCAGTTGCTGAAACTGTAAAATTCAGCTGGCGAGCCAGAAAGTGTAAGTTAGAATTATTTATGTATTATTGAGTTGATTATCGTTGAATGGATTACAGATTGAACAGGTAAATAACTGTGGATTTGAATAGGCAAGTATTGATTTAGCATTGAATTGGAAATTATTATTTACGTACCATTGAATTAATTATTGAGATTGATCAGGTAAACTTCAAGGATAGATAAGTGTAGATGTAAAGAGATAATTATTGATTTTTAATTATTAAAATTAAAAATTTAATTTTTATAATTATTGGTTGTTGAATTTTTAGCAAATTGATTATTGATCAAGCAGGTAAATGTTAATGGTAGATTGAATTGGATTATCTAATATAGTTAAGGAATTGTAGAAAGATTAATTGGCAAACTTATTGATTAGTTAAAGTTGATAGCTAGAGAATAATAAATATAAAAATGCCAAGAAAGGGTAGGAGACGCGGTGAGGATTGCGAAAGTTTTGGGGGCCACAGGGAGGAATATGAGGACCAAGAAGATCCAGAGGTGAGAATGGTAAGCATGGTAGCCAAGGGGTCAGGGCAAATTAAATACAGTGAGTATTTGAAACCATTTAAGGGGGAATCGGGCGAAAGAGTGGAAAAATTCATTAATAAATTAAATCTAATTAAGGATAAAGAAGGGTTAAGCGATATAGATATCATAACGATAGGAGAATTTAAATTAGAAGGACAGGCATTAGAAAAATGCAGGCAGGCTACAGTGGCAGAAGAAGGAGAAACGCTTCACAAATTCGTAGAAACATTAAGAAAATTATTTGGGAGAAAGAATGACTTCTTAACCAGCGTAGGAAAATTGGGAGGATACACGCAGACCACTCGCGAAACAGTAAGCGAATTCTACCAGCGCCTTCTAAATTTAAAACTAAATACAGAAACATCAGAATCGAAGAAACAGGCGTTCGAGAAGATACTAACAGGGCAATTTATCACAGGGCTCAGGCACAATTTTAAAAAGGAAGTACTAAGGAAAAAACCAGAAACATTAACGGAAGCGTACACCCTCTCATTAGAGGAGGAAAGGCTTGAAAACTTTAGTAGAAATACGGGGGCAAAGGAGATAAACGCGATAACCGACAAAAAACTGTCAGAAACAGGAAAAGAATCAAGGGAGTGGGGAAGTGAAATCGAGGAGCTATCAAACCACTTAAACAGCATCGAAAGGAAGATGGAATGGATGATGGAAAGGCTCTCCTTAAGCAATGATGCTAGAGAAGATCAGCAACAAGCTGAAGTGAAACAAAGATTAGGTAGAAAATTAAATTCACGAACAAACGAGGGGAGAAACAAGGATGGGGGTTGTAAATGGTGTTATAGGTGCCAGAACACCGACCATTGGACCCGCGACTGCAAAGCGAGATGGGGTGCTAAAGATACTGGGAAAGAGGAGAGTATTGGGAACGAGACAGGTACCCACACTTTAAAAACCCCAGAAACATGGACAAGCACAGGGAGGAAAGGCATTGCGCTAAACAGGGTGAGTACAGGAATGAACGAGAGCGCATTAACAATGCCGTAGTTAAAGGACATAGATCTTTTAGACATGCCCGCTGGGAGAGGCAAGCATTACACTTAAACACAGCCAAAGGAAAAAACATATCTTTAGGTGTTGTAAGTGATAATGGCAGTAGAAACGACCTATTATATGTAAGAGGCAGCTTAGGGGGAGTACCAGGTAAATTTCTTGTGGACACAGGAGCCTCGAGGTCTATTTTAATGTGGGATTACTTCATCAGATACTACAAAGGGTCAAATAAGGGAGATATAAGATGTTGCCGCAAAATTCTTGTGGAGGGGGTAGGTGCTGAAGAAATTCACACCGATTATATAGTTAGAGACAAGATAAGACTACAGGGATGTGAAAACATGGTGCCCCATTCATATTTAGTGGCAAACAGGGTAAACAGTCGTCGACATGACGCGATACTAGGAACGGACTTACTAAAGAAATTAGGAGCCAAGATAGATCTGGGGAGGGGCAGCATTAACTTCGGTAGTGATACCCCTGAGAGTCCTAAAGTAGATAGAAGGCAAAATGCAGATGGCAGAGCCCAGTATGAGACAGAAAGAGGAGAATCTTCAAAGGGAAGGAGTGTGAAGGAATCAGAAAGGGGTAAGGAAAACCGTATTGATAAAATTCGGATTTCTCAAGAAGAATTAAGGGAATTTAAGATGAAGAACAAAACTAATAGGACTAATGAGAGAAAGTGCCAAGAAAGTGGAAGGATGTTACACGTAGGAGTCTTGGAAATGAGAGAAAGAGTTAATGTAAATTCTGGAAAGAAACCGCCTCGTAGGGAAGAGAGACATGAAGATAGCAAACCTTCAAATAAAGTGGAAGAAAGTGGCAATGAAGAGAATCGCAATCAATTTAAGGAAACAACAGGGCTCAAAGGAATCGAAGGACTGTGGAAACCGAGAACAGAAAATTCCAATAAGGAAAGGGTCCACAAGTTAGAGGAAATAAACAGGATGCAGCAAATGTATTTAGGAGGTTTGTTCAATGAAAATATGGGATGGGAGTAGATTTAGTGAGGCCTAATATATTTAGAATGTGTATATGTATATATATTTTTATAGAGAATGCTAAGGGGGTCACATACAGCTATGGGAGGTAAACAGGTAGACATTGGATTAGTATAGTTCCGAAATTTAGCAGTGTGTTAAGTAATTGAAATTTCTAATGAATATAGATAATCTTTGAGTGAAAATACTGAATATGAGGAGGCTTCACCAAGGTGATTTTAGTGTCAGAGGGTAATGTGCCATAAGGAGTTATATATAAAGGGGGATCCTGTAAATAGATGTACAGTGGACCAAAATTGCGGGAAAGGGTGTATTAGAATAGAAAAATTTACACATGCATAAATTTTTCTGGCAAGGGTTGACGATTGTAAGACACAAAGTCTTACAAATTAAATTAAATGTCTATATAATTAATGATAGAACGCTAGATAGAGTAATATTATAGACCTTACAAGAAAACACTTAAAATCACAAATATTGTTTAAGATAATGGGTCTCGCGCTAATGGAATTAATTTAAGAGAAGGTTAAAGTTAATGTAAAGGTAGATATACTGTGGAAATAAACATTAGAAAGAGTTTTGAATCAGTGCCCACACCGGAAACAGCAAGCGAAGATAGCAAGACGGAACAGTGGGGGGGTCAACTGATAGTATGGCAAGGGACGGTTTGGTCCAGAGATGACAATAGGGGTTCCAGCGGGGGGGGGTGTTCTTGTTTACTGCAAACAGAGCGGGCGTGGCGAGACGAATCAAGTAAATGGACGGAGGTGTTTTCTGGATGATACTGAGCTCCGAAATTTCGATCACCTTCCAGAATATACGAGAATTCTCTAGAAACGGAAGTCCTCTCTACACCGGAAGGGGCTCGACCATCGTGTCATGGGTCACAGGCAAATGAGAATGAAGAGGATGGTGGTCAAAGAGAAGTGATTGGTTGAAAGAAAGAAGAGGCGTACGTGATTTTGGGAAATAAAAAGGCAAGAGCGCGCGAGTTAAAGTGTGATGAAGTTTTTCGGAGTTGATTAAAAATTTTTAAATATGTGATAAAGTTTTTTTGGAGATGATAAAGTTTTTCAGAATGTGAAAGTTTTTTCGGAGAGTGATGAAGTTTTTTTGGAGTGGTATATTTTAGAAGGAGTGATGAAGTTTCTTTGGAGGGCGAAAAGGGTGTTTTTGGAAAGATAGGCCCAGGAAACAGTCCCCAGAAGCGATCCACCAGTAGAATCAGTTATGGTGAGTTCACTAAATTTTGATAGCTTTAATAAAGTGTAGATGAGTTACAGAAAGGGGAACTTTCTCGAGATGGAACATAGAAGTCTGAGAGAGCGTCCACCGAGAAATATATGTGAAAGGAGGACAGCGAGATAATGCTAACAGAAGAAACCTGTACCGTCCTGTAGAAATAAAGTGATGGGAAGCGACTCCTACTAAATGATCCGGCACAGCAAAGAAGGATACGACACCAGGATAGTCGGCGAAGCGAATAGGGTCCCTGGCAGAAGTTAGCATTCCGGAATCGGAGAAGAACGTTCCCAAACCAATGGAGGACCCGATGCAGAGCAGAAAGTCACAGGCCACACGTTGTATTAGCGGTAAGATCCAAATCCCCAGAAGTAAGTGGTTAAACAACGAATTTACCTCTATGTAATTGCAAAGGACTGCAGGGAAGATAGGTAAATATTAAGTGAGATTTAGGGAAGCATACAGTTAAGAGTTAAGTTAAGGTATAGATAAGTAAGGAAATATCATAGAAATAGTTTAATGAAGGATGGTTTACAGTTATGATTTATTTACTGATTAATTAATGGAGGAAAAGTAATAATTTTGGACGGGTTAGCGTATAGAGCAGGTACAGTTGTATGTTACTTATATAATGTCACTGATGTAGAGAAATTAGTCGCTAAATGCTGGAGTTTACTTGAGGGAATGAAGAAATAAATAATCCGATGTGTATTTCATTTACTTGTAACTTTAAAGTGCTGGGGAGAGAATAGAATAGAATAGTTTGTAAAGTGGACATTAAATTCCAGAAGAAGAACTGTATCAACTATGAAGAAGAATGTAGGATTGTGCTAGATAGGTATGAAAAAGAAAGATATAAATAGATAAATAATAAATGTCAATTGTAATTAAGAAAGAGTTAAATTAAACTGATTGTACGAGATGTTAGTGGGCCTATAGTAAGAAGAAGATGATGGATGGGAGAGCCTAATGACCAGGAACGTGATCCATGCCCTGTACCTATATATGAAGTGAATAATGTGTAATGATTTGTCTTATCTTTTATTTGTAAGTATGTATAATAAACTGATTGTATTTCACTTAATGAAAATGGAGTTTGGTCATTTCTGAACAAACAGCAAAACCCAAAGGAGGAGTGCACTAATATAGAAACTCCCTCAGAACAGGAATTCTTCTGTGAGATAACAAGTCAGATGCAAAGTGGGGATTTTTAAGAATAACATAAATAATAATAATATAAATAAAAAAATAAATTAAAATAAATATATATATAGAACCCCCACCCCCATACCCGGAAAGGAAAGAAAAAAGATAGAAGTAGGTAAGAAATATATTAAATACTGTAAGTTAACAAGAATGACTGTTAGTAAAACAATATAGTAATTAATTAAAGAAGGGGTAGCACTGGAAAGTAAAATGATAGATAAATTATCTCTGGAGTAAATTATATATACTAACAGAGTTTATTATGTTAAAAAAGGTTATTGTAAAATGCAAGGGAAACGAAGGATGAGTAATAGATTAAATTGATGTTGAAATAATTATAATGTATTAGACGGGTAGTAAGGTTTATATGAGCAACTTTGAATATGTTTTAAGGATAGATAATTGAGTTATATGAGCAATTCTGAATATGTTTTAATGACAGATAATTGAGTTATGTGAGCAACTTTGAATATGTTTAATGGTAGATAATTGAGTTATATGAGCAACTCTGAATATAGTGTTTTTATTGATGAAGATTTGTTGGTTTATCTGAAAGACATATATATAACAAAGACTCAAAATATCACCCCTCCACATAACGCGTTTAAAGATATACGCATGTGTATAAGGTAATCAAAAAAGGTCGTGTACATTTTTAGGTTAAAATAAAAACATTCGCAAAATAATCAACAAAAATACTTTATGTCCCGGTGATCTTTTTCAGTAGATGCAACTGAAAACATATGGTTTTACCAATTGCACTGAATCATTTTGCAAAGACCTGGCATGTATAACTTGAATACGTCTACATGGCGTTCTTCATTTCGTCATCATGATGGTCGGCTGTCCCTTACAGGATGCATCATCAAGTGATCTATCAACAGATTATATTCTTTGAACCATTTATGGGTTGTACGTTTCGATAAGAGTATCTTCTCCAATGTCCTACTTGCCTTCTGGACTGGTTGTGTACGTGTGTGTCCCCTTATACTCATAAAATGAACATTGTGGAATATCTGTAATTGGAGCAACCATCTTTCCTTCACTCTTCGCTATTTTATGAACTGCACTTGAAGACTGCTGGTAAACACTCGACTTATTGTCACTTATACTTTCGAGGTGCTTTCAGTGATTATGGTCTAAATTGGTTTTCACATAATTTATGTCAAAAGTTTAACCTTAAAAAAAAAAAGAACCAAAGACTTTTTTGGTCACCCGATATGAACATTACAGGAAAGTTCATTAAAATTACGGAATAATTTTCATTTTTAAATTCAAACGAATTTGATGATTATGTGCAACATTACACAAACCTGTAATTTACCTGTATATTTTGGATCTCCGAAACACGTTCTAATACACCATACAGCACATATGAAGAAAATGTATTTGACATTGGAACTTTTCATTCCTTAATCGTCTTCGGTGCGATTCACTGTAATCGTTTGCAAGAGAAGAGATATGTGTTACCTCCATTAATTGATTTGTATGTTGCTAGGAGATGACTCGTACAATACAAATAAACACATCATAAAATAATGGAATGGCTGCTTCATTGAAAACATTTCAATACTATTATGACACGCAACCAATCTAACTTTCATTCCGTAATTGCAAATATTTTTTAAGAGAAAAGCAAATATTTGTACGGGCATAAAGCTAACATCTACTTCTTTCCAAATGACTTTTCTCTCCCTAAAAGTTTCGATTTTCCTTCTCATTGTTCAATGACAATTTAGTATTTTTATCAATATACTGCCCTACTCACTGAGGCTCCACACATCCTGAGTTGGCAGTAGTCTAAACTAATCCAACTCGGTAGTAAGCTTCATAGATGCAATGCAAGCAACAAATACGTTGCTTCCATTGCAGCTGAGAATAAAAAGAAAAAAAGGAAGAAGCACATATTGTTAAATCAGACAATTTTAGTAATTTATCCCTATTCAGGATATTTATTCCTATTTGAAAAATTTATCCTTATTCAGACTGTATTTATTTCACATCAATAAAGAAAAATTCAGAAAAAATAAAACTGACAAAAACTAATCAGATTTAAACAGTACCAAGAGCAGTGATTCTTCATCCAAATAGGTTAACTGGGCAGTCGCCCACTGCACTGCACTTTTTGCATGGTTCTTCTAGGGCTCCAACTGCTGGCAGCTTTCCAGTGGTCGCTTCTGGGTACAAGTCCTGATTGATGTAAAATCTTGCTATAGATACAGAAATGACGGATGTACAAAATAAAAAACAGTACACAGATCCCAGTGCTGTTTCTTGGTAGTTAGAGTCCCATCGTACACTCATTCAGAAAACTATTCAAAGGTAGAGGAGTCCAACTCATCCTAAATAAATACACTCAGTGGCACACGCCCTTTATGTATGAGAAATCAGTGCTTTCGGAGAAGTGATACAAGATCTTCACGCTCCCAACCTGCTAAAACATCTACAGGAGCAGAGAACCTTCTCAACCCCTTCATGAGAGAAAGTCGAGAGCTAATGGAAACTATAAATAATATGCCTAATAAATGTAGTTTGTCCTATATGGAATTTAGATATTCATGCTAAAGAAATATTGCCCATATACATGTTCAGGATCATTTGGATCGAATTGAAATTCTCAAGGATACTCAGCATGGTTTTGTAAAGGGAAAATCATGTTTAACAAATCTGGTTCGCTATTTCGAAAGGGTCACTCACGAGCTGGATTTAGGGAATAATTTCGACATTGTTTATTTAGATTTCAGCAAAGCTTTTGACTCAGTCCCACATGAGCGGTTGCTTTATAAGCTGGAACAGGTTGGAATCACTGGGAAAATCCTTAGATGGATAGAAGGATGGCTTCAGGGCAGGAGGCAGAGGGTTGTGATAAATGGCTATTCCTCAGATTGGGTTGATGTAAGAAGTGGGGTTCCCCAAGGATCAGTATTAGGACCACTGTTGTTTTTAAGTTTCATAAACGACATTGATGAAGGGATAGAGGGCGTGATGTCTAAATTTGCAGATGATGTTAAAATTGGTAGAGTAGTTAATGATCACTGTCAAGCTGAGCTTCTTCAGAGAGACCTAGATAGACTTCAAGAATGGTCAGAAAAATGGCAGCTGTGCTTTAATCCAACAAAGTGTAAGATATTACACCTGGGAAACAGTAATCCCAAAATAACTTATTCACTTGGTGGAGTTCAACTAAACCCAGTACTGGAGGAAAGGGAATTGGGTGTTACGATACGGTCAGACATGAAATTCTCTGAGCATTGTAAACAGGTTGCAAGGAAGGCCCATGGTGTCCTATCGATGATCTATCGAACTTTTGCAAGTAGAGATAGGGACGTGATAATACCATTATATAAGGCCTATGTTAGACCACACTTGGAATACTGTGTTCAAGTATGGAGACCGCACCTAAAGAAAGACATCGAGCTTCTTGAAAGGGTGCAAAGAAGGGTAACTCGCCTGGTGAGATCGGCAAAAGGGCGTCCTTATGAAGAAACACTTCGAATATGTGGGTTGCAGAGTTTGGAAACTAGACACCTTAGAGGAGATTTGATTGAGGTGTTTAAGGCTCTGAGAGGCATCAGTAAAATGAATGAGGACAAAATTTTCAAGATTATAAATGATGCTAGAATTAGGGGACATAAATTCAAGTTACGCGGGGAAATGTTTAGATTGGACTGCAGGAAGTTTTATTTTAGCCAGCGAGTTATAAATTACTGGAATAAGTTGCCTTCATGGGTGGTAGAGGCCGACAGTTTGGGGAAATTCAAAGGTCATCTGGATAGTACTTTCGGGTAAGGGAAGCGCATATGATGATAGGATTAATTTCCTTTTTATTTAATTTTTAATTTCATTTTATTATTTTTATTTATTTATTAATTATTATTATTTATTTATTTATTTAATTTTTGTTTTTATCATTGTTTTGTTCGGATTTTTTTTTTTTTTTTTTTTTTGGCTGGTGCAGCATAAGCCATAGGCTTTCTTGCACCATACGGCCGTTACTAATACTAATACTAATATTAATATGGGCCTTATACATGGATATGGCCCATTATACATGGGCCATACCCATGTATAATTAAACTACTAGATATTATATATGACAAAAATTATTTTATTGCTATGTACCAATATTTCTATTTGAAAACTGTACCTCACCAAACTAATATAAAATAAAAAAATAATAAGCCGAATTCATGAAAAGATTTTAGGCCAAAATTGACATGGTGTGGACTCCTCAGCATCTTAAAAACGGAATCGCTATTCATTTAGAGAATCAGAGCTTCAGTGTGCGACTTACACTTGATAATTCAAATCTTCTATAAACTGTATATGTTATTCAAGCAACCCTCAGTAGAAAACATTAACTAGACATAGTTTTCTTATTTGATAACCCAACAAAGCCATTGTAGGTCCGGATGGTTTCCCACTCTTTATTATCAAAATTCGCGGCCCATATATAGTCGACCTTCTCCTTCACCTTTTCAGACAAATCCTGCAATCTGGAATAGTTCCTTCAATTTGGAAAACTTACCATGTTAAGCCCATTCCAAAGATCAAAAAACCCAAATCTCCTAAGACCTACGACCAATATCCATCAGTTGTTCTTTACTCAAAATTTTTGAAAAAGTAATTCAGCCAAAAATTGCCCAGCATTTCTTTGCACACAGGCCTGAGTATCTGCATACCGTTCTACAAAGGAGATCGACAACTATCAATCTTCTTGATACCCTCTTCAGAATTCAGCGCACCCTTACCAACAAATCACAGATTGATATCATATTGCTCGACATAAAATCGACCTATGACAGAATACACCTCCCAGATCTTTTTACCATTCTGAAACACTACTTCCGCCTGGCAGATACCTTACTTCAAATTTTGAAGTCTATTTTACTTCCTAGAAATCTGTCTGTGACCCACAATGACTTTCCAGTAACTACTGACGTCTCAAGAGGCATCCCGCAAGGAAGCGTACTGTCAGCTATCCTGTTAGTAGCAGTTTTGGAACCTTTCCTTGCTTAGAATCCAAACTTTGTCTCTTATGCCGACGATCTGAATTTGATGATTATGATCTGAGCTCTACGTGAGCTCAGATCATATTCATCAGATTCATGATATCAACCAAAAAGCTTCTATGCAGATATTCAGCTTGGAAAGTTATCTTGCCACAATTGGGCTGCATCTGAGCCCTTCCAAATCAGGGCAACTGACGATAACCAAGAAGAAAATCAAAAATGATAAAAAAAATGAGAAAAAGAAAGTCAAAAATGACAAAAAAAATGATAAAGAGGAAGTGATAAATAATAATAATAAAATTGAATGCCATCCCTACTTTACCACAAAAACCTGTGGCAATTGGAAATCGTAGGAGCTAAGTTGAAAAATATGTTATTAATGATATTGAAATTTCTCAAGAATATTTAATGAAAACACTTTCGAGCCTACAGGCCAGTAAAGCTCCTGGAGTTGATGGAATATACTCTATAATCTTAAGGGAGGCGGAAAGTGAGTGCATTCAACCATTGAGGCTAATTATGGGAGCATCACTAGAATTTGGGGAGTTTCCGTTGGATTGGAAAAGTGCAAATGTAACTCCCATATATAAGGGTGGCTCTAAGAGTGAAGTGGGAAATTATCGACCTGTCAGTCTGACTTCACTGGTAGGGAAAATCATGGAGGCAATGATCAAGGGGGGAATTCAGGATCATTTGGATAGAATTGAAATTCCTAAGGATACTCAGCATAGATTTCTAAAGGGAAAATCATGTTTAACAAATCTGGTTCGCTATTTTGAAAGGGTCACTCATGAGCTGGATTTAGGGAATAATTTCGACCTTGTTTATTTCGATTTCAGCAAAGCTTTTCACTGAAACCCACATGAGCGGTTGCTTTATAAGTTGGATCAGGTTGGAATCACTGGGAAAATCCTTAGATGGATATCAGGATGGCTCCAGGGAAGGAGGCAGAGGAGGCTTGTGATAAATGTCTATTCCTCAGATTGGGTTGAAGTAAGAAGCGGGGTTCCGCAAGGATCAATATTAGGACAACTGTTGTTTTTAATTTTCAGAAACAACATTGATGAATGGATTGAGGGCGTGATGTCTAAATTTTCAGATGATGTTAAAATTGGTAGATTGCTTAATGATCACTGTCAAGCTGAGCTTCTTCAGAGACACCTGGATAGACTTCAGGAATGGTCAGAAAAATGGCAGCTATGCTTTAATCTAACAAAGTGTAATGTATTACACCTGGGAAACAGTAATCCCAAAATAACTTATTCACTTGGTGGAGTTCAACTAAACCTAGTACTGGAGGGACTTGGGTGTTACGATACGAGCAGCATTCCATGAGCATTGTAAACAGGTTGCAAGGAAGGCCCTTGGTGTTCTATCGATGATCTATCGAACTTTTGCAAGTAGAGATAGGGACGTGATAATCCCATTATATAAGACTATTGTTAGACAACACTTGGAACACTGTGGTCATGTATATAGATCGCACCTAAAGAAAGACATCAAGCTTCTTGAAAGGGTGCAAAGAGTAGTCACTCGCCTGGTGAGATCGGAAAAAGGGCGTCCTTATGAAGAAAGAATTCGAATATGTGGGTTGAAGAGTTTAGAAACTAGACACCTTAGAGGAGATTTGATTGAGGTGTTTAAGGCTGTGATAGCGTCAGTAGAATGAATGAGGACGAAATTTTCAAGATTGTTAATGTTTGTAGAACTAGGGGATATAAATTCAATTTACGGGGCAAATGTTTACATTGGACTGCAGGAAGCTTTATTTTAGCCAGCGAGTTATAAATTACAGTACTGGAATAAGTTGCCTGCATGGGTGGTACAGGCTGACAGTTTGAGGAAATTCAAAAGTCATCTGGATAGTACATTCGGGTGATGGAAACGCATAGGATTATAGGTTTAATTTCCTTTTCTTTTATTAATTATTATTTCATTTTTATCATTGTTTTATTCGTTTTATTTTATTTTATTTATTTATTTTTTTTGCCTGGTGAAGCACAAGCCATAGGTTTTCTTTCACCAGGCGGCCATTACTAATACTAAAACTAATACCAAAATTCCTCGTTTGGAGAACGACTTCCGCAGAGAGGAAATATTTTTGAGGTTCTTTGTAAACTCCTCACTAAAATATAAACCAGTGACACATAATAGTCCAATAACATATCTATTGAGGAAATGGTCATCAAGTAAGTAATGAATATGGGTGTCACATAAAGTGTAGTCCTCTCAGCTACTTTACTTTTTTGCTGCCCTCGACCCTTTTCTTTCCTCACACAAGTGCAAAGTGTGTTAGCTGACTGACAGCACCATGGGTTTTCCCCATCTCCGCCTTTCCTCACACAGTGAAATTTTATCGTACACAGATAATCTAAAAGTGTTCATCTCATTCCACAATGATGAAAATTCTCTATTCTCACCAGAGCATGCCATTTAAAAACTCATGGAAGTTCCTTTTGTAGTTGTAGAAGTAGAATTTTAGGCGCATCAGTAACTTAGGCCATAATGTGTCGTAGATGGTGCGTGTGTTCTGATTTGCTGTTTGCTGACGAAAAATCCGAGTTTCCGGATAAAAAAAACCACGCTCCTTCCCCTCTTACCTATTAACCCAGCCATTTTCTGAAAAAGATCCATAAAAATTCCTTGCCTCCTTGACGGGATTCGAGCTCAGGTCTTTTCCACCCTCTGTGGGGAGGCTTTGTTTATATCAACTGTGCTACCCAGAAGAGCAAAAATTTTTTCTTCTTACAGAATGCCCTCAAGGTTGCGCAGTTTTGATGATCGCCATCACCACACCTGGTGGAAAAGACTTGGATTCGAATCCCATCGATGACTTCAGGTTGCGTGAGGAAATACTTTACACAATATGGCTGAGTTAGGATTCCGATCAAGTTTGATCTCAAGCGAGGTTCATAACATGGTTTTTAATCCTTCAAACGCGAGTTTGTCGTTTAACAAACAGACAAATCGACCATAGAACACATGCAATTTATAGACAAAATAAATAGGGTGCAGTATGGTCTACATCGTTGATGCACCTAAAATATACCAACAACAACTTAAAAAACTTGCTTTACCAATTTGTAGATCTCAGTTTCCAGATTATTTCTTATGGAAATATGCCAACAAATGTATTCAGAAAAAACGTTGTTATTCAGTGAACTACAAGAAATAGGATTTTTATTTATTTATTGATGTAATTATTTTTATGATTTTATATTTTTGTAAATTTTAATATTACAGTAATCCTAGGATAACCTCATCCATCCGTTGTTAAATGTAATTTGCGTAAAGATAACTTACACCTCTGACTATGAAACTTCTTCGTCAGGGCATAACGTTGTAAGAAGCATTGACCATTACCAACCTTGTTGCTTGATAATAATTCTTCTGGTGAATTTCGGAAGCCCATGACTGTCTACTATGTTGAAAATCCCACTATATTCATGAAAAATATTTTTAGAAATGAATTTGGAGTGCACACACCAAGTGTTCATCTGCAAGGCATAGATAACTAGGTAGCACTTCAGTGAATCTGGAATTGAAATTTTAGATTCTGCAGTTAAGAAGCAACCGATCATTAATAAATTGTCATTGAGTGCTCTGCTAATTTTGAGAGTGCACCTTCCCGTGACGCTGAATTTTCTACTTCTTTGCAATGCAAATTTTATTTTGTCAAAGTGATCTTTCCAACCAACACTACCTTCCTTTTATCCAGCCTAGGGATGAAGTGACATTCAAATTCAAAAGACTATATGAATTAGTAGTTTCGAAAATGCCATGAAGCAAAATGAAGTGTTGATGGAATGATCCTTAAAGAATTTTGGAATCAAAATTCTTTAAGGATTCAAAATTCTTCTCACTAAGCAATCGTAGCGGCTGTTAGAATTATGAAATCTCTATTAACATCCTGGAAGCTGCTTTGAAATCTTGGTGGCCAACCATCAGAATGGTTTTGATGTCTTTGCAGATCAGATTAATATTGATAGAGAATTTGTCTCTCCCCTTGGCAATGTATGAAACTTAAAGCAGACGAGGAAGATGTTGAACACCCGATTCAACATCTACCTTCTCAACTTGATCTCTTCAAAGGGAGTACACGGCTGAAACTGTTGGATTCAAAGATCGAATATGTCAATGGAGAACACGAAAGAAAGCACAGCGATCAGATGACAACTGAAGAATTCAAGGAAATTCTTTACGATTCCAACCTGTTATGGAGATTGGCTGGATAAAAAACATAAATATTCATTTAGTAATATGAAATGTTTGTCACTGTACAGTAATTCATTATGAAGAACGGCTTTCCTGTGAAATTGTTCTACTTCCAATTGTCTTAAAATGGATAATTTTGGTTTACTATGGTTTTCGAGAAATCGCTTGCCATCGATAATCGAAAGGCCGTTGTGTTTCATTACTGAATGTTCATGTTACAGTTATTCATGAGAGCTTATTTATTTTTTTTTATTTATTAACACACAACTGTATATACATTCTCAAGATATATTAATCAATTTATATACAATATTTATATACAGATTTCATATACATTCTCTTATATATACTGTAGTCTTTCTGTACATTTGATTGTGTGTGTAGGGTGGCTCCTAGACAGAAGCCCATCTCCACCTTTTACTCCTGTGAAAGCTCAGAACGTCTGCAAAACAGGCCTGAAAAAAGAGTGTTATGTCAGGTCATTTCGCCACCAGGGACTAACCAACACCTGGATCAACCATTCTCTGTGTGTGCTATTATGCACAAATCCCGCACCTACCCGAAGTAGTGCTATACTGGTAGGTGCCAGCAATCCAAACTTGGAGGCCAGAGGAAAAAAAATAAATAAATAAAAAATAAATAATAATAATAAAAAAAAAAAAAAAAAATTCCAACTAAGAACAATGTATACTTGTTGAAACAAAAGCAACATTATGCAATTATTTACATGTAAATAGCAAATACATACACTTAGAATGACATTAACTTAACAATAACACTTAGATTAACATTTTCTCCATTTGCAGTACCCTGTGTGTGTATGTGTGTGTGTGTGTGTGTGTGTGTGTGTGTGTGTGTGTGTGTGTGTGTGTGTGTGTGTGTGTGTACTGTGTCGGGGGGGGGGGTTCCTAGGCATATGCCCATCTCCACCTAGTACATTTAAAGAATACACGAAAACTGTAAAGTGGGCAGATAGATAAGATAGCTAAGAATTAGAGTATCCAAAAACAAGAAAAATTTTGAGATGTTTACAAATTTCAACGCTAGTATCCAAAATTAATACATCATTTTGTATAGGAAAGATTAAAACGCATTAAAGAAGTGTTTGTGTGTTTAGTGTGTTGTTAATATCAGGTCACTTTGCCATCAGGAGGCAGCTGACATCAACAGCTGCCAATCGATGCCCGACCCCGGCACGTGGAGCCGGACCTGTTTCTACAATTGTTAGCTGTAGTGCCAAAGCACAATTCTACACCCAAAAGAGAAAGTGCAATACTATTGGGTGCCAGCTTTCCAGTCTTGGGCCGCCCAAACCCAAGAACCGAAAAAAAAAAAAAAAACCCACCGTAATGGTACATACTCAGGAGCCCAAGACTTGACATAAAGCTTCCAGGTCTGAGGCTCCCAAGCCCAGATGCAATCAAGCAAAACTCTCAACATACACTGCCATTTCATTTTCTGATAGGTTCCTTATAATTGATCTCTTAGAGAACACTGCAGCAGCAAAAACCTGCAATGCCTGGAAATTAGATACTCCGTTCACAAACTCCTGCACGTTGTTTTCAGCTAGATCGGGGGTCAGTTCGAAAAGACGACGCCTCTCAACATTACAAAATGGGCAATGAAACAGTGTATGCAGCAAAGTTTCCGCCTTACCACAAGAACATCACGGATCTGGCTCCAGACCCCGTGAACATAATTTGTCTCGAAAGGACCCATGTCCTGTTAGCACATAGTTGGTGAACATTGAAGGACGAAACCATGACGAAACTGTTTTAGAAGTAGCAAAGTCCGCAGCAGGAATAACGTTCCTAGTTATTTCTCCCACATCCGACGAAATCCACCGATTCCTCCAAATCTCTATTAGTTCATTCCAGATTCTAAGTTTCTCCCCCTTAACACTGGCATCCAGGTTGATGGAAATGTCCAAATAATTAGCAGGGATTTCTTTTCTCATAGCATATAACATTCCACGATATGCAATGTATAGATCAAGAGGAATAGATCCAGCAATTACCTGTAGCGCAGCCGTAGATAGTGTCCTCGGGGCATGCAATAGGGCCAACAACATAGATCTTTGTAATGACATGAGTTTGTTTTTTATTTTTACTTTAATCACTGATCCCGACCACACACCAGCCGCATAAGCAACAATTGGCAGGAAGATAGTCTTGTAATACAGTGACATCGTTCGTTTGTTAAGTCCCCATTCTTTTTTGGAGATTCTAATCACCGAAGACGTGAATTTCTTGATTTTATCATTGAGGTGTGATACGTGCAAATGGAATCCCAACATATCATCCAGAATAACTCCTAGGTATTTAGCGCTAGACACAAAAGGAATTTGTCTTCCATTTCACAATACTCTGGGCGGACGGTTATAATCAAAATGTTTTTTAAACACCATGAAGTTAGTTTTCTTAGATGAAATTTTTAATTTGTTTAAGGAGGCCCACTCAGAAAGGTCCTCCAGAACATCTCGTATCCTCTGCTCCAGCATCAATCTAGACCCACCAGGAACTCCAACAACCAGGTCATCTGCGTACGCCACCTGCAGGCATTTTGAGGCACTAGGCCTATTCAGCCACTGATCCAAAACTGTGTTCCAAAATATAGGACCCAAAACAGATCCCTGCGGGCACCCTCGACTGATATATTTTCCAAACGTCAAATGTTTTGTACAGACCCTCACCAGCGTATCACAGAAGTAAGAACGAATTACTCCCTATATGTATCTGTCACATCGAGACATTCTTAAGGATGTTAACACACTCTTCCACCACACAGAATCAAAAGCACCCCCAAAATCCACAAACACAACCAAGATATACTGCTCAGGAGAGGATTTTATGTAATTGATTAATGTCAAAATAGCTTCCTCAGTTGAGTGACCCCGTTTAAAACCAAATTGACAATCCGAGGTAACATGACCTTCATTCAGCATATCAACAATTCGAGGAGCCAGCAACCTTTGAAACAACTTGCCAAGATTAGCCAAAAGAGAAATAGATCTGTATGATCGAGGATCCCTCTTAGGTTTACCAGGCTTATGCAGGATCTTGAGCAGAGCAATCTTCCAAGATCTCGGAAACTTTCTCTCGATTAAACATTTGTTATACATTTTTAACAATACATGCGGACAAAGGTCAAAAAATTTTATCAAAACTTTGTTTTCTATCAAGTCAAGACCTGGGCATTTCTTAACATTCAATTTAGCAATGGCTACTCCAAGTTCCGGGAGGGAAAAACATATTTCCGACGAACCGACATACTCAGCATTATCCAGCCGGATTGTAGATTGATCTTCTGTGTCCAACTCTGACCTGTTCTCGGGAAAAAAGTTCCCCGACGATGTGCTCAACGGTATCATACCAGTTGTCAGTTTCCTCCCCATTGGCCACAACAGTGTTATATATTTCTCCGTGTAGAAGTTTATCACGAGATATTCTATAAATCAGTCCCCAAGGATCTGAATTACCCACCTCTTTGACCAGACTCTGCCAACACTCAACCTTAGCACGGACGATTTGCCTATGGTACTCTCTACGCAATGATTTATAATTCTCACTGAGCAATTGTACATCCTGCACTGACAAATGTCTACTTCGCTGCAGCACTCTCCTGGCTCTTTTTACCTGAGATCTTCGCTCAGTCAAAACCGGAGACCACTAAGGAACCGGGGCCACTCTAAATTGTTTTCTAATTGTAGTCTGTAGCGTTGCCTGATAAAGATGGTATTCAACATGAGCTACCAATTCCTCAGCGTTAAAATCGTTCAAAGATATTGCAATGTCATCATTGTAAATAGATTTCAAGTAATTTCCGAATTTTTCCCAGTTTACCTTGTCCATAAAGAATATTTTTAAATTTCCAATACTAAAATTCCTTCGTACCGGCTCAGGGGCAACATAAAACGAAATAGCGCTATGATCGCTGTTTTCCATGTCCGGATTTACATCCCAACACAGAATCCTCCCATCATATCCTGAGGAAACAAGAGCTACATCAATGTTTGACTCCCCATTGCAAGTAGAAAATGTATAAGGTTTACCAGGTAGATTCTGAACACTGAGATTATGTAGCAAAATCATATCCTCCAAGAGAGAACCCCGAGAATCCACCACCCCGCTATGCCGAAAACCAGATTTAGCATTCAAATCAGCGCCAGAATCAATCCACGGTCGCAAACCTCGAGCAAATTTTATCTATATGATGTAATGAAACTTGAAAATCGTCCGCAGGAGAGCAGTATGCAGAAACCAGGCAAAAGGAAAATTCCATCGATGACACTGAAACACAAACAACGTTCGCCGAACACTCCCCAGTAACGGCGGTCAACACAATGTCCTGATTGAATACCACTATCGCAGACTTGGGAGGAGCATCCGAAGCAGCAACCACTCTACATGAAGTTGGATGTCGTTATTCATGAGAGCTGTAAAATAGGCTCTCTGACAATTTCGATATCCGTCTTTCATTTAAATGAAATAATTGTGGGCTTACATGAACGCGCTGACGTAAGTACCGATGCCATTCGGATATTAACACAATGAGCAAAATTCCACTTCTGCATTGCGAAAAGATTTGAATTTTCCACAGGAATATCCGATATCCATTAATATTCTGAACCTTAATGCTCTTTATCAACAAAAGGAAAACGCTTGGCTGTTGTCTGTTTCTTTGTTTCTTGTTACCTGGAAACAGTTGTTAATTGTCTTTAGTCACGCATTTAAAAATAATCATAGAAACACGATTAATGAACACTAACTGCAAAAATGAACAAGTTCTATTAATCGCACTGTTTATCATCTCCTAAAAAAATAGTAAAGTAACAAACACGAAAGGGGATTCAAGATGAGAGACACGTCACCACAAAAACCGACAAAAACTAATCAGATTTACACAGTACTAAAAGTAGAGATGCTTCATTCATATAAGTTAACTGGGCAGTGGCCCACTGCACCGCACTTTTTGCATGGTTCTTCTAGGGCTGCAGTTGCTGGCAGCTTTCCAGTGGTCGCTTCTGAGTACAAATCCTGACTTATGCAAAACTTTTTTTTTGATACAGAAACGACGGATGTACAGTTTAAAAACCGTATACAGATCCCAGTGCTGTTTCTTGGTAATAATTCTTTTTAAGTTTGACTCAGTCCCACTCATTCAGAAAACTATTCAAAGGTAGAGGAGTCGAACTAATCCTAAATAAATTTCCCCAGTGGACGCAGGCCCTTTATGTACGAGAAATGAATGCTTTCAGAGAAGTCATACAGGATCCTCACGCTCCCAACCTGCTGAAACGTCTACAAGAGCAGAGAAGCTCCCCACCCCTTCATGAGAGAAAGTCGAGAGCTAATGGAAACTATAAATAATCTGCCTAATAAATGTAGTTTGTCCTGTATGAATTTAAATATTATTCTAAAGACATATGGCCCATATACATGTATATGGGTCTTATACATGGGTATGACCCATTAATAATGGCCCATTAATTAACCTACTACATATTATTTATGACAAAAATTATTTTAGTGGTACTTACCAATATTTGTATTTGAAAACTGAACCTCACCAAACTAATACAAAATATAAAATAAAAAAATAATAACCCGAAGTCATGAAAAGATTTTAGGCCAATGTTAACATGGTGTGGACTCCTCAGCATCTTAAAAAAGACAATCGCTATTCATTTAAAGAATCTTAGCTTCAGTGTGCGACTTACACTTGACAATTACACTTGAAATCCGCTAGGGGGATGCTTGTGTCCGGCTGTCTGTATGATATGCTCCGTAAACTTTTCTGGTTTTGTGTGTTTTTTATTTAAAGTATTAAGTTCCTATTAGTGCCATCACATAAGGATAGAGCCCTTGGATTGACAGGTGCAAGTACTGTATTATTTGAACGGACAACAGATAAGTATTAAATGAATTTCTGCATGTTCATTCCGCTACTCCATACAAGCGCTTTCAGCCATTATCTTGTTGTTCAACTTATACATGTGTCCAACAGACACTTGACCTTGACCAGGCATTAGTTTTGCCTAGCCGCTCTGTTCTTCCCTCCCTACTTAGACCCCTGCTCCCTGTGGATTTCACTGCAGGGCAACTAAGGCGACCGGCTGGTCACAGTGCCTATTGCTTGCTAAACCACAACTGTGGTGATATTAAATTATCTAGTAAAACTACAGTAACTGAATTCAATATGACAAATACTACCTCCTGTCAAAATTCTAACGTCTGCACCATCTGTGGGACCAGCTCTGACCCCATTGTCCAATGTATTGAGTGCAAACAATTAATATGCAATGACTGTACCCATTCTGACCTGAAAAAATTAAATAAAAGTCGGCGGAAATCATACTGTTGTGATAGATGTCGACTCAGAAATTCTCAGAAAAGCCCTATAACTGTTGCAACGCCATACAGCACGGAACCTGAGTCACTTTCCTCCTCTTCCGCTAACAAAGTTGAAATGCCGTACTCTAGTACATTTGAGACAAATATCATGCCAATAACTAGAAATACCGACTCTGAATCGTACATGGATGAAGCCTCTAATCCTTCTTTGTTGTCTTTGGGGTCGCATCAAATCTCAGATGCATCAACTCAAACAAATATATCTGTGCTGTCAGAAGATCTCAGCGCTAACTCGTTCCCTACGGAAACTCTGAATCCAACCTTTGGTATTCTGCAATCAACTGAATTCCAGGAACTACTCTTTAACACTATGCAGAAAATCCTCATTCAAACTCATTTAATCAGCGCACCTCATACTGCAAACTCTGAAATTCTCCTGGATTATAATACACTTAATGAAGGAAACAGCGAGCTATACACGGAGATCTGTGGTATAAAAACAATACTAACTAATCAACAGGCCGAAATTTCTGACATTAACGCCCAAATTAAAAATCTCACATCAGTTATGTCTTGCCACTTAAGGGAAGCTAGGAAGAATTCTGAACCTACTCTCGACACCAATGGGCTCAAAGTGAATACGAATTCTTCATTAACTGACGATGCCCTCAGTATTGAGACCAGATCTTCACCTTCCACCGGCCTCAATACTTCTACTGCTGCAAATATTAATTTGCCCAAGCCTGCCAACATTCATGACTCAAGTCATTCAACTGAGCAATTTATTGCCAAACAGACTCTGTTAGATGATTCTTCTGATGTAAATAGAACCACTCCTCCCACCTACTCTCCTCAGCGGAACAGTTCTGTATGTACTTCTATTTCACAAGCTCAGAGTCACCAAGCGGAATCCTCTTCAACATCAGTTAAGGCAACATATGCAAAAATAACTGCTGCCACATCTAATGAGGTCTGCAAACCTGTCTGTAGATCTGCCGCCACAGTGAGCAAACCTGTTTCTGATTGCCAGTCTCAAATATCACACCAAAGATCAAAACAGAACAAACCGTCAGAAAATATTAAAGCATCTATATCTCAAGGTACTTTCTCCAAGCTTCCAGCCATAACTCATCAAACACAGAATGTAACTACTGCAGAAAAATCTCAGTTACTCAAACACAAGTATAATATCACAATTATTCCCACAAAAGACCGAATTTTTCTTTCTAGACTTGGACCCTCCACTAAATCTGAAGATCTTATCAACCTAATTAAAGAAGAATATGGTTTCGGAGTAGATATCCGTTCTCTGAAGACACGATGTCCCGCCTACTCATCTTTTATAATAACATGCCTTCCATCACAAACAGAAAAAGTGCTGAATCTAAGATCCCTTTTATCAGGGGCTCTAGTAAAACGCTTCACGGACAGACCATCAAGGGAGTCCAAAATCTCCTCTCCACCGGCATAGCAATCAGATACCCTGCTATCTACACATACTACGTTCTCCTCTCGTCATAGAATCCCCAGATCCCAACTGTTCAGTGTTTACCTTCAGAATTGCAGGAGTATAATTAGCAACCTAAACCACTTCAGAGCAATCCAAGGCTCACATATTTACGACATTTACCTGCTCACTGAAACCTGGCTCTCCATTGATATTGATGATCAGGAGATTATAGATGGACAATATACAATCCATAGAAAGGACAGAGGATCTCGTGGAGGCGGAGTAGCTATTATACATTCTAACCATATACTCTGTGAAACTACATCAAATTTCACAAATATTGAATCAGTATACTGCCTTCTTCATCTTGGCAAGTTAAAGGTTTTAATAGTGTTGCTTTATTTTCCACCTCCCATAACTAATATAGACCTCCAGTACTTAGAAAGCTCGCTGGAATCAATCTTCCCACTAATTCAATCTGCCGACATAGCAATGGTTTTGGGTGACTTTAACTGTCAAATGGCCAATTTAGGATCTTCTTCTCCATCACTGCAGACTAGGGCTCTCTTTAATATGCTTCACAGCTATGGTCTGGAACAAATTTGCAACTTTCCAACCAGAGAAAATGCCTACCTCGACCTAATATTTTCCTCTACTCATATAGATGTTCACACCGACAACCCCATATTTCACTCGGATCATTCACCAATTACTTTTGACATCACAGTGACTTCTCATAACTTCAAATGCAGCTCCCGTACTCCTCGATTCAATTTCAGAAAGGCTGACTGGCCTCTGCTCAACCTAGCTCTAAGAAACGTAGACAAGCAGCTCGCTGACGCTATGGATGACATCGATGTGCTCACCAACAACCTGATTAACTGTGTCCATTCAGTTATATCTGACATTGTTCCTCAATCCCATCTTACCGCACGCTCTACCTACCCGCACTGGTATAACAGTGAACTAATACGTAAAATTAAATCCAAAGAATTCTACAGAAACAAGTATAAGCAAACATGTGACAGTCAATACTATGAAATATTCAGCCAACTCCGCAAAGAAGTGAAAACTCTCATATTAAACTCCTACAACATGTATACAGAGTCAGTTCAGGATAGTCTGCTTACTCACAGAGATATCAAACCATTCTGGAATTTCATGAAGCATAAGAACATAACCAGTAGAAAGTTACAACTCCGTAACGCAGATGGAATTCTCTTATCTGACGAATTCAGTATTGCTCAAGAGTTTGCCAAACACTTTTCCAGAATTCAAACAAATGATACATTGAGATCTGCCTCATTTCCTGACTTCACACCTGTTAAAGATGATATCCTCATTAATCTCTTTATCACTGATGAAGATTTAAATTCGGCATTAAAAAGCATGAGAAATGACTATACTAGAGGCCCAGATGACATTCCAGGCTTATTTTGGAAAAGGACTGTCACTACATTGAAACCCCTCATACTGCGGATCTTCAACCTGTCTCTCAGGCTGGGGAAGTATCCTAAGCACTTTAAGCAGGTCAATATAGTTCCTATTTTCAAAAAAGGTGATAAAAATGACGTATGCGATTACAGACCCATAACCTTGCAAAACAGCCTGGCTAAACTCTTCGACACAGCAGTGCACAAACATCTCTTCGAATTCTTCAAGCCTTTTATCGATCAGAATCAACATGGTTTCTGCAGTGGCAAGTCAGTAGTCACAAATTTACTTCCTTTCTGGCAATACACCTCTGAAGCTCTTGATAACCACCTACAAGTTGATGCAGTCTACACAGATATATCCAAGGCATTTGATAAAGTCCCGCACGAACAACTTCTGGAAAAACTTAAGCTATATGGTATTCGTGACCCTTTGCTCTCATGGCTACGCAGCTATATTACGCATCGTTCCTTGAGCGTTATCATCGATCAAGTGAACTCAGACTGTTTTATACCACTAAGCGGAGTACCACAAGGCTCTCCCTTAGGTCCTCTTCTCTTCATTGTTTTCGTAAATGATCTTCCTTCTTTCATGTACACCTCCAATGTTCAAGTTGCTCTCTATGCAGATGATCTTAAGATCTACTCAGCAGTGAAGGAGACTACCGATTCTCAACAACTTCAATGTGCTCTCAATAAATTCTCTCTGTGGCTATCTCTGAATGGCTTGTCTGCTAACCCCTCGAAGTGCAAAGTTATCTCTTTCTCATCTTGCAGATCTCCACAACTAATGAATACGGAGTATAGTATTAACTCTGTGATCATCGAAAGGTGTGACCAAGTTAACGACTTAGGGATTCTCTTTTCCAGCAGTGCTAAATTCGATGCCCATGTCCTTAAAATCACCAGCAAAGCATTCAAAACACTGGGATTCATCAAACGGAACACATACAAGTTCAAAAACTACAGATATGCGGTTATCCTTTATAAAACTATTGTTCTGCCAATCCTTGAATTCAGTTCACCCATCTGGAATCCTCACACAAAGACTTTAACTAACAAAATTGAAGCAGTCCAAAAAAACTTTGTCCGTTACCTCACGTACCGCAATCCTCTATTCTATCACTCAGTGTATTATGAATCGCTGTGTGATTACTTTCATCTAAGGCCTCTGTGCACTAGAAGAGTTACTGCTGACATCGCCCTTCTAGCCAAAGTAATCACTGGAATTTACGAAGCATCTGATATCCTGAGTAAAATAAACTTCAATGCTCCTTGTAGACAAGTCAGGAACCTTACACCGTTTCGCCTTGACTCTGCCAACACGGACTTTATGAAGTTCAGTCCACTGAACAGAATCAGCAAATCAGCAAACGACTCTCGCATTGACTTCTTTGACAACTCCCAATCACTGATGAACTCCATCCACAAGTTTGCCTCTTCACTTAAACTGCAAAGTGACTAGCTCACATCTAATTATTGTAGTTTATTATTATTTGTTATATTATTTTTCTGTTCTCTAACGGATTAATTATTACTTGTTTTACCGGTAACTTAACTTAATACAATCCTCTTTTGTACATATGCTTTTATTGTTTGAATCTATATCAATGTTTATCGTCCTGTAGGATTTCACATTATTGTTATTATGTTTATTGATCTGATCTCAGATACACTGTTAATGGTTACCTGTTGTGTATCTTGTTATTAATAAAATAAAAAAAAAAAATAAAAAAATTCAAATCTTCTATAAACTCTATATGTTATTCAAGCAACCCTCAGTAGAAAACATTAACTAGACATAGTTTTCTTATTTGATAAACTTAAATTCCATCCCCACTTTTGCACAAAAACCTTTTGTGGCAATTGGAAATTGTGGGAGCGAAGTTGAAAAATATGTAATTAATGATATTGAAATTTCGCAAGATTATTTAATGAAAAAACTTTGAGCCTACAGGCCAGTAAGGCTCCTGGAGTTGGTGGAATATACCCTATAATCTTAAGGGAGGCGGAAAGTGACTGCATTCAACCATTGTGGCTAATTATGGGAGCATCACTAGATTCTGGGGGGTTTCCGTCGGATTGGAAAAGTGCCAATGTAACTCCCATACATAAGAGTGGCTTCTAAGAGTAAAGTGCGAAATTATCGACCTGTCAGTCTGACTTCAGTGGTAGGGAAAATCATGGAGGCAATGATCAAGGGTGGAATTTAGGGTCATTTGGATCGAATTGAAATTCTCAAGGATACTCAGCATGGTTTTGTAAAGGGAAAATCATGTTTAACAAATCTGGTTCGCTATTTCGAAATAATCACTCACGAGCTGGATTTAGGAAATAATTTCGACATTGTTTATTTGGATTTCAGCAAAGCTTTTGACTCAGTCCCAACATGCGGGTGCTTTATAAGCTGGAACAGGTTGGAATCACTAGGAAAATCCTTAGATGGATAGCAGGATGGCTTCAAGGCAGAAGGCAGAGGGTTGTGATAAATGGCTAATCCTCAGATTGGGTTGATGTAAGAAGTGGTGCTCCCCAAAGATCAGTATTTTCATAAACGACATTGATGAAGGGATAGAGCGCGTGATGTCTAAATTTGCAGATGATGTTAAATTGGTAGAGTGCTTAATGATCACTGTCAAGCTGAACTTCTTCAGAGAGACTAGATGGACTTGAGGAATGGTCAGAAAAATGGCAGCTATGCTTTAATCTAACAAACTGTAAGGTATTACATATGGGAAACAGTAATCCCAAAATAACCTATTCACTTGGTGGAGTTCAACTAAATCCAGTACTGGAGGAAAGGGACTTGTGTGATACGATATGGTCAGACATGCAATTCTCTGAGCTTTGTAAACAGGTTGCAAGAAAGACCCATGGTGTCCTATCGGTGATCTGTCTGTACTCTATCGAACTTTTGCAAGTAGAGATAGGGACGTGATAATCCCATTATATGAGTCTTTTGTTAGACCACATTTGGATTACTGTGTTCAAGTATGGAGACCGCACCTAAAGAAAGACATCGAGCATCTTGAAAGGGTGCAAAGTCGGGTAACTCGCCTGGTGAGATCGGCAAAAGGGCGTCCTTATGAAGACAGACTTCGAATATGTGGGTTGCAGAGTTTGGATACTAGACACCTTAGAGGAGATTTGATTGAGGTGTTTAAAGCTCTGACAGCATCAGTAGAATGAATGAGGGCGAAATTTTCAAGATTATAAATGTTGCTATAACTAGGGGACATAAATTCAAGTTACGGGGGGAAATGTTTAGATTGGACTGCAGGAAGTTTTATTTTAGCCAGCGAGTTATAAATCACTGGAATAAGTTGCCTACGTGGGTGGTAGAGGCTGACAGTTTGGGGAAATTCAAAGCTCATCTTAATAGTACCTTCGGGTCAGGGAAGTGCATAGGATGATAGGTTTAATTCCCTTTTTTTTATTAATTATTAGTATTTATATATATATATATTTTTTATTTTTATTTTATTTTTTTTATTTTTTTTTTATTTTATTTTATTTTTTTTTTTTTTGGCTGGTGCAGCATAAGCCATAGGCTTTCTTGCACAATGCGGCCATTACTAATACTAATACTAATGCTAACTTAACGAACAAAGGAATGGCTATATCGTACCCGAAATAATGCTTAAGAGATATCAATAAACTTGCCACCAAGCGACGGTAGAATGGAAAGACCACATGGTTACACACGTGTTATTATACAAAAAAATTGTATATCCGATGAATGTGAAAGTCAGCGCCCTCTTAGTTAAACAAATTTCAAATTTTCTAAATTTCAAATATATAAGTACAAATTTGTACTTTATCTTTTCGCTCCATGCTGTATAATTGCATTTTCATGTTTTCTTTATATATTTGTTAGCTATCGGTCGGGCTAATTGTCATCTTGCCTGTGAACAACTAAATTTTACCTCTAACCATTATACCTTACTATTACCTTTTAGGCGAGGTTATACAGGCAGATGATAACAGAAACTGATCGCTCTGTTGATTATTGGAGGGATATATTGAGAGGGTTAGCTCTTGATAACGTCCCTTTCAATGTATCCTACTACCCATAATTAACATATTGTATTATATGATTATTACCTTATTTTACTTATATTTCTTTACTAGATTTGGCCTTTGGGGGCTGGTATCGGCAATTATAACGTCTTGGTGCCTTGATATACGGGTATATATATTTTTTAACGGGCAGCCAGCCGGTTTACATATTTCTTTATATTTATATAGTGTCATTATTATATTTTCGAACACCACATAATAAAATTCTAACATAATATACCATTAAACAGCACGTACTTTATTTACTTAGATTATAATATTACGACGGTTGTAACGTTCTATCTGTAATAGATGGCATTAATCCGATCTGGACAATATTGCTTAAGATATTTATTAATTGCTCATATTATAGATAAAAAATATATATATGCACAAGTTGTTGTGTGATTTTTTAATCTATATATATATACAAATAGATGTAAATCAAAAGAGAAGTAATATATGTAAGCTGGGAAGAGGGAAGTTGGACACAAATTTGGTAGCGATACGGAAGCGAAACCAGTTCATTAATCACATATGTATGCATTACAATTCAGGAGCGTTCAATTATTATTCCATAAATGATTTAGACTTTTTCTTTATTTGTGATTAATAGGAATGAAAATAAATAACTAATTATCTTATTAACGAAGTGTGACTCGAGGCTGTCCGCATGGATCAGTTTCAGGCTCTTTAATGTGGAACTTGATTTTTTTTGGGAAGAATGGTTTCAAGAGGGAATTTGACCACTCGCACCTAATAGCTTATGGAGATCATTATGATAATAACTGTGCACTGAAACTCCAGAAAGGAGCTTGAAATGAGATCTGATTGCATATTGAAAGAATTATGCAAGTGGAGTAATTTACAATCTCTATATCCAAACTAGAGTCATTATGTTGAAGATAAATTGGCAGACCTCCTCCCATAACGTTGAATGGTATTTCCTTACAGCGGGTACTAATGATTAAATACCTGAGAATGTGTATTGCTTGAACTTTGTCTCGCATATTAAATATACACCAGAGAAATGAAGAAATTTGTTTCAATGATCTCAAGAATAACGAGAGTGGAATTGAGAATAAAGGGGAAACATTCCATTCGATTTATGATTGTATTTTTCTGCCGATTTTTATGTATAGGGCATCATTCTGCGTTGGCCATGCAATCAAAATAAGCAACACCGGAAAGCTCTATCCTGCACATCGAGTTAAGTTACTCAAAATGGTCATGGTCTGCAGAACGGTTTAGACAGAAGATTTGCAAGTGTCAGCTTGCAAGTTGCCGCTTGATTTACAGTTAGAATTTGAAAGCTTATCATTTTATTTGAGAAGAGGTATAAAATCTGAGTTACTGGGACATCGAAATTAACACTTTCAATGACTTGAGAAACGAAAGGAAGAGGATTTTGGGGGTTCCTTTTACAAAAATAGTATAGCAGATGGAATTATTCCGGAAAAGGTACAATAAGAGTGAAATGTTTCCCTTATGTTAATGGTGTGAATTATATTAAACCGATCTGGTTGGTACCTAATCTAACTTGTACATTCTTATTAACAGGTCACGGATCAAGTTTTGCTAAACTGAATAGTCTTGGAATTGTAGAAAGATATAACTATACTTGTCGTGATCTAGAAATATGGGAACGTGTCATTTTTAAACCCTAACATTCCCTGAGAGTCCATGAGACGAGCGAGGTTGGCAGTAATTTATTCAATATATTACGTGCCGAAAAGGATTCTTCTCGGCATGCAATATTGGCAGTATTTACAATGCTCATTCACTTATTTGGAACTGCTTTAATGAAGCATTCCTTCGCTCACATGTAAGAATCAGATTAGAAGGAATTCATCAAAACCTTCCAGAATGGTACTCCAGGTTCTTTTTTAACTTTTGCAGTTGTAAAAAAATCACCGTGAAAATGTCTACTCGTTAGCAATTATCACGGTCTGCAATTAGCAGGATCAGCAACGAATAGTTTCTAATGAATGAATTAGCAGGTCGAAGAACGAATTCTTTATACCAGGAGAAACGAACATTCCTTATGAAGGAATTATTAGGTTCAGCAACGAATGTTCCCTATGAACTAATTATCAGCAACGAATGTTCCCTATGAACTAATTATCAGCAACGATTGTTCTTAAAGTCGGTATGAGTAGGTTCATCAGCAATGATTCGTCCTCTTTTTCTGGCGTGATATTTGTTTTCTTAGATAATCAGACTTCATCTCCAGAATGACTGCGACAGGTTCCTTCTCAACGTTTTTGATTGTAGAAGTTGTTCTTTGCAGATAAAAATGTGTAGTCTTCTGCATTGAGTAACTGCGGTTTGGTGTTCCCCACTCTCTTTCTCTCCCCACAGCGGCATTAAATATAGAGCAGATACAACAGCACGTTTCAGAAATAGTAATTAACATACAGAATTAGATATATAAATAGAGGAATATAAATAAATAATGTTCTTTGAAATCCTTTGAAATAAGAAGGAATTTAGAGAGCAAATCTCTCTCTAAATTCTTCGAGCTCTGCTCTAAATGGTCAGAAACCTGTTGTGAGCAAGCAGGAAAGATGCGCCTTTGTACAAAAAGAAATTTTACAGGCGTGCCACATACCGAAAGACTAAATCTCTCCCTAGTTGAAGATCTTCAACATTGTATTAGGGGTCAATATTTGGTAGAAGTTTGCTACCAACGTTTTGTTCGCTTTCTTCTTAGACTGGATCTCTTTTATCAAATGAAGGTGTTTAGCATACCTTTCTATTGCTTTATACAGTGTTCTTACTGCTTTTGTTTTGCTTGATAGTTTTTTTACAAATGGGATCTGTTCTTCATATCTTCAATGAAAATTAACACAGTCAGATTTGTTAGAAATTAATAAATAGGAAAATAAAACATATTAATGAAAACTTGTGAAAATTTTACACTCAGCAGTTTGCTCAAGAATGGTAAAAGTTAGGTCAATAGAATCTACCACCACCATTTGGATCGCTTCTTCTCTTCCATCTAATTAATGTTGGTTGCGCCTTGTTCATAAATTCTCTGAGTTTGCTGAAGTTTGCTGATACGTCTTTGAATACACGGGAATTGTTAAGTGCCTTTTTTATAATATCTCAGGAGAAGAAAGTTTCCTTGAATATTTTTCTTCCAAACCACCTGTCAGCGGAGTGCACTTCATAATGTCTGAGTTTTCATGTGAACATATGGCTAATAATAATAATAATAAATGATAATAATTTATTTCTACAACCTACAAAACAAGTATACAGTAAAATGTTTAGAAAGTACATATGTATTGTATTTAAAGCGGAATTGGAGCTGGAAGCGGTTCACATTATCCAGATTTTTTTCTCTTATCTTTTTTCTCTTCTTTCTAGTTTTTCGTCGTTCTGTTCGTTTTCTTCTTTATTGGTTTTCACTTCTCTTATCTCTTGAAATTTCGTTTCGTTACTTATATATGGACAGGTAGAACATCCTTCATTGCAGGCTCAAGAAGAATTTGCAGAGCTTTCTAGTGATGGAAATCTTAAGCTTGAATTCTCGAAGAAATAATTTGAATTCTCTTAAGCTTGAATTCTCGAAGAAATCTTTAAATGATTTTTGGCTTCTCGTTAAAGCTGAATATCGAATACTCTTTGATCTGGCAATGAGAGCACTTCTACCAATTGCCACCGCTTTTTTGTGAGTCAGCATTTAACAACATTGGCTCTAATAATTTTGATTTGATTTGATTTGATTGATTTTTATTGGCGCATCAGCTCTAATAAAGACGAAATACCATTCTGGCCTTAACAACATCGAAGTTGATATGAAACCTACAATAACAAAATTTTTGCGAAGATTTAATTTATTGTACCGATATAAACAAACTCATCCATTTCATTAGAGACTTGTACATTTATGGTTGTTCTGACGTTTCTTATGACGTAGATCGCTGTCTTATGTTCTCGTGTGGAACTTTCCGAAAACGTACATGTGAAGAAGGATCACTGGCTGAGAAGGATGCCTGGGAAACCAGAACCCAAGTTTAACTGAGAATTGGCTGATATTGAACTTATTGAAGCGATAATAGAAGGAAATCTACACTATCCACTACTAAAGGGGAGGTTTACCTACTGTGTTTGTGCAAGTGGGTATTATGAATTGAACTTTATATATATATACAAAATCAATATAGTAAACATTACGAATGCAACAAAATACAATTTATTTTTTTAAAGTGGAAACTGACTGTCTGAATACGCTGCTTTGACAAACTTGTCTTTCTATACATTAACAGCTCTTTGGAATTTTTTCGCAAGGGAGAGAGAAGATGTAGATTGCGCAATGAGGGTTCTTGGCTTAACTGATTGCTCATTCTGAGGATTGATTTGAATTAGACTATACTAGATCTGGGAACTTGTTTGGGAGTAACTATGTGCCAGCTCACAGTACTGAGATTGAGGAGGTAGTTATTTGCCAACTAGAGAATGTCATAATCAACTTGATTATGACATTCTCTAGGAGCCATTTTATTCTAGACAGGAAGCAGGGTCAGTCCATATTTATGGGTTTTTCTTCTTCTACTACAATTTTAGCAACTGTGGATGTTCCTTCCAAATCCGCTATAGTGATTTTTAATCAAGACCTTGTAGTAATGTCAATCACGGGTTCGGCTCGGCGTGTGACAAGCATTCTTGTGTCTTAACAAGTTTCTTCTTTCTGTCTGGTGTCACTGTATTGCCCACCATCTGAAGATATTCAGATAGCTCTTCATACATTGTAAAATATTTGTTTAAGATATGCATCGTATAATCTCATTGTAACTACTGATTTTAACGCAGAATCAATTTTTGGCACACTGGATATACTAATTTGAGAGGGAACCAAATTGAAGACCTCATATTATCTCATAATCTTGTTGTTCAAAACCTTCGAAATAAGCCGTTCACCTTTTCAACTGTGAATGGAGGGTCCAATATTGATGCTACTGTGACATTTCTTCTTATGTGCGATTCTATGTTGAATTGGGAAGTCAATCCTGGCTTAGTAAACAGTGATCACCGTGCAATTTCTTTTGATCTATGTTTCGAAGGAGGGGCAAAAAGGCTGGCCATGAGTGATCTGTCTAGATTTTGTATGGACTGTGTTAACGTGAACAACTTTAAAAACTGTTTGACTGCAGTTTCGATAGTGATAATTCTGAGGTACCTGAGGAGAGTGTAAATGCTATGACAGCTTTTGAATACGTAAATTATGTAAAATATCATTTTTTCCAGGCTTGTGTACACTCTGGCAGGAGGAAAAGGAGTAAGAAATTGTCGGTCGCGCGGTAGAGTCCAGCTTTGTGTTCTCTTAGATCTCAGATATGCCAGGCTAGGAAAGTATATCAAAGAAATAGATATTTTTCAAGTGTTGGTCTGGAATAATTTAAAAATGCCTATAAAGAGAGAAAAAAAGCCTTTTCATAAGGCTATTGCTGAGAGCAAGAGAACTTGTTGACAAAATTTGGTCAACGAGGTTGGTAACACAGATCCCTGGGGTTTCGTGTATAAAATTTCTCGTAATAAATTGCTTTGTGGAGAAATATACAACACTGTATTGAACAATAATGATGAGACAGCGGATTGGTTTCCTACTGTGGAGACGTTTGTTAGAAGGTTATTTCCTCAGGAGCTTGCTGAAGATGATTCACCTGAGCAAGCGGTGATACGCAGGATGAACTCTGAGTTTACAGGAGCCGGTGACTCTCGTGTTGAACTGTTCAGTTTGGTAGAGTGGTGCAGCTGCAGCTAAATTGAACCTTAAGAAATATCCCGGTTTGGACTTAATTGAAAATCAAATAATCATTAAATTTTCTCATTATTTTCCACAAATTCTGTTAGATTTATTTAATTAATGTTTTATTGAGGGTACTTTTCCAAGACCATGGAAGCTGGCACTTCTAAAGTTGATGTTGCATAAGCCTTGTAAGCATAAGGCTGATCCGAGAGCATACACACCAATTTCGCTCTTGGTGAACATGGGTAAGGTTAATGAAAGGTTACTTTCTACCAGAATTTTGTGGATGTTGCAGGATAACCTTCTGTGTTCAGTTGATCACCATGGATTTACGAAGGGGTACTCTACAGAGGACGCCATAACATCTTTTTTGAATTGATTCAAATTCTGATAAATATGTTCTTATGATCTTTATAGACTTTGAAGGAGCATTTGATTCGGTATAGTGGGAAAGTGCCCTTCGATCTCTGGTGTTTGCACAGTGCAATAGTCACATATTTAACACTACAAGGTTATACTTTCAGGACAGATTTATTACTATGCATGCACGTGATCTGTCATATAGTACTGGTGTCTCTTGAGACTGTCCTTAACGTTCGGTTTTGGGACCTCTCTTTTGGAAAGCAGTTTTGGATCAGTGGCTTGTTAAGGAGGGTACAGAGTTTGCTAAGGTAATCTATGCTGATGACCTTGTGATTGGAGTTTTTTGGCGCTCCAGATTTATATTGGAAGGAAAAATAAAATCAGCTTTAGTTTATTTAATGCAGTCTGCCTAATTAAACAAATTGAAGATCTCTGCAAGTAAGATCTGTTTTATGGTTTTTAAGAAACCATTTGATTACGGCAGACCGCCCAGTGTTCTTTTAGGTGGATTTAAAATTCCTTAAGTTGCTATAACTAAGTATTTGGGATTAATCATTGATGACAAACTTTCCTTTTTGCCATATGTTTCACACCTGAATGTAAAAGTAAGGCACATTACTGCCTCCATTGCTAGAATTTCTCCTAAGGAGTGCGGATTGAATAAGAGGGTGTTCCGATTGTATTATAAAACTATTTTATTCCAGGTCGTGGAATATATGCGGCTGTTGCTTGGTTTTCTGTGGTAACTAAAAGTAGGATTCCATCGAAATTTATCACTTCAGCGCTATATGTTATTAACTTTACTGAAAGTACCTAGAACAGCGTCTACAAACGCCCTACAGATAATTGCTTGTACCATGACATTGGATTTATTTATTGTCTACAGACGTTTTTTGTACAAATTGAAAAGGGTATGTCGTTACAGTTTTTGGACACCACAGTCGATTTAGAGAATAACATTAAAGAAGAAAAATAACGAGTATGGAATAAATTAATGGATTTATGGCAGACCAGAAAGTGGAAATGTTGGAGCTGTGACGAGGAAATATATTCCCCAAGTGAACTACGCATTGTCAAAAACCGCGGAATCTTGGTTTGCGCCTTCTATGTATACTTCTGTTTTGTTAACAGGATATGGCTCCCTTATGTCCAAATTTATGAAAGAGGATTGGATGCAGATCCTTTCTGTTTATGTGGCGAACAGAAGACTTGAATGCATGTAATTGTTTCATGTCGGGGGTATGAAGACCAATGCAGACTTTGATGGCACATATCCCTGGCTTATCGTTTAATACAGTACATTTAGTTATTGCAAATCCTGACTGCTTTAATTCATTTCAGGAATTTTCAGCTGCTGTTTTTGCAAGAAGAACTATTCTTAGAGCCTTTCTTTGAAGGGCAAACCTGGTGACTGGTTTGTCTTCGTGGAGTTTCCTGTTGGACCCGATTCGTTGTGTCGGTTCTGTGATTTTGGAGAACATTGCCTTCAACTATTGGATTCTCACTCTGTCTAGACGCTGGAGTGCTGGACCTGATTCATGATGTTGGGTCTGATGCTCTGGTTAGTTGTCTTTAGTGCTGCGTTCATAAATATTTCCTACTGGATTCTGGGGTGCTAGACCTGATTCATAGCGTCGGGTCTGGTGCTCTAATGGTTCTATTTTTCCAAGGCGGACAGTTGGACATTTACTGGACAGTATCGGTATTGGGTTTTGAGGTTCCAGTGCTTGTGGAACAGCAAATGAGGAAATATTCAGTTTAACTGTGATTTTGAAGTTTGCAGTTGTGCCATCCAGATTTCATGCGGCAATTGCGCTATAGTAAAACCAGACCCAGGTAATTCAATGTACTTTTCCAGGCCTTCTTTGTAAAGACTGCATATTGACAATTTTGAAAGATGGTGTTCGGCTTATGCCTGCGAGCTACCCTAATTAAAGAACACACAAGCACACACATGCACACACATGCACACACACACATGGACGCACGCACGCAATCACACGCATGCACGCACGCACGCACGCGCACACACACACACACACACACACACACACACACACACACACACACACACACACACACACACACACACACACACACACACACACACACACGAGTGTGTAATGATATGTACAGATCATCTAATTATATGTAAATATATCTTGTACATAAATCATGTATATACTTTGATGTACATAATCTTTGCATTGTATATTGTGCGTAATTAATAAATAAATGAAAAAACTTTGAGAAGTCTATATATTCCTGCCTTGCATTGAGCAGGTGTTGTTAGTTAACTCTGGGCAAAAAGGTGATCCGGGTGATGAGCTGACAGAGGAGATCATCATAGGGCTGGCATTCATGCATAAGGTGGTGCCAGCTCTCCAACTCTCCACAGCACCAGGTTTGGTCGTCTCTAATGCCCAGGGCTGTGAGTTTGGCCTTAAAAGCACCGTGTCCCGGTAACAGGAAGGTTGAGTAGTATCCCTCCTTTTAGAACCTCATACAGAGGGTAGCAAAGGCAATCCTGTATTCCACTTGAATCATTTGCCAATTACTTTTGACATCACTGCGACTTCTCATAGCTTCCAATGCAGCTCCCGTTCTTCAAGATTCAATTTCAGAATGGCTGTCTGGCCTTTGCTCAACCTAGCTCTCAACAATATGGACAGAAGTTCTTTGATGTTATTTGTTGTGTTATTTGGTTTTTAGGAGCATTAGCAACTAAGGCCATATTGCTCCGGGATATGCGGTGGTCATTCCCAGTTCTTTGATGCTGTTGATGACATTGATGTGCTCACCAATAACTTGATCAAATATGTCCATTCAGTTATATCTGACATTTTTCCACAATCTCTTCTGACTGCACGCTTTATCTACCCTCACTGTTATAACAGCGAATTAATATGTAAAATTAAATCCAAAGAATTATATAGAAACAAGTATAAGCAATCAGGTGACAGTGGATACTATGAAATATTTAGCCAACTCAGCAATGAAGTGAAAACACTCATATTAAAATCTTGCAATATGTATACAGAGTCAGTTCAGGACCGTCTATTTACTCAGAGATATTAAATCATTCTAGAATTTCATGAAGCACAAGAGTATAACCAGTAGAAAGTTACAACTCTAAAACGCAGGTGGAATTCTCTCATCGGACGAATGCAGAATTTCTCAAGAATTTGCCAAAATTTTTTTCCGTAATCCAAACAAATGACACATTGAGACCTGCCTCATTTCCTGACTTCACACCAATTAGAGATGTTATCCTCATCAACCTCTTGATCACAGATGTAGGTTTAAAGTCAGCATTAAAAAGCATGAAAAATGATTATATTAGAGGTACAGATGAAATTCCTGGTTTATTTTGGAAAATGACTGTCACTACTTTAAAATCCCTCATATTTCTGATCTTCAACTTGTCTCTCAGCTGGGAAAGTATTCCTATCACTTTGAGCAGGTCAATATAGTTCCAATTTTCAAGAAATGTGATAAAAATGATAGCCGACCGGGCCAGCCAGGTGGGTAAAGTACCTGATTGGCAACCCAAATCTTTGGAGGTGCAGATGAAAGAAGGCAGCTTGGTCTTTGGAGGTGCAGATGAAAGAAGGCAGATTATTTATGAAAGGTGTGTAAAGTGTAAAGTGTATTCGTGTCAAACGGCACCAGGGGTTTTCCCCCAACTCCGTGTGTTTTCATTGTGGGTGTAACAGATCACTGTCAAGGCCAGAGATTTAAAAGTGTATGGGGAAGGGAAGTATTGTGTTGTGTATCGTTGTTCTTCTGGCCATTTAGCCGCTAGACCCCTACTGAGGCCCAACGTTGTCCCACTTACGCCCCGTGGAGGCAGACCAGGTACCTAGTAAATTTTTGTATACTCTGGCAGGCCCTGCAGCCTAATTTCCTGAGATTTCAATGCCTAGGGCCTTAAAAAAAATAAAAAATAAAAAAAATTTTCTTTCCCTTTTCTGTGGGGTAGTTCGCAAATAGGATTTTTTCCGAAGTTGGTGCGAGATTTAGCTTTCGGAATTTGGAAGTATATTTAGATTTTGTCATGTAGGGCATACGTTGTGTTGTATAGGAAGAGTGAGCGGAAAGACCGAAGACTGGGGGGAAAAGGTAGAAATATGGGGTCAATAGGGAAGGCGGCCCCTGTTTTCAGTGTGGCATGCCCATGCCACACCAGAAGAGAAAGTAGGGGTGGTGAGGGAAGGAGACCATGAGATAGTCACCTCCACCCCGCCGAGGATTTGGAGTGAAAGAGGATCTTGCAAGGGTGCAGGTCCAGTTCGCCAATAAAGCGCGTCAGCATCGTGACAGCTGTATGTCTGTCTGGAGGTCCTTCCTAGGACCACGTCCCGTTGTTACTCATCCTGTTACTCTTGTTATTCATCTAATCATGGGTTTCCGTCATTGGGTATCTTCCTTGGTGGCTTGTGGTAGTGGTCTTTTGTCCCGCTCTGTTGGCCGGTTTTTTTTTTTTTTTATCATGGATTTAGTCGTGGATGCCGTCTATTGGTTTGTCCCTATCAGTGGTAGTCTTTCCCTACATTTATGTCATTGCTCGTTTGAGTTGCTGTGGATGGCTATTTCGGTTCTTCTTCTGTTGAAAACGTCCTGTGCGAAGCGGCTGAGTGCAGTGTACTCTTCTTCCGAGTCTAATAGGTGCTGTTCATTGCTTTTTGGTATATATCGCATTCTGGCGATGAGTATTGATCTCATCTCTTCATAGCATTCGCATTCATGCATTACGTGCTGTCATGTCTCTATATTACCGCAGGTACACGTTGGATCTTCTGTTATTCCAAGTGCATTTAATTTAGCATTAAACGGCCCATGGTCCGTCAGCAAAAAGGTGGTGTTTAACCCTGGGTAGAACCACTTTGTGGCCTTGGGGTAGGTTTTGTCCACTCGTGGTATAAAACGCCGTGTGATTTCTCCCTTGATTGTCTCCTGCCATTTTCCCTTAAGGTATTCCACAATTCTCTGCTTTTCGTTTTTGTGGTTGTTTGTGGGGTCTATCGTGAATGCTTCAAATGTAGTAGCTGTGCCCTTTGCCAAGAGGTACATTAGTCCGCATCTAGCCACCTCGAGGTCCATGGGAAGGGCTCCCGCCAGGACCTGTAGAGCGTTGGTACTTACAGTGTTGCAAGCCCTGGTGATTGTTAGGAGGATGTTGCGCTGGATTGTTTCCAGGATTCTTTTGTTCACGGCGGTTCCAGCTTTAGTAAACCATATTGGGGATCCATATGTTATAGCAGGGACAAATATAGTTTTGTAATACAGAGATAGGGTTTTCTTGTTTAATCCCCAATCCCTGCGTGTTACTCTAGCTATTAGTGCAGTGTACTTTCTCATCTTATCCTTTAGATTGATTAAGTGCTGTTTGACAGGTTTGAGTCCATTATGATGCCTAGATATTTCATCTGTTTTGCCAGCTTGACTGTGGTATCTCCGATTTTAATCTGTGGTGGTCGTCTGATGTTGAGGGCCCCTTTCAACAGGATTGCGTTGGTTTTAGTGGGGGAAATCTCTAGTGAGTGCAGTTTTGCCTAGCTTTGTAATTTTGTAATAACTTGATTACCAAGGAATTCAAGTTGTGATCTAGAGTCCTCTGCTTTTGTTAAGACGAGATCGTCGACAAACGCTTGTGAGCCTACTTCACCCAGATCCAGGGCCAGGAACTCGTGGAATGCGATGTTCCACAGGAACGGCTCCAGAATGGATCCCTGCGGGCAGCCCCTGCGGACCCGTCTGCTCAGGCTTCGGAAAGGTGCCATTACTTTGATGTTTCTGTCGGAAAGATAGGATTTTATGCAATTGTACAGATTTGCTGGGATTTCAGCTTTCCGGAGTCTGCCGAGGACGCTCGGCCACCACAAGGTATCGAACGCCCTGGCGAAGTGAATTACGATGGCCAGGAAAAAGTTTTTGTTGCATTGTGCTCTGGTATCCAGAAGATTTCGGATAGCTTCGATGGTTGAGAGTCCAGGTTTAAAACCATACTGTCTGGGTGACTCTAGGTTTGCTGCTCTGTAGTGGTTAACTATTCTTGTATATAGTAGCCTCTCCATGAGTTTGCTTAGCGTTGATAGAAGCGCTATGGGACGGTATGAGTATGGTTGTTCGGGTGGCTTCGTCGGGTTTTTTAGGATTAGCTTAAGGTGCGCTGTTTTCCAACTGGATGGGATTCTGCCAGTAGTGAGGCAGCAGTTGAAGAGCTGTAGCAGGGTTTCTGGGATGTGCTCCACTGCCATTTTCGATTAGTTCTGAGTCCAGAAGGTCCGGCCCAGGGCATTTCTTATTTCGCATTCGTGTTGCTGCTTCTTGCATTTCCTCCATGGTAAATGGCGGTTCTAGTTGTTCCGTCGTGTATGCTTCGTTGGATTGCACGATTTACTGCTGTTCATCAGTGAGGGTCTCTGGTGGTTCTCTTATGATAGTACTCAGGATATTTGCCACTGAATCATCCCACGTTGTGGTAAGTGTTCGTTGTGGCGTCATTGTTGCTTTGGTTGTTTCTTCCCTAGGGAGTTTGTTTGTCGTGATCTTGTAGACTACTCCCCAGGGGTCTTCATTTCCTTTCACTGAGACCATTTGTACCCAGGAGGCTCTCTTGCTCTTTTTTATTCTCTCTGTATATACGTTCCTTATTTCTCTGTATTGTTGCCTAAGGTATGTTATTTCCGCAGGTGACCATAAGGTCCGAGCTCTCTGGTATTCCTTTCTTTTTGCCTGTGCCTGTTTTCTTAGGCGTTGTAGTTCGGGGGACCACCAGGGTTTGGCTCCGCTTGCAGGCGTTTTCCTTTTTATGGCTGTCTCGGCTGCCTCTGTTATCATTCTTGTTAATTTTTTTGTCTTTCGTCGGGGTTCTCTGTCAGGCTACGGCCGTCCTGTCCAGGTCGCTCGCCTCCGTCTTGCTGGGCTTTCCTGATGAGCTGCTCCCGGAAGAGTTCCCAGGTTGCTTTGGATTTTGCGAATCGGTTTTGCATTTTTCTTGTTATTACTGTTCTTGTGGTGGTGGTTCTCCGGACGTAATAGGTGATGGTGCGATGGTCCGATGTGGTCCAGGCATTTTGCCTGGACCACGTCGGACCAATCGGTAACATGGGGGTCGATGTTCCTCGGTCAGTGTGAGGTCGATTGTGGCCTCCCAGAGTGTATTTGAGAAGGTTGGGAGGCAAAAGGGTTGGTTTTTCACTGTAAGTAGTGAGTTGGCCAGGAACTCTTCCAGCTTTTGCCCATTTCTGGCGCCTTTTCGCTCCGGTGTGGCATTGTGCCAGATCGGCGATCGGCAGTTAACGTCTGCGCCAAGTATAATTCTTTGTCCTGATATGGTGGTTTAGAGTGTTTGCAGGTATGCGATGGCAAAATCAATATCGACGCCAGGTCTGCAGTAGAGTGAGACTGCAAAGAAGCATCCCACTGAGCTGATGATTTGGGCGCATGCGGCCCAGGGTGTACATAGCTGCGGTAGCTTGTTCACTGTTATCTCCGGATTGCGTATGACAAATGCTGCATGCGGCGTGTCTTGGCTGCTTTGCACAAACTTGTACCTAAGTGGGTAACCTCTCACTTGCTTCATATGGGTGTAGGGTTCCTGTATCAAGATCAGATCTGCATTGTCCTCTTCTGCTTTTAGGCACACTTGGGTAGCCACTGCTTTTGCTCTCTGGACATTTATTTGTTGGATTCTTAGCACTCCGTAGTTATATTTTTTAAATTGCATACCCATAATCGGTTCGGAGTTGGTATGTACTCTTGAACTTCTGGTAAGTCAGACATTTGGGGTCTCTTATGGAGTGCATATGATCAAGCCTTAGTGGCTTGCAGTTTACACATATGGGGTCCTTTGCTTTGTTTGGGCAGCAATTGAAGTTGTGCCCCTTTTCGGAGCAGTGGCCGCAAGTTGGTTCCGTTTGATTGCACGTGTGTGTAGTGTGCCCATATTTGCAGCATCTGAAACACTTTATTGTAGCTACGTGTTCTCTAAATCTGTGACTGCTCCACTCGATGTAGATTGATTACTGTTCTCGTAGGGCTTGCCAGGCCTCTGGGGCGAGTTCCCCAACCCACTTGCAGTTTCCGCTGTTTCTGGCTTTTGTCTTCTACTTGGGAGTGACCAGCAGTTTTTCATCCCTCTCTAGTAGTCTTCTCTGCAGATTTTTCCTGTAGATTTCCCCCACTAAAGTCTCGGGGGTCATGTCCTGGTCCAGGTTAAATATGAAATGTAGCGGGTTCGAATCCCGCCTTGGCCTTGGATCAGAGTAAAATGCAAAACCTTTGGGAGGTGCATTACGGCCACAGAAGCCGATGGGCCAACACCTAACAAAAAAAAAAAAAAAAAAAAAAAATGATGTAACTGATTACATACCCATATCCTTGCAGACTAGCCTGGCTAAACTCTTTGACACAGCAGTATACAAACTTCTTTTGGAATTTTTCAGGCCTTTCATTGATCAGAATCGACATGGTTTCTGCAGTGGCAAGTCAGTAATCACAAATTTGCTTCCTTTCTGGCAATATACCTCTAAAGTTCTTATTAACCACCTTAAAGTTGATGCAGTCTACACAGATATATCTAAGGCATTTGATAAAGTCCCGCACGAACAACGTCTGGAAAAACTTAAGCTATATGGTATTCGTGACCCTTTGCTCTCATGGCTGCGGAGCTATATTACGCATCGATCTTTGAGCGTTATCATCAATCAAGTGAACTCGGACCATTTTATACCAATACGTGGAGTACGTCAAGTCTCCCCCAGATCCTCTCCTTTTTATTGTTTTCATAAATAGTTTGCCTTCTTTCATCTGCACCTCCAATGATCAAGTTGCTCTCTATGCAGATGATTCAGTAGTGAAGGCTATTACCGATTCTCAACAGCTTCAATGCGCCCTCAATAAATTCTCTCTGTGGCTATCTTTGAACGTCTTGTCTGCTAACCCCTCGAAGTGTAAAGTAAACCCTTTCTCATCATGCAGGTCACCACAACTAATTAATACGGAGTACACTGTTAACTCTCTGATCATCGAAAGGTGTGACCAAGTTAACGACATGGGGATTCTCTTCTCCAGCAGTACTAAATTTGAGGCCCATATCCTTGAAATCACAAGCAAAGCATTCAAAACACTGGAATTTATCAAACGGTACACCCACAAGTTCAAAACTACAGACATGCTGTTATCCTTTATAAAACTATTGTTTTTGTCTATCCTTTAATTCAGTTAAACCATCTTGAATCCTTACACAAAGACCTTAATTGACAAAATTGAAGCAGTCCAAAAACTATTTTCCATTACCTGACGTTCCGTTATCTTCCATTTTATCACAAAGTGTACTATGAATCGCTGTGTGATTACTTCCATCTGAATAATCACTGGAAATTATGAAGCATCTGATATCCTTAGAAAAGTCAACTTCAATGCTCCATGGAGACAAGTCAGGAACCTTACACTGTTTCGCCTTGACCATGTCCTTGAAATCACCAGCAAAGCATTCAAAACACCACGAACTTTATGATGTTCTGCCACTACGGCCTTTATGAAGTTCAGTCCACTGATTAGAATCAGCAAATGGCTCTCTTTGGCTTCTTTGACAACTCCCAACCATTGACGAACTCCATCCACAAGTTTGCCTCTTCTCTTGAACTGCAAAGTGACTAGCTCTGATCTAATTATTGTAGTTTATTATTAGTGTTATTTGTTTTATTATGTTTCTATTCTCTAATTTATTTATTTATTTATTATTTGTTTTACCGGTAACATAACTTAATGCATATTAAGCTCTTTTGTACATATGATTTTAATGTTTTAATCTAAATCAATGTTTATCTTCCTGTTGAATTTCTTAGTATTGTTATCAACTCTGTTCATTGTTCTGCTCTCAGATACACTGCTAATGGTTACCTGTTGTGTATCTTGTTATTAATAAAAAATAAATAAATAAAAACAAAATGTGACTAAATCACAGAAAAGGACCTGACGCCTCGACCTTGCGTCAAATGAAAATCAGCACCAGACTCTTGTCTGGTATCTTTTGAATCCCATTCCCTTGTTCCACTCGCCTAGTGGAGTTTACTCCACCTAAAAATTTTCAGGAAAATTCAAGCCTATAAAGAATTCTGAAATAGTATTCATACAGTTCTTTAAAAGATAATTACAATGAATTGTAAGAATTCATTTCACTTCAAGACGCAGTTGGCAGTTCTAACATACCATTATAAGAACATACTTGTCTTTATTTTCATAATTCAGTATAAAGAATGGACAATGCGCATACGATTAAAAGAAATTTATTTCAAATCTATTCACACGAAATAGCATTAGGGTATAAATATTACATCCCCTTATTATCCTTGGATGTTTTTCTCACTGTTTATGGCGACAAACCAAGTCAAGAATTTACTTCTTATTTTGTTATACTGAGTGGTAAATCGAATAGAATCTTGAAAAGTCAAAATCAACCGAATCTGTTTCGATAACATTTTAATTTCTGAGTATTTCTGCTAAAAATTCAAATGATTTAATATTACAATTGCTGCCGCACCAAAATAATTTAAAAGTCCATAAAATTCAAGTTCATCTTCTGATAAAGAAATTTTACATCAATTTTTCTTATTACGTTTAAGGGTTAAACGAAAAAATTATTTAAAAATTATTTAAAAAAAAATTTATAAGGGCTGGTTCTGAAATCGCTTAATGTGAGTGAATCCATTACTTTTACAAGATTTTCTTCACCGTGCTATGCTACCCGGAAAAAAAAAATAATAATAAAAAGAAAAAACGGGATAAGTTAAATTTTATCAAACAAAATTACAGCAGTCAACTTTGTAACTCTTAAGCCTTAGTATTAATCCTATTAAATATATATTTTAAAAACTCTATTGAAAATAAACGGAGTTGAAGAAAACTGACTCGTTTTCAAAATGTTAAATCTGAAGCTGATGTAAGTGTCATCAAAATCTGCCAAACACGGCAACAAGATAAGTGTGCACGTCCTGTTTGTAGGTTTAGGAGCATAAGGGACTAAGTCCCAAAATTTTTAAAATTAAGAAAAAAAAAACAGTGGTGGTGTTGTAGTAGGGTGTATAGCAGCATCAGCGACTACGGCTGCATTCGTCCCATATGATGTCTGTAAATTGCGTCTGGTCTGTAGTCGATTTTTGTTTCATGGACGAAAAACCCGAGTTTCTGGGAGAAAAATCCACTTTACCCTAGCGTGAGACCCACTAATTCAGCCAAGTTGTGAAAATTGCCCATAAAATTCCTCACAGTATTGACTGGCTCTCAAACTCGAGTCATTTCATCAGGTGTGGGGAGGACAGTGATTCTACTCACGAAGGCCGTGTGGACGTGACATTAAAGCAACAGTGATCTTGACCTGCGGTCCGTTATTACTTTCGATTGAAAGCATTACAGAGAAGTTCAGAAATGAAAATGGTAATTGCGATTACATAACCTCCAGTTAATAGCAAGAAAGCACCCTTTAGGTGCTCTATTTTTAATGCTTGAACAGAGTCAGCATCAATTCGATCAGCTTTCCACTTTAGTTCTTCCATTAAAAGTATGTTATCCAAGAACTTTTTGACAAGACCAGCTTCTACCATTTTCATTATCCTGTAAAGAGAAAAATATACAAATTATATTCTACACTGAAAGACAGAATTCATGGGACACCTGGTTCCGAGGAAAGCGCCGCTATCATCCCTCTCGCTATTGGACGAACCCACCGCTTGGCGGGTATACAGATACACAGCATTCACGTAGACGGTAATTCAATGTCAGTATGGATAGTAACCGACTTTGAAAGAGGGATGATAGTGGGTGCCCGACGTATGGTTCCTCAAAATATCGCGGAGGTGGTACAGAAATTGCACTGTCTCCATTCGACAGTATCAAGGGTGATCGGGGATACACCCTTTTCCGAAATAAATACACCCATTTTCGAAATAAATACACCCATTTCCGAAATAATATCTCATCGTGGACAGCGCTGTGGGCGGAGAAAGGTGGTAGATATACACGGCCGTCTCGCATTGTTTCAGCCAACCGGAGAACGACAGCGGCACAAATAACTGCCGACTTCAAATAGGAAGGTTCCAGAAACGTCTCCACAAAGACAATCAGGCGATCGTTAGTAGCAACAGGTTATGAGAGCCGCCGACCCACCCCCACCAGAGTCCCGTTGCTAACACCACTTCTCAGGCCTCTACGCCTCGACTGAGCGTAGAGGATGGGCGGGTGCGTATCTGGCGAAAACCGTACGAAGCTATGTAGTCGTCATGTGAACAAGGAATTATTCAGGTAGGTGGGCGGTCAGTAATGGTTTGGGACGTGTTCAACTGGCACGTGTTGGTCCCTCTGGTACGCCTAGATGCATCTCTTAACGCTCTGGGTTACGTGTCCAGCCTTGCAGACCATCTGCATCCCTTCATGGTCATCATGCACCCACAGTGCAATGGACCCTTCCAGCAGGACAATGCGCTTCCCCACAGGGCTGACAACAGCATTCCGCAGATTTTACAACCATTAAATGGCCTTCCCGCTCACCGGACATAAACCCCGTGGAGCATCTTTGGGATGATGTGGAAAGTTCCGTTTGAGTTTTTGATCCTCCACCCAGGAATGCGACGGAATTATGGACAGCGGTGCAGCAAGCATGGATGGAAATACCTGTCCACTTGTTCACGATAGCTAGAACGCTTTCGTGAACTAGCGGACTCAATTCCTCGCCGTGTGGCTTCCCTTATCCGGGAGGAAAGTGGGATGAAGGCCTCTCCAGCAACTTTCCAGTGTCCTCTGTTTTGTACAATGGCCATCCATGTTGTACCCACAAACTCATGAATTTTATCTATCCCTCTCAGCCGTTGTCTTCCAGGTTTTCTTCTAGCTGCTCTTGGGTTCCATTCTGTTATTTTCTTAGTCTGTCTGTCATCATGTCTTCGAGCTATGTGTCCTGCCCAAGACCATTTTAGTTCTTTAGTTTTGAGCCTACCCGTTACTAGGTAGTTATCCCATGATTTTTATCAATAGCAATCTCCCTTTATTTGAAAATGTTAAATTTTTATTAGGAATAAATAAGATTTACCTTTAACTAAATCGTTTAATTGGCATAATGATACATATTTATTTGTAGAATATAAATTAATAAGAAATTGGGGTTTACTATAATTCCTGAAATGCAATTGCAACTATGGTTTGAAATCCAATGTCACCTCTCGGGTTTCCATAATCATTATATATAAAAATTGTTCGCGTGCGCGAATAGTTACTGCGGTGTTGTGTTTGTTCTCCTGCAAATGTATGCTAGAATGAATGATTCAAGATGAATCTGTTCCAACATTTTTATACACTACGGGTCAGCGAGCGTTGCTCTTCACAACTCTGAAGAAAGAAGTACTCGAAAGATAGTTTTCAAGCGATAGTAAACGAAATTTATGTTCCTCTTCAATAAAGTATCTCATATAGTTTCTATAGGCAGCCACGAAGCTGGGAAGTTTTCAGTGTAAGGATTACTATCTCGCAGGTTAACCCAGGTCAGTCACTTTATTGTTTTTGTCTGATTATAGCCCGCGAGATCACCTGTGATTCTTTCTACAAAGAGGACCCTGCCTTTCTTCAAAAGACTACTGATTAATCTGCAGTGGTGTGACCTGAAGTACTGCTTGTAGTTCAATTTAGGACTGTTCTAAGCTTATCTCAGGAATCGCACTTAACCCTTTGAATGTATTTTAAAGAATTCTAAAGTATTTCAACTAATTCTCTGATAGGTTTATTGTAGAAATAGTTCAAATAACAATAATATTGTTTCGAATATTGCATATTTTATATTTTGCATTTAATTTTTCATTTTAACTTGCATATTAAATTTTCATTTTCATATGAAAAGAAATTTATTGTTTTTACTGTTAATTACAATGGTTCCGCAAGTGAAAATTATTTGCCATATGTGTAAAAATAAATGCAAAGACTTCCTCCAATGCAATGCGGAATGCGGTCTTGTGTACTGTATAAAATCATAGATTTGTCAACCGTAAACTGGAAAAAGGTGTCACAGGCAGCTATCGAATCGTGGAAAGGTCCCTGTTGCATAAATTACAGGCAGACGAAGAAAAGACAGACAAAAAATGAAAATAACTCAGGGTCAATCCCAACGGATCTTTTAAGTCTTTCCGACGGTGAATCTCAGTGTTTCACCTCATCGTTAAAGATTCTATTCTATACCTCATGACGTGATATCAGAGGAGACAAATTGCTCCTTCTCTCACCTTCTTAACCACGAAGTCTCACAAGTTGAAAAGCCAAAATGAGATGACCATGAAAATGATTTTTCAAATCCTGACACTCAAAAATCCATGATGGCCTCTCTTCTTGGCGAAACAAAAAAAATCAGGTCAGAAAACGCCCAACTTCGCGAAATAAATTATATCTTACTACAAAAAATTTTGGATTTAACAAATCTTATTCAAAACTCCAGTAGATCTTTCAGTCCTACAAGTAACTTGGCGAAATCTATGGAAAATCCCACATTTCAAACGACTCCTACAGCAGAAGCCGCTTATGCATCTATTGCAAAGCAACCTCCACATTCCCCAGTATATGCTCTAGATACTAGTCAATCTCAGAAAGCGTGTAATGGACCTGTCAATCCACTCCTAGAAGGTGTCATTTTCTCCAGGAGGTAGGCAGATCACATCAGAGGAAAACGGAATCAATCTGCTTCTAATCAGACAGGAAGACATCGACACACCCCTGCTGTTGTGGGAACAGCTACCAACTCTTCAATCAGAGCAGTCCCTAGAACTAAAAGTTCAACCAAAGGTATTTTCGTCTCGCGACTGGAACCCCAACTGTGAGGTACAGAAGTAGAGCAGCATATCAGAACTCAACTGCAGATAGAATTAAACGTAATAAAAATGAATTCCAAACACGATTCGTACAGATCTTTCTATATTCAGTGTCAACAAACGGATTTTATTCTATTACTAAAGGATCACTATTGGCCTGAGTGAGCCATTATTCGGCCTTTCTATGGACGCTCCCCCCCCCCTCTTCCTGGTACTAGGTCATCAGCCAGTGACTTAGCTATCGAAACTAGTCAACGGGAATGACAATTCGAGCATTTTTCAGATATTCTGGAATCTTAACTGGGAAGAACTTCTATAAATGATTCATCTATCTCTTCATCCTACCAGAATTTGAATGACTCTGACTCTTGTGAAAATACCTTTCTGCCATGTCACTTGCCAACAACCAAATAACTTATGCCTTACTACAGCATTAAAAGATGCAATTATTGTATTCTATATGAACGTACGCAGTCTTGTAAAACATAATGATGAAATCCTCGCTCAACTGACATCATGGAATCTACATCCAGACCTGATGGTTTTTACTGAGACCTGGTTGTCTCCTGAAGTTTCAATCCGATTTCAAGACAATGCTCCCTTTCACAGTTGCAGATATGATTCTAAAGGGGGTGGAGTTGCTATTTAAATTCACAATCATCTGCGATGCTCTGCCTTTCCTATCACAAATCTGCCTGATCAAGCTTGTGAAATCACTTTTATCCGCATTGCTTCTCTCTTGATTGGGTGTTTATATCGACCTCCCTTAGCTTCAGTCAACAGTTTCTTTGTAAAGCTTGACAATATTCTATCTGACTTCACAAGAAAATTCCTTAGTCTTCTGCTGATGGCAGACTTCAATATTAACATACTTCAAAGCTCTTCCTCTCAAGTGCAAGACCTCATAGATGTCATTTCATCCAATGGTTTTTCTCTTCTGACTGACGGAATTATCCCGACTAGAATGGGAGAGTCCCACAATTCCCTTATTGACTTCGCAATTGGGGAATGCTCACTAACCTATGCAGTACTCGATCCAACCATTTCTGATCATCGTCCCATCTTAATGGTAACCGAAAATGAAGAAATTGTGGAAGAGATCATGCACACTTACAGATCTGTGACTCCAGGCTCTCTCAATCAGCTCTGCTATGATCTCCAGCAGTCTTGGGATGGAGTGATTGCTACAGATGATCCTGAAATTGCGACGAACTTCTTCTTTGAGCTAAATAGTTACTAAAAATGCGCGTCATACCTCAGGATCTCAGAGAATAAAAAGACCACTAGGTCAAGACGGAAATTATGCCCATTTATCTCAAACAAAATTTGTAACATGCTAAAGAAAAGGGACAAACTTTCAAGAATTGCTAGAGAAACAGGAAAGGAGGCGGATAAAAACAAATACACAACTTACAGAAATAAAGTCACCGACAGTATTAGGTCGGAGAAAAGTAAATATTATAGTTCCCAACTTAAAGGCGTCATTACAAGCAAGGAAAAGTGGACAGTCTTGGACAAGCTACTACCTGAAAGGAAAACGAAATCACAAAGCTACATTGGAGATGTAGTTGAGAACGAGGTACTCATCTCAGATGACCAGGAAAAAGCCGCAGCCTTCTGTAATCACTTTATCCCAAGTGTGAATAACCTTTTTAAAGACGAAGTTGACTCTAGAGATAATGCAACGAGAGAATCTGTCAAGGCCTCAATGAGAAGCTCTTTTTTCTCACTCCGCTCTGAGATCAAGAGATTATAGAAGTAGGACATCAATTAAAAGAAAAGGGAGCCCCTGGCTTTGATGAAATATCTCCTGCTCTGCTGAAAAAGGTCCTTCATTCAATTTTAACACCACTGAAGTATATTTACAATCTTTCTTTCAATCTGGTAAATTCTCGTCTCAATTCAAAAAAGCAGTCATTGTTCCTGTTCCCAAGGTGAACGATTGTAATTCTATCAACAATTTTCGTCCAATAGCTCTACTCTCAGTTTTTCTAAAATTATTCAAAAAACTTCTTCACGGCAGACTCATGGGCTTCCTGGAAGTCAATCAGCTTATCCATCAACAACAGTACGCTTATCGTTCAAAAATATCCACTGACCTGGCAATTGTTGACTTCTGCTCTAGGATCACGGACTGTCTGGAAAAAGGTCACTATGCAATAGCACTGTTTCTAGCCCTATCAAAAGCTTTTGGCTTCATAAATCATAATATCCTACTTAACAAGCTCAACAATCTTGGCTTGAGAGGAAAAATTAACCTTCTCCTTGAAGACTACCTTACTGATTGGCCTTTTGTCGTTAAAACAAACCAGTCTTTTTCAGACATTTCTTATTTCACCAGGGGAGTACCTCAGGGTTCACTTCTCGGACCTATCCTATTTGTTCTTTACATTAATGAATTTCTCTCTCATCTTCCATCTTCCCACCTAGTAGCGTATGCCGATGACATTTCCATTCTAATCACTGATAAAGACCCTAACCAACTTCAATGTAAGATCTCAGCCCTGCTCTCTGAAATGCATAGTTGGCTACAAAAGAATCAGCTGATACTAAACCCAGAAAAATCCAAAAATATGGTGTTTAGGACGAAAAATAAACCATTAAATATTGATTTCGAAATAACATACAAAGGAAAACAACTCGAAAGGGTGAATGATACCAAGTTTCTAGGAATCTGGCTAGATGACAAGCTGAGTTGGGATAAACAAATGATCACCTTACGAAAGAAGACTTCGTCACTAGCAGGAATATTCGCCCCGGCCTGGGTACCTCCTTCCCTTCTCAGACTAGTATTTCTTTCCTTAATACAGCCTCACTTCACATATGGAATCATCTCATGGGGTACGACCATTCAAGATAACCTTGCGAGAATCAATTCAATTTTCAACTGATGTGTTCGTTCAATTTTGGGCCTTCGAGGCTCTTAAGCATCTACCAACTGATACAAAAAGCTGAGGTGGTCTTTGTCTACAATGCTTTGAAAACAACAAACTTTCCTCCTCTCTTCAGATAGTTTTTTATAACAATAGAAGAAGAAGGAATAAGATATAATTTAAGAAATGAAGCGAACCTGAAGGTTCCGCTTTTTAGAAAAGCCACAGGTCATAAAAATATAAAATACAGAAGCCCAAAAATCTGGAATAATCTTCCCGAAAATATCAAAAATGCCATTTCACTAAACAGTTTCAAGAAGCTCCTAACTGAACACATCACCAGGGATGTCTGATCTAAATCACCTTACACGCAACTCCCCAACTTTCCACAATGCATACTAGTTTGAAAATTATGTAAACAAGTTGAAGGAATAGCTGACAAAAAGCTTGTAACATTCTACGCAATTATTTCATAACTTAACTTTTTACTTTCATACTTGTTATTGTAAAAGTACGCGCAATGTAATTTAAGTACTGTTGTTTACCATGCGACATGTGTGGTTGGTTTACGAAGTCTCTGTAATGGAATGTAGAAACATGTCCGATTCATGATGTATCTGTTAAATAACTCCTGTGTAATTTCAGGTCTGGTTTTATTGTTATCTTTTTCAAAGGGAACACCCCCTAAAAAGTTTCTGGCTTATGTGTTCTCCCTCCCTTCTTGCTGTTATCTCCCAACAATTGTAACGCAAAATAGGAATAAATAAATTATCAATCAATTATGTGTGATTACTGTAGAAAAGCCGCTTCGTATATTTGGGCCAGGGTTCTTCATTTGATGCCCCAGTCACTTCTGCTAATTCTCTTTATGAGTCCTAAGTAACTGCTCACTTTTTTAAAGAGGTGTTCCGGATGCCGATCACCAATCAAAGACAATAGGTATTTTTGTTATTTTATCTTCCTTCACGGATTAGGGGATCCACCTGTTCCGATCTTAAAGAAGTCTTCTCATCTTTTCTTCGGTCTTCCTCTGTATCTTTTTCCTTTTGCTCTATATGTATATGTTTTTTTTGTTTGTTATTTGGTTTTTAGGAGCATTAGCAACTAAGGCCATATTGCTCCGGGCATATGCGGGGGTCATTCCCTGACCTTTCCGCATCCTCCGTATTTGGTGGTCACGGGTTGGGACCCCGGTCTAATCAAGAAGCGAGTGCTACGCACTGCTGCTCCTGTCCACCTGGCTACGGAGGCGCCTCTATATGTATAAGCTAGTCTATGATGTCGACAACCCTCTTTGCAATCCTACTTGAACCATTCCTCGCAAAAAATCCAAATTTTAGTTCCTTCGTTGATGATCTAAAATTCTTTATCAATTCAAAAGACTCCAAACAGATACAGAAAATTAATAATGACACCTCCAAGCAAATTCAACAGTTAATTGACTTTTTACAGCGAGCTGGACTCCAACTCAACAATGCCAAGTCAGCCCACATAACAATCACGAAGAGGAAGGTCAAGAATGACATTCGAGTTACGGTTATTGGTGAGTCAGTCCCCAAAGTCTCATCTCATACTGACCTGGGACTAACGTGGGATGAAGACTTAAATTTCAAGGAACACTTCCTAAAGGCAAAGAAGAAGACCTATGCTGCTTTCTGGGCTATCCGCCAGGAGCTCTCAAGCTGTTACAACACCAGACTGATTGGACAATACATTAACAGATGTCTCACACCCATACCACTATATGCCTCAGAAATCTGGTCCTCTGCATCTATCTCTCGATGTAATAAATTTCTATCAATGGAATATTGGATTCTGCGGTGGCTGAACCGTCTGGGAGGGAATCCCTTCACCATCTCGAAATCTATTCTCCTAGTCAACCTAGGCATGACCTCCTGGAAGCTTATTGTCCTCAAAAAAATCTGTCAACGCTTACCAAGCTGCTAACTCGCCATATTGATGCCCCATCAATACGAGATATCGTTGCACTGAAAAGAGGAAGAAATAGAAGCCATCACCCACTTAGGATGAAGCTATCAAACTTGGACTCCCTAAAAGGAATGTTCCCATGTAACACCAATGAACACTTCAATACCTTCTCCATAGATCCGGTAAAGTTTGAAGTCAATAAAACCTACAGAAAATCAAATTATAGACCAAATCTGGACTAAATCACCAGAATTGCTGTGAAAATTGAGCAGTTTTTATTAGAAATTTGATGATATGAACAATTAAATGCAATAATGTAATGAATATAAATAAATCTGTGTGTTAGTTGCTGATTAAGAAGTCAACCTATGTATTTAACTATTCAATTATCAAGATCTATGTTATTTTAAAGTGAATACAATTAAGCAAATGTATATATCTATTTAATAGTTATTACTATACAATAATTATATTGTAAAGATCTGAAAATTTGTACAAATGTACATAATGTATATTTTAAAATTTCTGTACACCAAAACTTGCTGTACAGGGGGTGAACCTTGTGTTAATAAACTGATAGTAAGTAAGTAAGTAAGTCTTCCATTCTTTCTACATGTTCTTTCCATCTTTGTGTATATTCAATAATTTTTTCACTAATTCAACAAATCTTTAATTATTTTCTTATATTTCCGTTTGGTATTGTATCAAATTTTGTACTTCCTTTAACATATCTTAAAAATTCCATTTCTGCAGCTTGTATTCTATTAATGTCTCTTTGTTTCGGTATCCATGTTTCAGAACCAAAAAGAAGTGTTGGTATTGCCATTACTTTTTAAAATTTCAATGGCGTTTCTTTCCTTGTTTTCTTAGCCAGAGTTCTTTTTACTGTTCCATATATATTTTGAAATTTCGCCAATTTTTGATTTACATCTTCTTCGACATCATATGTTATATCACATCCTAGATATTTAATGTTTTACTTGTCCTAATATTTTATTGTCTATAACTATATTTGTTCTCAACGTATTTTTCCTCTTAAAAGCCATTGTTCTGATTTTCATCGTTGATATTTTACCTTTCTATTCTTTTCTTATTTGGTTTAATTTAAATACTGCTCTTTGTAAATTATCTTCACTATCTTGAATAATTAGTTGATCATAACAGTGTATTAATCCTATTCTTTGTATTTAAATATATACATGTATTAATTTCTTCTTTGCATTTACATATCATATCCACGATATACTATACGTTAAACAACGTTGGTGACAAGCTATATCGCTGTCTAACTACTTGATTTATTATCCTTTCTTCTCTTAATTTATTACATGTATCTATTACTATTTTTGTTCCTTGATATAAACTCTGTATTATTTTTGTAAGATACTTTGGTTATCCTTTATTACTCAATATGTCCCATAGTTTTCGTCTGTTTACTCGATCAAATGCTTTTTCATAATCTATAAATGCTAAGTGCGTTTCTAAATTAAACGCTTTTAGTTTTTCTATTATTTGTTTTAATATAAATATATTATCTGTACATGATCTTCCTTTTCTGAATCCTGCCTGCTCTTCTATTAATATTTCATCAGAGATAATTTTAATTCTATTATTTATTATTTTCCTATACATTTTATATACTGTATTTATTATGCTAATCCCTCTATAATTCTTTGTATCATTTCTATTTCCTTTTTTAAATATTGAAATACTTTTTGCTGTCTTCCATTCTTCTGGTATTTTATTTTGTTCCCAGCATTTATTAAATAAACTTTTAGTATGCTGTCTTTTAAAAAACTTCCTCCATACTTGATCAGTTCTGCATTTATACAATCCATTCCTACTGCTTTCCTATTTTTTGTAGCTTTCAATGCCTTTTCCAATTTTTCCTTTGTTATCAGATCTATATCACTAAATGTCTCTAGCTGTATTTTTGTTCAGAAAAAATTTCAGGCACTTTCCTGCAATTTTTATTATTGTTGGACGGCGAGGATTAGAGGTACCTTTGAGTAGTATCATCTTAGTTTTCTCTGGAGAAACAGCCAATTTATGCAGTTTGGCGAAGTCAGACAAAATATTTAAAGCAATCTTAGCCCTTTGCTCGACCTCCGTGTTGGTGTCCGCATTCATAATCAGAAATTAGTCACCCAAAAAGGGGGATGGCATCAGTGTGAGTTAGGGTGGAATTCATTGCTTGTCTAGAATGATAATCCAGAGACAGAGTCCTGGGACCATGTCTTATTAACTGAGCGGGTGATCTTCTGATATCTTGTGATAACGTTGACTTCCCTATCGCTTAGATAGTTATGGACACAGTTGTAGAGTTTTTGTGGGATGCATGCATAGTGCGTATCCTTCTAAGAATGCTAGGCCACTTACAGGTTTGCAGCACCCTCAGCTATTTAAATCTTGATACAGTGAATGGAGTTATATGAAATTTTGTGAAGAACAATGCAAAGCAATTATTATTTTTATTAATAGGACCCGCATATAGTATGAGCATTTTCTATTTCCAGTAATAATTTCAAATCATGTTTCTATGACACACGATTTTGTTAAATTTGATTCGATCATGGCCTCCATGCTTCCCCATGAAGTAAATCGCGTAACAATGAATAAACTTTAGCAACTTAATTTTTCACAATTATCTCTCCAAGAAAAAAATGCGATTAAAACATTCTCAGAGGGGAATAAAAAATAATAAGAAATATATTTGCCGTTTTAAAACTGAGTGATGTCAAAGGAAAAGTTGCTTTGTGGTTGTGAAGTTAAAAATGAATTGTTTTGTTTTCGATGTTTACTGCTCGGAGGTGACTTTACGTGGACAAAAAGGGGCTTTACAAATTTAAATGGAATGAAAGAAAAAACTGTAAAACAGGAGAGTTCGAAGAAACATTTTTGATAATGTGATTTCACTATCGCTTTTAGGAAGCGTAAATATTAAAGAACAGCTTAGGGAGGACTGCAGACTTTCGATCTGCAAACATAAGGGAAAAGTTACCAAGAATCGTGAGGTATCTAAAATAGTAGACTGCATTAAATTTTGTGGACAGTTTGAAATTCCTTTCGGGGGACACGGCAAAAAAGACGATTCTAAAAATCCATAAGTATTCAGAGGATTAATAAATTTCGCCTGTACGTGTACATTGTCTCTAATTTGCGTGTGTTCTGAGGTCGATTTTCAGTTTTGCTGGACAAAAAATCGGAGTTTCCGGGAGAAAACACCATGCTACCCTTGCCGGAGACCAACTAACTCAGCCACGTTGTGAAAAAGACCCATAAAGACTCCTACCATCATTGACGTGATTCGAAATCAGGTGTTTTTCACTCGATGTGGGGAGGATGGCATCCTATCAACTGTACTTCCTACGAGTGTGCCATCCGGTCAATTTGTGAGCCATGATAATGGTTGCTATGGTAACGTCTATGTTGCTTTCTCACCTAGTACAGCTAAAGGATGCCAGGTTGTGCAGGCAGTTAAAAACCTCAAGTAGGCAGGTGGGCAGAAAGTCCTGCAAGATTTGGCCGTTCTCATTTGGCATTGAGGTAGAGGACTCGGGGTTACAGTACTGCAGACCAGGAACTCGCAGTTCCTGGTATGCAGTACAATGATCCAAGCTCATATCTAATCTGGGTACATGCAGGAAAGGTTGTGCCTAAGCTTTCAACCCTGTGATGGTGAAGGCTGCTTCCTGATAACTACGCCAGCCCACTACGTGTCTGTTGAGGCTTCTACCACCTGGTAAGACTGAAGATTAAATTAGGACTCCTGTACAGTAAGTACGTCAACGTGCTCTTCCCCCATTTTTAGTTCAGTTTGCTCTATGACGGCTCGAGCTCTCTGAGTGTTTAGCAGGAGAAACTTAATGCCTTCATTTGGTCCATAATACTTTGGTTCTGGTTCATAAGTTATTCATTGCCTATACTAATTGGCTATCTGCAAGGATAGCACAGTGGTATTGCCACCTTCCTCACCACACCGGGTAGAAAAGGTCCGGGTTCGAATTCCGTTGATTACGCGAGGAAATTTAATGGCCTTTTTTCACTCCGTCGCTGAGTTAGTCGGTCTCAGGAGTAGATAGCATGGTTTTACCCACAAAAACTGGGATTTTCATCCAGAAAACAGGCAAATCGAGCAGAGAACAGACACAATACACATCGCTATATTTAAAAGAGATTTACACATAACCCTAACGTAATTCTTTGATTTCTGGTTTCGTATCATTCTTGAAATACTGACTTTCTGCCACACGTCTTCCCTTCAGAACTGCATTCTGCCTTCATTTTCCCATTTTCCATTCTTTGTGTACTGTTGAGTTGGTTACGTTTAACTCACACACCGATGATTTTCTTTGATTATTCAATTATGACTTCTCCTAAACGAGCCTGAACAATAAGAACTTTCTGAAAATCGCACGGATCACCTGTCTTTCCCATGAGGGAATCGAGTAAGCCTCAGAAAAGCATACAGTATTTATCCGATATTCAGGAACTTGTGATCGTAGCAAGTGACAACTTACATTAATATAGCGTACGTTTAATTGTTTATTGATGCCAACTGCAAAAATCTTTTAATCTTTTGACCTCGGTGTATAGTTTTTCTGCACAGGCATACACGGTTCTACCACTTTATAAGGTACACCTACCTTGTAGCGAGTTAAGCCTCCTTTAGCCTTCAAAACAGCCTGACGTAGTCTAGGCGTGGATTGAACAAGATGGTGAAAATGTTGTGCAGGAATGCAGTAACATGCAGACATCAGTGTGTCACGCAGTTCCTTGAGATTCGACTGAGTTATAGGCCTGCAGCGAACAGCCATTTCCAGATAATCCCCAAGATGTTCAATAGGATTCAGATCCAGGGACTGAGCGGGACACTGCAGCAAAGAAAAGTAATTGTCATGTTCCTGGAACCATTTCATAGTGATTCGGGCTTTGTGCACCGGCGCATTATTCTGCTGGAAGTAATCATCTGACTGAGGATAAATTGTCAACATGAACGGATGCACTTTGTCAGCAACGATGTTTTGGTACGATGTGGCATTCAGACGTGAATCTATGTGTATCAATGGACCCGACGTGTGCCAAGAAAACATTCTCCCCACCATAAGACTGCCCCACCACCTTGCACACTAGTCGTTAGACATGACGAGTCCATGGATTAATGTTGTTTTTGCCAAATTTTGTGCTTTCCATCAACATGATGCACCAGGAAATTCGACTCCTCAGACGAAGCAACTGTTTTCCAATCCTCGATAGTCCAGTGCCGGTGTTGCTGTGTCCATAGGTGGTGTGCTGTCTTGTTCTTCATTGACAACAAAGGTACGCGATGTTGTAGACCATTCGCGACAAAGTGCGACAAGTGGTCCGTTGCGATATTTTGTTCTGCGCACCAAGGTTGTATTCTGACATGATGTGCGGCATTGTGGCTCGTCTCTTTGTTTGCACAATTCTGGCCATCCTTTCCTAACCTCTCTAATCAATGAGCAGTTTTCTTCCACAGGAGTGCCATTGAGAGGATGTTTTCAGTTCGTTGCACCATTCTCGATACACCCTTGAAACTGTGTTGCGTGAAAAGTTGAAGAGAACTGCCGTTTCAGAGATGCTTTGTCCAGCACGTGTTGCACTTACTACCATGCCACCATCTATGTCCGTTAGATCACTCCTTTTCCCCATTCTTGCTACTGTTTGAGGGCGCCTCCGTAGCCATGTGGGCAGAAGCAGCAGTGCCTAGCACACGCTTCTTGATTATACCGGGGTTCGAGCCCGTGACCACCAAATACGGAGGATGCGGAAAGGTCAGAGAATGACCACCGCATATCCCCGGAGCAATATGGCCTTAGTTCTTAATGCTCCTAAAAACCAAATAACAACAACAACAACAACAACAACAGCTACTGTTTGTACGCTTAACTGATACTAGAAAAGTTGTTCTGCTGCAATTATATCTACAATATATATAGAATATAATATAATAGAATTGGGAGACGTGGTGGCGGTGTAGCAACCTGTCAAACGAGTTCACTACCCCTGATTAAGGCATACACTTATTCTGGAAGTGACATAGAAGCTGTTCTTGGAATCTACCGAATTGCTGGTTTGTCGATCTCTGTATGTGCCGTGTATTTACCCCCACCAGTTTCTGAGGATTCTGTTCTTAATCTGACAGCATGGCTGTCATCCACAACCAATCATCGGCAAAAGCTCATCATCCTCGGAGACTTTAACCTTCCTCTGCCAGCCACAAAGAAGCTCCTAGATACTCTGTCATCGAACATGCCGGATATGGGCATTGGTCTTATTCATGTTCCTCCCTCACACGGCGATGCCACCCTGCAGCGCATCTTCTCAAACTGTTTAGTAGAGGAAACCCTGACCATAACTGAGAACTTCCTCCCGTCTGATCATGTTCCGATTGCTGCGATGATATCTATGCAGGCACCTAAGGATGAACGTAGAAAAGTACAAACTACAAACACTGTCAGGAGAATATACAATCCCAAATACATCAACATTGGAAAAGTTACTACCCTTTTCCAACTTTACCCATGGAACATACTGGCTGAGCTTAACATAAATGAGGCTGCCTACTGGCTTTCGAGATGGATGGAATTCATTACAAGGTCTGCAATGTCCAAAACTTGCATCCTAAGTCCCCACTCAAAGCCATGGTGGAATGACTTCCTGACCAAGGCCTTTAGGGAAAAACAGGCAGCCCATGACTCTTACAAGAAGTCGCCTTCACAAGTGTGATACGCCAGATTTTCCAAGGCAAGGATGGATTTCCAGAAGAGGAAACAATTTTCTATTGACAATTTCATGAACGGCCGGCTATCCAGGGGAAAACGTGTGTGGTCCACTAGCCATACTTGCGCCCCTCTATCTTTAGATGTCCTGGAATGGTGTGAGCATGTGCTGCCTATTAAGCGAGATCACCGTGAGTCCGAAGCATATCCTTGGAACGAAGCGTTTAACATTTCTTCACCTACTAGTAATACAGAAATTTCAGAAGAACAACTAATAAAAATAATAAATTCTCTACCTGACAAGTCCACCATAGGAATTGACGCAATACCTCTTTTTAGTCTCAAAATTGCTTCTTATTTCATCAGCAAAGAGCTCACTCAACTCTACAACAAAGTTCTCAAATTTGCACAGGTACCTTCAAGCTGGTTATCATACAGAGTCGTGGAAGTTCCGAAAAAGCCTCATGCGAAAAGACCGGCTGACTTCAGGCCTATATCAATTGCCTCTCCCTTCCTGAAATGCCTCGAGAAGTGCATCTATAATGAGGTAGCACTCGCAATCTTTGCGCATAGGCCAGAACATACCCATTATGCCATGCCTAATAGATCTACGGTAACCTGCCTACAGTCATAGTCCACAGAGCCCATGTGCTAAAAATAAAGTCATTCCTTCATCTGTGCTCAGCTAAGCAGGATCACATCAACATCTGGAACACGGTTGGTTGGCGTTTGCCAGGCAGACATCTCCGTAGTACTCCCTCCCTGTGCTCAAGGCTCCAGCGGTTACAGAATTTCAAAAGACACTTCCCAAATGTGACTCTGGACACTCTCAACTCGCTCAACATCGACATCGACCTGTGGTCTATAGACAAGGCCTATCGCGATGGCATCTTGTCCTATCTTGCTGTTTGTAAAGGACATTTATGTAAGTGCCGATCTTAGCTAGCCGATGTCATTTCATGTTCTGCTCAACTTGTAGTTGTTTTTCACTGTAATTACTACTTCATTCATTTTACATTCTGATTATCATCTTTGCTTTGATCTGTTAATTATTATATAGTTATTATTATTATTATTATTATTATATATACATTTTTTTTTTTTTTTTATATAAAACAAAATCACTTGTATAAACAACAAATTGTAAGATTCCTCTGGATTTCTGTGTACGGAATCATTATTGTATAAAAACTTATGTTAATAAAGAATCTTATTATTATTATTACAACTGTGGTCAAGTGACTTGCAACGTTGTGGGACAAACCATTTGTGCGCACAACAGGGGTATGCCTAATAAAGTGGCAACACAGTGTATCAAAGTATCAAATCAAATATGAAATCAGTAAATAAAATTTACTGGTTTGATATCTGATTTTTGCTATTAATTTTTTTCTGAAGAAAGTCCTAAAGAATTGAAACTTACATAATGTTGAACTTTCTTCGGCACGGATGTCCACGTTGAATATAAAGTCCGCCGTTCCCAGTCGAAAACGGTTCCTTTCCAAATAAAAAATTGTGTGCCCCAAATTGCATGCTCGATAGGGAAATACTAGTAGTGCCGTGAATAAAGCAGTATCTTTCTTTCAAAGTTCTGGACAATCCCTCACTTACAACATTACAAAAAGTTTCTTTGGTCATATGCGCACCTATTATGCGTATATCTTCATTATGAGGACTCTGAAAAAGAGAGAGAAAATAAAAAAAAACAATGAATAAGCAGCTGTTAATGACAGATGATATATTATATCTAAATAATAATAATCAGAATCAGTTTTTTTAAAGAAAATTAATGTAGTCTGGGAGGGATTAAGTTGAAAGGAATTTAAAAGAGAATCACAATAACTTCATCTATAGACTTAAGTTAATTATACGTTCATTAGTAATATAACGCCTGATGAGCCTATAAAGGACAGTTAAGGAGTTCTGTCAGGGGCACAGTCCCAGAAACGAGTAATGCTACAAGTGTAAGAGATTTTTGAAAGAAATGGCTCTCAGCAGGATTACAGTCCTCTATCTCTGTGTGCCTTAAACTATATCAGACTAAATTTGTATACTTATGGGAGATACCGCAAAATTGTCCACAACATAACGGAGAGTTGCAAAAGCATAACAGAAATGCGGACTTTTTTGCCGTCAAGAAGGCCATTCACTGCGTGAACGCTCTTCAGAAATGGTGGATTTGGTGTATTAACCTCAAGTCATGGCAACATAGATTGCTTCTTAATGTCTCTGGTCTTGGACATTTTATTTCCTTAAAACTTTCATCATTTCCGAGGAAGAGCTGAGAAAATGAACTAAAGGTAAGAAAAAAGCATTACCATTTTAAAACAGTTATCTTGTATGAACTTTATGGGGCTGTCTAATTTTTTAAAGGGGATTCTCTTAAAAAGTGCCATGGACAGGTTAAAGATTAGGATACAAGAGAATCTTGTTTGTACTTTCACTTATATAAGTTGCATGTTTTAGGAAATACACCTTAGGGGAAGTTGTTTTATAGACCAAACGTAGAGAGCCTTAATGGATGCCGGCTGAGAATTTTGCATTTTTTGACGTTCGGTTTGCAACCCTCGCTGTAGTTTTTTATCGAAAAAAGCTAGTAGTAGAGTAGAACCGTGGATAGGTTAAGGGTAGGCGGGTAAGCTTTCCCAATCCTCAACGAATGCATGCTCTTCGAAAAGAGTAGGTATTTTTAAAAAATAATATAAAAAATAAACCATGAACGCCATCATGCTAAATGAGACAAGAACTTATATTAGTCACGAACTCTATAAGGAAGATCGACAAATTGACATAGTGGTTTTTGTTTGGAGTCACCGGGGTTATCTCTCAATCCCGGATTATGAGAAGGATCGATGTAAATCCTTTTACACAAAATATGTTATTTTATTTTTTCTAAATTTCTGTATTCCTTTTTTCTAGGTCGCTAAAGTTCCTCTTGTTTTCTAAACCCTTTACTTCATTGATTTTGTTAATTTCTGATCTCTGTGTGTCGGCGAGGGTCTTGGAGGATACGCTTTCCTGTCCCAATGTTCACTTCTTGCTCACCTATCCCACTCTCAAAGAAAGTGGGTCATTTTTGTAAACTAAGTTTTGGTCGAGTAGCAGACCAATAACCTGAAAAATCTGCAAACACTAGCCAGCTATGATCCTTGTATTGATTTTCTTTCCAAAAGGAGCTTAACATTTTCGTAGTTTTCTTTTAGGTGGTGTACTGAATGCGCTACAGGAATGGATATAAGAAAATCTGCGAGTGCTCGAGTTGTGGCATATGGTGTTCGTTTACGCTCCTGATATTAATTCAGTTTTAGATTAGTTATACTTTACGTTATGAAATGATTCGCCTACCATTGAATTTCTCTTCCTCTGCTCAAGCTTGATGTGGTATCATCTTCGTGATATGAAACAGGTATTTCTGATTTTTTAATTATTCCTGCTCACGTTTGAAATTCTTCATTACGATGTATGCACAGCGCTTTAGCCCTCAAGAATTTAGCAAACGCCCCACTACCCTAAAGGCTTAAGTGGACAATGAGTCAACCTTGACCGAGTCACAAAGCATCGCCACTACTGAGGTCCCTAGGGAAATCCTCCCTCTCTTCTGTCTTTTGTGCTTAGCACACCTATCACAACCATTTATGTTTTCTTGTGTTTCTCAGTAATCTCTTTGGAAACGCGAATATAAAAGCTGCAAGCTTAATAGTGCCAGAGTAAACAAACTACTCGGAATTAAAAACTAACTAAAAAAACTGAACATTGTTCACTACTTCCAAGCGATTTAAAGACCCGAAATCAGGCATATCACAGAAATAGAATAACTTGCAACAATTCGTCTGCCTAGCCTGCCGCGTTGGGAAGGAACCAACCATTCGATGTCATGTATGCAAATTAAACGTTTGCGCCCACTCAGTTAAAACAGACATCGCACATCTTTCTAAACTACGTCGGAGAAGGTTCGCATGTGACGAATGCCTTAGAGAAGACGCTGAAACATCTGAACTTCCTCTATCCCAGACTGAAACTAGCCCTATCGACCAGATGTTAACTGATCTCATTCAACATTCAAATGCCAGTTTGCCTGAACTTATGACCGTCGCATGCGACGAAACAGTGGTCAACGGAACACTACCTGACGGGATTGCCAACTACGATGCATGCAGCGCTAATCAGTCCAAGTCTCCACCGGAAACCAATGATCAAAATTGTGCCTCGGTCGTTAATGTGTCCTCCACCTCAAACCAGACGCTAGTCACAACAGGTACTTTTCAACGTGAAGATGAATCTCCAAGAATTAACGCCGAAGCTACAGTGTCGACTCCTCCTCTACAGCCAGACAGCGTAGACTTCTTGGTCCTCCTAATTCACCAGTTGAGGTCCCAAATTGAGGATCTGAAGGATGAAGTTTACTCTCTGAGGAACCAAAATAAACATATCACACATATGCTCTCTGACCTCTACTCTTTGGTGAGCGAAAATGGAAAGCTGACATCTCAGCCACCAAAAATAAATAAACGGACAAAATCTACTCAAACTGTCAAACCTCCTAGCCTTATAAAGCCTGGTTCCCACGCTCAAATTCACTCCAGACAATTAGTAGATAGATCTCCAGACACTCCGACTGAACACATTTGCAGGGCCCAATCATGCACTCAGCAGAAGGCTGGTGACCAACCACAGCTGCGATCTTATGAAGACGTATCCCAACCAGGGAACCCACAAGAAAATAACAAACAAGCTCTGCCCACGTCATATGCTGGTATGCTTACCAACAGCCCCTCTGGCGATACTTACGTCTCATCTGGAGATAGACAAAATTCCCTCATTACCACAGCCAACTCTGCCTCAAATTCCTTACTGATATCAATGCCTTACTGATATCAATATTGATTGCCTTTTCCATCACGTTAATATTCATAACCAGATCTCCCTGCCCCGCCTAGTAACAGCCTCTAAATCTCGTCAGACACTGGCCGAGAAGTATAACATCTCGGTAGTTTCCACGAAAGCCAAGATTTTTGCATCCAGATTTGGACCTAGAACATCTCCCGAATCTATAATGAGAATGTTTAACGAGGAACATAACCTCTCAGTTCAGGTTAAACGGCTTAAAAGCTGGCAAACATGATATGCCTCTTTCCTTATAATGTATTCTCCTGCTGTCTATCAAAAGGTTATAGATCCAGCCTCCTGGCCCCAAGGTATATATATCAGACCATTTTCTGAGATAAAGAGCCCCAGCAACAACCTAAACTAATTCACCCTCCCCGATAGCAATCAACGCTGCAAGGGAACAAGCATGAATGCCCCACATTCCGGGCTATTTCTCAAAATGTGCGCAGCATAATTCAAAATTATACAAGTGGTGACAAACAGCGCCATCATCAAATTGGTACCATCAGCCTTCAACAACCAATAAATAACAGTTCGGGAATGCTCATCCCAACGTGGGTCACGAATCAACAAACTAGAAAGCCTGCCTTGAATAAAAATACTAGAGACACCTGCCTTAAAATAGATGCAAAAAACTTGCATAATCACAGTCTTGTACCAGAATGTTAGAAGCTTCCGCAACAAACTGGATATCATTGATCAAATTCTGCTCGCTAGTGATACCGATATTCTCTGTGTTACAGAAACCTGGCTTGATAAAGACCGAGAAATTTTTACTTCTTGTACTCCAACTGAGTATAAATCAGCGTTTACTTCCAGAGTTGGCCAAAGAGGAGGTGGCGTTGCCATTTTCTTTAAGAGCTCACAGGCCTCACTTGTTCATCATGTTTCTAGCAAGACAACAGCATATGAAGCTCTCGCTGTTACTCTCAGCTACCATAGCGTTCTTATAGATGTAATTGCCATATATATACCCACAGCACCTTCATATGACGCCCTCCATGAAATATCAAACTGGATCATTAACCAGCTTCATCCTTGAGCTTTGCACTTTGTCTGTGGAGACTTTAATCTTCCTCCCCAACTAGCTAACCTTCAGCAAATGCTCCTGTCAAACCTATCTTGTACAGGGTTACAAATGATTAACGACCTCCCAACCAGAGGTAACAATCAACCAGATCTCATTCTTGCCTCTTTTCCTTGCACACCTGATTACATGCCAGAGACTTATTTTAATTCGGACCATAAGCCAATTATTGTTCTTTTACAGATAACTGCTCCAAACTTCAATGTTGTGAATTCAATTAACACCAGAGTAATAATTAGCCCAAGATTTTCGAGCATTGCTAAATGTGTTGAAGCTGCCTCTGCCATTCCGTGGTCAGTCCTAGAAAACTGTGACCTTGAAATTGCAGTAAATCTGCTTACTAATTGGCTTAAGACGATTGCGACATTTGCAGCATCAAAGAGAATTTCTATTATGCCTCCGTCCAGAGCATGGTGGACTCCCCATCTTAATATGAGTTTCAAATTAAAACAGCAACTGCACAAAATGTGGAAGCAGTCGCAAAGTGTTCAAGACAGGATAGCCTACTCTAGAGCCCGTGCAACATTCAACAGGCTGAAATCTCAAGCAATTAAGAATTATATGGACACCACCATTCGTAGAGGAAAAAACCCCTACTTTGAACGGCCTTCTGATTTCCCACAAAAACGTGAACCTAACCAGTGGCTAGACTTTATATCTAGATTTGCCTCTAACTCGGTACAATGTGCTCATCTTGGGACACCAACAACTGAAATCCCACCTGACACGCTATCTGCAGTATCAATTTCCAGGGAACAGCTTATTGCTGCCATAATTCTACATCGGCTTCTGCTAAGGCAGGTACAGATGAAATACCCCAATTCATTATTAAATGTCTTAGCCCATACATTTTGGGTCCTCTTCTAACTATTTTTAATGCTATTCTGTCAAGTAATTTCTTTCCCCAGCAGTGGAACATCTACCTTGTGAAGCCTATACCAAAACTTCAATCACCTACTCTTCTTAAGCATTATCGGCCAATCTCCAACGCCTCAAGTCTTCTAAACCTCCTAGAGAAGATTCTTCTCCCCATTCTAACTAAAAACTTCTTCCGCATCAGCCTCATCAATTCCATTACTCTCTTCCTCATAGATCCACTGTGACTAATCTCTTAGCCACCACCAGCTCTATCCTCTCTTCGTTTGAATCTCATGCAGAGCTTGCAGTCACCTATGTAGACCTCGAAGCAGCTTTCGACTCAATAAACCTTCCTGCAATGCTGAAGCTATTTTCAGACCTTTATCAAATCAAGGGAGACACTCTACAGTTACTCACTTCACTCCTTCAAAATAGAATAATCCGGCTTACTGTCCACGGCCAAACATACCAGCGATGTGTCTCTTCAGGCGTGCCACAGGGTGGTGTCTTATCCGGCCTCTTATTTACAGCGCTTATCTCGCCGCTTGTTGAGTCTAGGCATGATACTCTATGTTATGCTGATGATATGAAACTCCTCACACTGATTTCTCCGCATGATGATCTTACCATGATAACAGCATCAATTAACAATACACTCCTGGAATTTGCAAACTACCTCAACCAGTTTGGACTAAAAATAAATCCAGAAAAATCTGAATTTATGATCTTCTCATTAAAGAAAACGCCTTCCTATATTCAGCCAACACTATGCAATTCCCCTATTCCCATCGTCAAGAAACATGCTGATTTGGGGGTTGTTTTTGATCCTAAGATCTGCTTTGGTAACCACATGGAAAAGCTACTCACCCAGGCAGCTCGACTCCGATGGATGGCCAAACAGCATTTGCATTATATTAAGGAAGTAACGACCACCAGAAGATATATAAAAAGCACGGTATACTCTCCGATTCTATATTCTGCAGAGGTATGGGCATCTGCCGCCTTTGGCACAATTCGAACACTCTTTTCTACTGAGTTTTGGATCTTAAAATGGGCCATAAACAAACATAAACTTCCTCCACAGTTAAGGACAACTGAAATGACCAGTTTGATAGAGATTCACAGGCTTCCCACGCTGATTAGGGTGAAATGCCTTACCACAACTGTAAAAATGATCACTGGAAAGATCTTGGCAGCATCATTCTGGGACCTGTGCTCTTGGAGAGTCGCTCAGCCTTTGCTCAGAGCGACTCCAACTCTATGTCCACATCACAGCCGTCTCCACCTATCCGATAGGATTATACCATATCAGCTACTTTCATGTGCTCAGTCTTTGGATGCTGACCTTAATAAGTTTTCTAGTGATAAGCAGTACAGACCCCGCATCCTTAAATTGTACTTACCTGTCCCTGATTCTTCTCCTTGAAGCTCGCCATAACGCCGCAATCCAGCAATGCAACATGAAGATGGCTTACCAACCAACCTTACTGTTTTCCACCTATATATTCTTTGTGCATTGTGATGTTTTTAATTGTATTATACTTTGAGTGTTCAGCTGTATTTACTTTTTATTCGTTCACATATGTATTTTCATATTTAATTTATTAATTTCTTTTTCTTACATATTGTAATATTATTGTTAACCCCTGGCCTTGTGGCCGTGAAGGGCTTATTGCAATGTATCCATTGTATTGCTATTATTATTATTATTATTATTATTATTATTATTATTATTATTATTATTGCAATAAAGATTTCTATTAATAAATAAACTAATCCAGTTGATGGATAGGAAATTCCAAAAGGTTTCATAGCGGCGGAAAGGTTTTTGGAAAATATCACTGAGCTTTCTTCAGAAAAACTGGGGAACAAATTCGTTTTCACGTGTCTATACCATGAAAAAGGGTTGCTTGGGCGAGCAGATTTTTGGATTACAGTCTCGACCATAAAAGCTGCGGATGCATTGGGTTGATTAAAATCTATTACTGTTGAATTCACTTTGCGTAAACAGCTGTGGTTCAGAGTCGCGAATTTCTTCGTCACAATTGTTTATGTAGTCCTCTAATTCAGAAATGCCAAATATCTAATGGCAAGTGTTCAAAAAGAACTGGTGGAAGTAGAACCGGCAGTTCAGAGGTAATGGAGTTTTATTGTTGAAGAAATGTTTTAGGTTCATAACGATCTGCTTGTTCTTCTTGTTATAATCTGTTACAAATACAACAGAAAATTATCGGTCATTAAAGAGAGCGTGACTGTAAAATCATTATCAGAAGCACCATAGACAGGCACAAGGAACCTGTACACCTCACCATTATACTGTACGATCTTCCACGCAGGCAAAAGGAATGTGCGTGTAATGGAAAAGAAAAGTATAAGAAGGGGATGGAATGTATGTGTGGTGGCTGACTACTGCTGGATGCTAAATAAAGGAACAGACATCGAAACGATCTGTCTAAGGAAGTCGTTGTTGTTGTTGTAGTACGGTTTCAGGAGCATCAGCAACTAAGGCCTTATTTCTTTGTACATACTGCTGTAAATGACGTGTGTTCTGAGGTCGATTTTCTGTTTGCGGGACAAAACAATCCTAGTTTCCGGAAGAAAACATAAACATGTTACCTTCGACTGAGAGCGACTAACTCAGCCAAGCGAGAAAGGCCCATAAAAATACCTCACGTCATTGACAGGACTTGTGTGGGACGACTGCGATTCTACCAACTGTGGTATCCACGAGGGATCTCTAAGGAAGTCAGGAAATGAACAAGTTTAACTCTGTCTACTGAATAAGAAACTACTTTGTGACTATCTTTACTTCACATGAGGAATTAGCCTTTGATATTTCTGTTTGACATATTTTTATGGAGATTTTTATTTAAAAATAGCATAATTGTAAAATCTGGTAAAATAATAATAAAAAATGACTAGAAACACCTCCGACGATATACACATTTTTTCCTTTTATTTGGACAGATAGTTTACTATTATGATCAATTACCCTCCTTCTGTACAATAATAATGTAAATTTAACCTTTAGAAATAATTTTAAATTCAGCTTCAAAATTGGTTATCATCATCATCAATTTGTAAACATCTGCTCTTACCTTAAACATGCCATGAAAAGCACTTCCTTTTAAAACTCCACAAGTTATTTCCCTCTCTCGAACAGCTCTGGATAATTCTGTAATAGTTTCTATGGGCTTCTCTACTTCAGGGAGAGTCATGAAGGACAGCAGGGCACCGCAGTATGCACCCAAAACGACAACGATAGACATCCACCAGAATGCTGCCATAACTCGAAATGCAAGGCAACGAAACACTTTTGTGATCATTCCTGAGTGGAATAGATAATCAATATTCATTCATGAGAAGAGTTAGGAATTACATCTCTCACACACACTTCAATTATTATTAGGATAAAAAAAATTATATCCTTTTTCATTGTATTATTTTTCATCCTGTGACGAGTACTGATACTAAGTGCATCGGGTGGTTATCTGTGTTCGGTTACTATTATTATTGTTACTGTTGGTCGAGGAAGTCTCTTACAGTCCTACATCTGTTCAGGTTGTCTGCTTTCTGGAGTTCCAAAGTGTTCTCTGGGAGGTCTATTGTTGGTAGACTATGGAGCCTCATTGACACAATATATATCCGTGGTTGCCACGGTGATGGGGATGATAATTACTTGTTCCCCTATGCCACATATCTTTGACTTCCTGTCTTAGGTCTGAGTACTTCTGATCTTTTCCTCGTATACTTTCGGGAGGTTTCTTGTATTGGGCACCACTATGTTTAACAGTTTCCATGTTACATATCTTTAAAAAATCTGTAAAAGGTGTTTATTCTAGCTAATACAAAAAAAAGGTCACATAGTGCCAAAACATAAAAGAAGCTCCAAACTCTCGTCCAATAATTCTCATTGATAGCTTATTAAAAATACTAGATACAGTTGATCAACGTAAACTTTCTGCATACTTGGATCCAGTTCTGACTCAAGATCAACATTTGTCTTTCCTCCCCGGATCCATAGTCCCAACCTGGCTGCCTTTTGGCAATTTACTTCTATGTAAATTGATCGTGGCTAATGGATCGATGTGATTTATATGGACCTGTCTAAAGAGTTTGACACAGTTCATCATAGTCTGTTAATTTTAGGAAGGATGAGGATTTATTTTCATTTTTTTTTAATTTATTAACACACGACTGTATATACATAATCAAGATACGTATTAATCAATTTATATACAAGATTTATATACAAATTTTATATACATACATACTTTTACGTATGGTGTAATCCTTATGTACATATGCATTGTGTGTGTGTGTCCCGGTATGAAGGGTGGCTCCTAGACTCAGTGTGTAAAGTAAAGTGTAAAGTGTGTTTGGTGTCAAGCGGCACCAGGGGTTTCCCCCCATCTCCGCGTTGCTTGCATTGTGATGGGTGTGCCAGTTTACTGGAAATGCCAGAGATTCAAAAGTGTATGGATATTGTCCATGTGTAGTGTCGTGTACCGTTGTTCATCTCGTCATTTAGCAATGGATAGTGTAAAGTGTGTTTAGGGTCCAATGGCACCAGGGCTTTCCCCGATCTCTGCGTAATTTACGTTGTGGGTGAACCAGTTGACTGGAAAAGCCAGAGATTTAAAAGTGTATGGATATTGTACATGTGTAGTGTTGTTCTTCTGGTCGTTTAGCCGCCAGATCCCTACTGAGGCCCGACGTTGTCCGACTTTCGCCCAGTGGAGGCAGACCAGGTACCCACTAGTATATAGTTCACTCTGGCAGGTCCTGCCACCTAATTTCCTGAAATTTCAGTGGCTAGGACCTTAAAAAATAATAATAAAATAAATAAAAAATAAAAAATTGATTGCGCACGCGTCGCGGTAAGCGCTAGGGAGAAGTCCAAAATGTTCAGTGAAATTAATTTAGATTGGTGGCTTCAGATTGTGTGAGGCGTGTTCACGTTGCTGTCAGATAGAGTGGGGAGCAGGCTGAAGACTGGAGGGAGACAGATAGAAATATGGAGCCGAAAGGGAAGGAAACTCTAGTTTACAGCGAGGCATGCCCATGCCCCACCAGAGGGAAAACAGGGGTGGAAGAAGGGGGAGGAGACAGCAAAACCATCCCCCTCCTCCACCCCTGCCGGGAGAGGGAAAAATTGTAGGCCAGACAAGGGGACTGATCCAGATCGCCAATAGGGCGTCGATGCAAGAGGTTGCAGGCCAGGTGCCGAAGCAACAGGGTTGCCTCGGGGCTGCCATCCAGGAATCCAGCGAGGTGTTTCCATCCAAGGTTTTGGTCTAGGTTTGGTAGTGATTTATGTAAGTCCTGGTTACGTATTTCTTCATGGGATACAAGTTCCTGTCCGTTGGTTGTTTCTTCAGTGGGTTTGTCCTCGAGGGTGGTGACTCCGTCAATAGATCGGCAAGTAGGAAATACGGACCAGCCAGTATTTGGGTGGCGGTCCATGCAGGTGATGTCATTCGTTGGTTCAGTTCTCTCGTGGGATGAATGTCCCGTATATGGATCAGTATTTAGTTTCAGTATGTATGTATGCTGTTTTATCCTGGTTGTTCTGGGTTTGGCGGCATCGGTAAAGTCTGTCGTCTTGCAAATAAGCACTGTGCAAAGTTAGTGAAGGCATTGTAGGTTGCCTCGTCTTCTAGTAAGTAGTGCTCTTGGTTTTTAGGGTTGAAGCGGACTCGTGTGATGATGTGACCCAGAAGATCTTCATACAACTCACACTCGTGCAGTTGGTGGTCCCAGGTTTCAAGGGAGCCACACGCACATGCAGGGTTATCTGTTATTCCGAGGAGGTTAAGCTTATAGCGGATGGCACCATGTCCAGTGAGAAGGTAGGTGACATGGAGACTAGGGCAGAACCATTAGGGATATTTTGGGTATACTCGTTGCAAGTTCGGGAGGAACCTTCGGGTGACGTCTCCTTTGTCAGACGTCGTCCAGAGTTGTTGCCATATATTGATGTTAAGTAGGTTTGCAGACTGTACTTCTCAGCTTTACAATTATTTGCCGGGTACGTGGTGTGGTCCTGGAAGGTTGTGGCTTTACCACGTGTGAGTTTCTGAAGCATTCCGGTGCGAGTCACCTCAAGATCTACAGGGAGAGCACCCGTGATCACTTGTAGTGCATGGATAGAGACTGTTTTGCATGCTCGGGTGAGGGTCATTAGGATGAGTCTATGTATAATATTCAGTCGTCTGCGGTTCACAACTGTTAAGGCTTTGTGGAACCCGACACCGGAGGAGTATGTGATTGCCGGAATAATGACTGCTCTATAAAGGATCGCAAGGGTGCGCCTTTTTAGGCCCCAGTCGCGACGTGTGACTCTGGCAAGCATGGCAGCATATTTTGTAATCTTAGCCTGTATATATTTTACGTGTGGGGTGAACGATAGATTGCGGTCCAGGATAACAACCAGGTACTTTAGTTCTGTGACTAGCTTAATTGTTCTATTGTTGAATCTTATTTGCGGCGGTCTAGTTGGGGTTAGGTAGCCCCTAAGTAAGATGGATTTGGCCTTGGTGGCCGATATGGTGAGTCGATGCCTTTCCGTCCATTCTCTCAGTGTGGTTACTGCTGCATTCGCGAGAGTTTCTAGTTGGGCTCTTGAATCTGCAGTAAGGGTTAGGGCAGGTCGTCTGCATAGGCCAATGCCTGTACGGCCCCTAAGTCGAGGGCGAGGAACTCGTCCAGTACATAGTTCCACAGGAGAGGTCCTAAGACAGAGCCCTACGGGCATCCCCGGTGTATTTATCGGTCAACCTTGTAATAGGGGGCCTGTACCAGTACCCGTCGGTTGGTCAAATAGCTTCTTACGCAATCATAGAGGTTTGTCGGCAGTTGGGCAGCCCTGAGTCTTGGAGGATGCTCGGCCACCAAAGGGCGTCGAACGCCCACGCAAAGTCAATAGAGATGAGGAGAAAATATTTTTGTTGGCAGCTTTTGGCCATGTTAAGGATAGATTCAAGTGCGTCGATGGTGGAATTTCCTGGCTTAAACCCAAATTGTTTGTTGGCTGTTAAGCTTGCAGTGGTGTAGTGCACTTCATTTCTCTGTCTGAGCAGCTGCTCCAGTACTTTGCTGAGCATAGACAGTAGGGCAATTAGTCGATAGGAGTCCAGTTTATGCTGTGGTTTGGATGGATTTTTTAGTATCAATTTGATGTTTGCCACTTTCCAGTCGAGAGGGAAATAGCCTGAATGAAGACAGAGGTTGTAAAGGTCCAGGAGCAGGTCTGGGGTGTACTAAGCCACTTTCTTAACCAGCTCTGGCTCAAGAATATCTAGCCCTGGGGTTTTCCTATTTCTTATCTTGCTTATGGCAGTTGGTAATTCTGGGTTGGTAAAGGGCTCCTCCGTTCTGGGGGATTTGTATACTTCATTGGCCTGGCATAGCAGTTGCTGTTTAGGGGTGTTGTTGCCTTCGATTGTTTTGAAAGTGAAGTCTAGTATGTTATTAACTGTGTCATGCCAGTTGTTGGTCATGGCACCTTGTGGGGCTACGGTGGAAGGGGTTACCTCCCCCCTAGGCAGCTTGTTTGTGGGTATTCGGTAGATAATGCTCCAGGGATCAGAGTTGCCAACAGTAGAGACCAGATGCTCCCAGGACAGCTTTTTCCACTGCCTGATCATCGCAGTATAGGTGTTCCTGGCTTCCCTGTACTGTTACCTGAGAGTATCCGTCTCAGAGGATGGCCAGGTCCGTCTAGCTCTTTGAAAGGCGCGTCCCTTCTCTTTCATTGCTCTTCTAAGCTGGTCGAGCTTTTGCGACCATCACGGGACAGCTGCCGGCTGGGAGGTCCTCCTCCTAATTGATTCAATACCTGCGTTGACTATGGCATTGGTTACAGCGCGTTGATGTTGGTGAGGGGTCGATTTCTGGAGCTGGTTCAATGACATGTTGTGAGCGTTTCTGGTGATCGTCTCTTTGAATTTACTCCAGTCTGCTTTATTGACAGCATATCTTTCCTGCTTGTAGCTGATTATCTGGATTCGGTGGAGTGACCTTTGCATAGTGAAGGTGATGGACCTGTGGTCGGAAGTAGTCCAATCTTCTTGCACCATCCAATCGTTGAGGTGACCAGCTAGACACCTAGTGACGACAAAGCTGCTGTTGGCTAGAAATTCCTCTATCTGCTGTCCGTTTATAGAGCTTCTACGCTCCTGGGTCTCGCTGTGCCATAGAGATGAATGACATAGTGATAGTGTGTTTTGACAAGCGGCACCGGTGCTTTCGCACAACTCCGCATTTGAAACTCTTGTGAAGTAAGACAGTACAGTACTGTCAAGGCCATATAGCATATGTTACTGAATGTTCATGTTTGCTTAGTGCGGGTTATGTTGTTCATCTGGCCGCTTAGCCTAGGGTCTGTGGAACGCCACAGACCGCTAGTTACCGTCACTGGCATTGGGAGCCGGACCGGGTAAGTGAGAAGAGAACTCTGGCTGGCCGACCCTGGGGTTAGCCTGAGCTTCCAGGGAGGGCAAAAAAATTTTTTTTTTGAAATAGGAGAAAGAGTGAGAGATTGAGGAGAAGAAAGAAAGTAAGTAGAAGAAAGAGGGCGAGGTAGAGTGGGCTCCCCTAAAAAGGGGTAGCCCACCCTACCCCAGGAAGAAGAGAAAAGATTGTGAGGTCAAGTGACCCATAAAGTCAGGTTGCCTAATAGCATGACCCTGCATTTGACAAGTCAAATGCCAGTCCCACTCCCAGAGGAGTATTTATGTGAGTTTCTACACAAGTAGGAAAATCAGATATTGTCCAACACCCCGAAGAGAAGAGGTGCCAGCAAGTGAGTGAGTGGGTCCCATATTGGCAAGGGCCCAGCATCAATAATTAAATCTTCTTCAGCCAAGGGTGACTTGTAGGCAATGAGCAGTGTCCCACACTTTGTAGTGGATTTGTATCATCTTGTCTTAGGGGATGAGAGGAGGCACATGGTTTCATGAAGTTCAGGGATTGCTTGGAGTTCTTGTGTCTATTGTAGAAAAGTCCTTTTGGGTTGGTGGTGTTTGTAAGATAGCTTCCTTTGTGAACGTCGACAGATTGCTGTTAGGTCAGGATAAAGATCAATATCCTGTTGGTGTTTTCTTTGATTCCATTCACGATATGTTCTGCGAATTGAGTTTTGTGTTCATTATAAGATGGGGATGCGCTGAACAGTTTGCTGTAGGTGATTTGACGCATTTCAAATACAGTCTTGGCAAAAGTAGTGAAGGCTTTGTAGTTGGTTTCATCAATTATCTAGAGATGTTCCTGCCCACTGGGAATATATCCAGTCCTGATAATTAGTAGACTTCTGGGTAAATCATAAAGAGGGCAATTATAAATAAGGTGAATCCAGTCTTCATTGTCAAGGCATGTGCAGAGAGGAGAATCGGTGAGACCCAGGGCATGCATCTTGGCCCGAAACGATCCATGACCAGTGAGGAAGAACGAGACGTGAAGGCCTGGTGAGTACCACGGAGGAGGTTTTGGTGCAGTTATCATTTCAGAGCATGTATGCTTGCATGTATACCAATGCTAGAAGTATAGTAAATAAATTTTATGAATTTGAAGTGTTGGTCAAGGCATCAAAGGCGGATATTGTTGGGATAGCAGAGACGTGGTGTCACACAGATATAAGGAATACAGAACTGGAATTTGGGGAGTAAAATGTGGATAGAAAGAGAGGAAGTGTTATGCTGTTAATTAAGAAAAATATAAAATCAAAAGAAGGGCACCCAGTTTATATAGATGAACAGTGCACTGTTGAGTCAGTTTGGTGTGACATAAGCACTGCGAAAGCAAAAATAAGAGTAGCAGTGTGTTATAGACCTAATGACTTGAATGAGTACAATGAACAATTGCACAGAGAAATAGAGTGGGTTAGTAAATCGGAATGTCATATAATGGGGGATTTTAACTTCCCAGATATTGACTGGAACTTGTGGGTTGGTCATTCACACACTAGTCAGAATTTTGTGGATTTATTGGATGATTGTTTTCTACAGCAGCATGTTCGAGAGGCAACCAGAGAGGGTAATACTCTTGATCTGATTATCAGCAGTGATCATTCGTGTATTAAGAATTTGCAGATAAAGGAACCACTAGGTGGCAGTGATCACAGTGTACTGATGTGGGATTTACTTGAGGATTTAATTACCATCAGGGGTAAAGGAAAGGGTTTTTTGCTTCCGTAAAGATGAGTACAGTGGTCTCCGACAGTTTTTAAATTCTGTACTGTGGGATCAACTGACGATGTTACCAACAGTTAATTCTAAGTGGGAAGCATTCAAGGAATTAATCGTGGAAACTACTAAAAGTTTCATACCTATTAAGAAATATTGTTCAAGATTTAGGCCTAAATGGTTATCTAATGAACTAATGAGACTCGTAACAGAGAAGAAAAATGCATGGGATGCATATAAATTATCAAGCGACTCAGAAGCCTATGGCAGATATAAGCTAGTCTGTAACCAGGTCACAAAGGAGGTCCGGCAGGCGAAGGCGGATTACGAGAAATCTTTGGCAAAAGATGCTAAGAAAAACAGCAAGGATTTCTTTACTTATATAAACTCTAAAAGGAAGGGGATGAATCTGAGTGGTCCACTTGACATCGATGGTTCGACTGTTGATGATCCTGCTCAGATAGCAAACAAACTGAATGAGTATTTTGCATCTACATTCACACATGAGGAGTTATTAAGGTTTGAAAATGGCATAAGATTATCAAATTGTAGCAGTGTGCTTAATGATTTTGTAATAACTGAGAACAAAGTGGAGGAGAAATTGTTGAAGTTAAACAAAAGAAAAGCACCCGGGGTGGATGGGATCTCTCCAGTTAAATTAAAGGAGGCGGCAAAGCAACTAAGCAAACCCTTAGCCATAATTATGAGAGCAACCTTGGACTCAGGGGAGGTTCCCACTGACTGGAGATGTGCAAATGTATCCCCAATTCACAAAGGTGGATCGAAGGGTGACAGGAGTAATTACAGACCAGTTAGTTTAACTTCTGTTCCGGGTAAAATAATGGAGTCACTGGTTAAAGATGCATTGCAGGATCATCTCGACAAGACTGCAGCAATAATTCAGACACAGCATGGGTTTGTTAAGGGAAAGTCTTGTCTTACAAATTTGATAGGATATTATGATGTGGTTACAAACGAACTGGATGCAAAAAATAATTTTGATATCATATATTTGGGTTTCAGGAAAGCTTTTGACACTGTTGCGCATGGAAGACTATTGTACATATTGGATCGGAATGGTATTAAGGGTAAGTTGCTACAATGGATAAAAGGATGGTTAAGTGGGAGAAGACAGACGGTAGTAATCAATGGGTGCTGCTCTTCGTGGACTAATGTTATTAGTGGAGTGCCACAGGGTTCGATGTTAGGTCCACTGTTGTTTTATATATTTATCAATGATATTGATGAAGGAATATCAGGCTTAATGTCGAAGTTTGCAGATGATACAATAGTTGGCACGGTTGTTAATGACAATAATGGCAGTGTGCTACTGCAGAAGGATCTAGATAATTTGGGCAGATGGGCTAAGAAGTGGCAACTGAAGTTTAACCTTGACAAATGCAAAGTACTGCGTATGAGGAGAAGTAACCCCAGAGAAACGTACCAACTGTATGGTACTACACTTAAGGTGGTAGAAAATGAAAAAGACCTGGGAGTAATTGTGCAGTGAGATATGAAATTTTCTGAACAATGCAGAGAGGCTGCCAGGGTAGGTCTTGAGGTTTTGTCAATGATATATAGGAATTTTGCTAGCAGGGAGAAGGAGGTGATTGTACCTGTGTATAAGGCAATTGTCAGGCCACGCCTTGAGTACTGCGTAAAGGTCCGGAGGCCTCATTTTAGGAAGGATGTAGATTTACTTGAGCGGGTACAGAGAAGGGCAACAAGATTGGTGAGGGGAATGAAGGGATCCTCTTACCAAGATAGGCTTAAATTCTGCAAATTGCAGTGGCTGGAGACTAGGCACCTGCGCGGTGATCTGAATGAGGTGTATAAGGCTTTGAATGGGTTCAGCACGCTGAATTCTGATGGGATCCTTCCACTTGTACAGATTACGAACTTAAGGGGGCATAACTTCAAATTAAGAAAGGACAGATGTAGAATAGATGTGCGGAAATTTGCCTTTAGCCAGCGGGTAGTTAATTGCTGGAACAAACTTCCGTCTGTCCTTGTGGAAGTTGACAGGTTGCATAAAATTTAATGAGGAACTGGACAGGCATTTGGAGGGAATGGTGTGATTTTTTTTTTGGCTGATGCTGCATAAGCTCATACACTTACTTTCTTGCATCAACTGCCACTACGACTACTACTTGTGGGAGAAATCGTTTAGATGTTTCACCTTTGGCTGTTTGCTCCCAAGATCTTTGCCAATGCTGGAAGAGCTTAGAGTAAACCTGTTTCTTTTCGTTTTTGGGATCATTAGCTAGATCGAATGTCATATCCAGGATGGTGGTGGGAATTCCTCTCTTTATACGGTATGCAAGGCCGCGATGAATAACATCCAGGTCCAGAGGAAGAGTACCTGCTAAGACCTTGAGGGCAGGATTACTGACTGTGCGGCAAGCTCTGGTCACAGTGAGTAGATATTGCGTTGAATTGTATGTAACTTTGCTTTATTACGTGCAATGATGGCACGAGGGAACCATATACCTGCACCATAGCACACAGCTGGTAAGAAGATGGGTTTGTAAAGTAGAATGAGAGTCCTCCTCTTGAAATCCCAGTCTGCTCTGCTAATTCTTACGATCATGGCAGTATAACGACATATTTTGTTGGAGAGGTGAAGGCCTGGTGAGTGTTAATCGGGAGTCGAAAGTTACGCCTAGATATTTTAGTTCCGTTTTAAGTTGCAATGTTTGCCCAGAGATTTAAATTTGGGGTGGTCTTCTTATGTCCAATGATCCTTTGAGGAGGATAGTCTTCGTTTTTTCCCCAGAGATGACTAACTTGTGGTGTTTGCCCAATTTTGGAGGATCATTATGGCAGGGAGGCGATTTGCTCAAGCTGAGTTCTAGAATTAGCTTTGATAAGGAGGATGCGGTCATCTGCATAGGCCATGCAGTGCACAGGACCAAGATCCATAAGAAGAAATTCATCTAGTATAAGGTTCCAGAAGTAGGACCCAAGAACTGAGCCCTGTGGACAACCTCCAACAACTGGTTGGGAAGTTTTCTGAAAATTTGTTTGAACAGTTACTGAGCGATTGAAGAGGTAGTTCTGGAGACAGTGGTAGAGGTTGAGTGGAATATTGAGTTGATGTAATCTCCTGACAATGCTGAGCCACCAGATGGAATCGAAGGCACCAGCAAAGTCAATGGAGATAGCAAGTAGATATTTTTCTGTTGTTGAGTTTGCTGTGTTGAGGAGATTGTTCATAGCGTCTTCAGTGGAGCATCCTGGCTTAAAGCCATACTGCTTTGGAGAGTCTAAGTTGGCTGTTTGGTAGTAGGTGGATAATCTGGATTGAAGCAGCCGCTACTTACCTTGCCCAAGACCGGGAGAAGAGCAATGGGGCAGTAAGATTTGGGTAGTGTAGGATCTTTATCTGGACCTTTTAGGATGAGGCGAAGCACCGCCTGTTTCCAAGAATCAGGAAAATTCCTTTCACAAGGCATTTGTTGAACAGTGCTAATAGGTGATTCGGAAGATGTATTGCTGCTTTCTTGATCATCTCAGCCTCAATATTATCATGACCGTGGCATTTATTTATTTTTGTTCTGTCAAGTGCTTTTTTCTGTCAAATGGTTCATTTCCTCAGAGGTGAAAGGAGTTTCTATTTTATTGTTAGAGAAGGCCTGGTTGTCTTGTTCAATTTGCTTTTGTTCATCATTGATGGGACTCTCATCAGTCAGAAGTAGGGCATTCAGAATATTATTCATGGATTCAGCCCATGTGTGTGTCGGATTACCATCGGGAGTCAGGGTTGCATTTAACATCTCTCCCCTAGGCAGCTTGTTCATATCAATGCGATAAACGACCTCCCAAAGATCTGCGTTACCAGTAGTTGTCACAAGGTTCTGCCAAGACACTTTCTTTTTCTGCCAAATGAGGCTCGTGTAGTCGTTACGATATCTTCTATATGTCACGGGTTACATCGTAAACACAGAGATTAGGCTTAGAGTGTTCGCTACTTGCTACTGCTTAATGCTCGCGCAGCACATCAGTCGAGTGAAAAAGTGCTCTACTAATTTGGTCTTGCAGATGTGAGAAATCACAGGTGGCGCCTGACCCTAACACTATGTCTGAACAGTTAATAACAGTGGTATTTGGTATCATCAGGAAGAGGACTATTTAGTCTCCAGATTGAGTGTATCAGCTTCTGAAAGAAGTCATCAGGTAAAGCTATTTTATTAATTTTAGATCTGCATAAGCTACCTTACTGACAAAAGATTTTCCAACACAAGTAGTTCAGCTCGTACAAGAAAGGCCAATTAAGCTACCCCAAGGTCAAGTTAGCGCACATATTGGGGCGATACTTTTACCGCTTCCTCCCTGCCACTCCTCGCCAGGATGACAGAGGCTATTAGAGAAGCTTTTAACTTGCCCCGTGACAAAGGAGACTTCTCCATACTGGATCCCTCCCAAGAAGAAACCCCCAACGTGGAAGAAAATACAGGCGCCACTAATTTGTCGGTAAACACCGATGAGTTTCCACCTCTAGTTTCTTCACAGGAACAAAGTAAGACAAGGGAAACCACAAGTGTAACCGCTCCTAAGGCTAAATCAGAACATCTTGAATTTTCAAGTAAAGTACCAATTTCTACGACCACAAATGTCGCTACTGATTCTTCACAAATAAAACATTTTAGTCTTGACACGTTGACTAGGGCTGCTACTTCAACTGCCAGGAAAATTAAACTACCAAACGTCGGGACTGTCTTACTTTCAGATCTTTCCCCTGTCGATGCACTTACTTTCCTGCGAGAAGAAATTGAAACTTACTTATTAAACGACAATAGTAAGGTTACAAAAACTGCCATCAAAGCTATTCTTCATTCTTGGAGCGGTCTTGAATTAATCGTGAATGGCTTGATTACAGAAAACGAAGCTCTTAAGATGAAAATAAAGATGCGGCAGATAAGAAATGATGACTCAAAAACTATGCCTACACCTCTCTCATATGCTTCTGTGGCAAAATCTTCAACTTCTACAGAATTAGTTGATACTTCTTTGAATGTAGTTTCTCCTGAAAACTTCTCTGAGACTACTGCACAATCCCTTGCAAAAATTTCTATTAACCAAACAGACACTCTGCAATCTGCTAATGTTAAAACTACTTCAACCAGAAAACCACACTTATTACTTCTAAAGGCATCTGAGAGTTCTACTCTTACAACGAGCACTGATGATAAAGAACGTGTAGTTAAAACCTTAAAGTAAGACTTGAAAGAAGTCAAAGTTAAAGCTCTCCGTCTCATTAAAAACAAAGGCGTAATTTTAGAAACTGATTCACTTAAAGATTTGGATACCATCTCTTCCTCAAAAATCCTGTCTGATGTTGGAATCACCCCTGAGATACCTAAGAAATTGAATCCAACCTTATTGGTATACAATATTGATAATGACTTAACCAAAGAGGAAATACGTGATGATTCTACCTGAAAGAATTTAATTTCACACTTGAAGAAATCTCACAAGAGATCACTTTCCGATTTAATATCAGCTCTAAATCAAAGAACACTCGAATTGGGTGTTTGACTTTACCCCACGTATTTTTTCAGCTATCTCTACTTTAGACAGGTTATTTATTGGGTGGACAGCTCACCGATTTAAGCCGTTCACTGTTGTGACGAAGTGCTATTGTTGTCTTGCTTTCGGACACACTTCAAGTACGTGTAAACAAGAAAGACCTTCTTGTGGACATTGTGGCAAACTAGGCCATATCTTTGCTAAGTGCCCCAGCAAGGATCAACCGCCTGTCTGCATTAATTGCAAGAGGCACAAACACGATTCTAATCATTCGGTCAGAGATATCAACTGTCCTGAATACATAAAGGCTCAAGACACAGTAAGGCAACGAACAATTCCCTTCTAATATCGCAGTCTTATCGAGTTCCAATGCTTCCAATCAAATATCTCGACTGTAAACTTAAAATTTCTGCAAGCCAATGCTCACCATTCACGCACCGTGGCAGATGAGCTACGTCGTGTATCTGAGGAGGAACTCATTGACATTCTCATTCTTCAAGAACCATATCATAGAAAAGGACGCATTGTCGGATATCCTTGCTCCTCTCGGATTTTACAACCGACCCATACAGATCCTAAGGTAGCCATCGTAATATTTAATAAAAATGTTGACGTTTTACTCTTGTCCTGTTTAACATCACAGCATGCCATTTGCATTCAAGTCTTGAGTCCTAATCACTCGACTTATGTTATCTCAATGTATTGCTCCCCGTCATCTGACTTGATTCCTCACTTACACTATATTGATTCCGTATTCAGTTTATTAGGCCCTATTCCTCTGTTAATTTTACTCGACTCAAACTCCAAGTCTGCATTGTGGCACAGTTCTTTCACAGATGCGCGGGGATTACTGCTTGAGGATACCATCTTCTCCCATCAGCTAACTGTCTTGAATCAACCAAACCAGCCATGTACCTTTTCTAATTCCCTGGGTGAATCAAACATAGACATCTCTCTGGCCACAGCCCGTATTGCTCCTTATATTACTGACTGGCACGTCGAAACTGACTTAATAACAAGTGACCATTGCTCTATCGTCTACCTGCTGGGATCAACTCTTCCTCTTCAACAACCTCTTCGTAATCTCATACGTTACTCTCTTAGAAACATAAAATGGGAACGTTTTAATCGTTCCGTTCTCTCCCACTTGCCTGAAGACAACCTAGAAAATTTTAATTCTCTTACCACCGAACAACTAGCACTGCAGATTCAAAACATTATCATCACTGCAATTCAGAAATCTACGCATAAAAAGAAACTGAAAACTAACTGCACACCTTGGTGGAATAACGAACTTTCCTCTACTCGGAAACTTGTACATAAAGCCAGAAGAAAGTTTCAGCGCAAACGGCGTATTTGGCCTCAAGAAGAAGTCAACAGATTACACGAGCAATACAAAACTCTCAAAAGAAAATATGTAAAACTGATTTATGAAAGCAAATTGCAATCCTGGCACAATTTTGTCCGCACGTCTGTGAATAATAATCCTTGGGGCGTCATCTATAAAATTGCTAAAAATAAAATGATCTTGGGTGACATTTTTAACTCCATTACCTCCAACAGTATGGAAACTATTACACTAACAGACTCCATAAATGCCATCTTGGACCAACTGCTGCCTAATGATGATCTCACTATTGAAACTTCACACCATCTATCTATTCGAGATTTAAACCAAAAATACCTTCCTTTAGAAGAAACAACTCCATTCACTGCAGAAGAACTTACTTCAATCTTGAATAAAATTCAGTCAAACAAATGTCCTGGCGATGACCTGATTGACAATATATTTATCAAACATTTCTATGACCTAAGGCCTAAAGTTCTACTTAAATTATTCAACAACTGCTTAAATACTGGAACGTTTCCCAAACCATGGAAACACGCCATTCTTAAGATTTTACATAAACCTGGTAAGCCACTAGATAATGCCAGATCCTACAGCCCCATAGCCCTGCTCTCTCACCTGGGAAAAGTGTTAGAGAGATTAATCGCCAATAAAATAACCACACAGCCGGGAGCCACAAGCTCCACATCCTCTCTTCAATACGGATTCAGGCAAGGGCTTGGATGCGAAGATGCCTTATTAGAACTCCACCACCTCATTGACTGCTCCACTTCCAAGTACGTTATGGCAATCTTTATCGATTTTGAGGGCGCTTTTGATACTTTATGGTGAGAGAGTGCCCTCAGTAGACTCCGTTCCAATCACTGCTCTATTCAGCTTTATAAACTTGTTAGAAACTACTTTGCCGATCGCACTGTCACCGTCATCACTAAAAGCACGAAGATTCACAGATCTGTCTCCCGTGGTTGCCCCCAAGGATCAATTTTGTGTCCCTTGATTTGGAACCTAGTTCTCGATGATTGGCTGCTTAGGACGACTGAATTTCAAAATGTGCAACAACTTGCGTATGCAGATGACATTATCATTTTAGTGAATGGACACTCAAGATCTGAATTAGAACTCTATGCCAATAAAGTACTCCTTGAACTATCGTCCTGGTCCTCTAAGAACAAATTAAAATTATCCCCAACAAAATCGAAGATCATGATTTTTAAACACAAATTAGACTATCGCAGACCACCAGTTGTAAAACTTGACAAGAAATCACTTCCACTTGTCCGAAGCACCAAATTTTTAGGAGTCATCATCGACGACCGCTTTTCCTTTACTGAGCATATTCAACATCTGTCCGTCAAAGTTAAGAGTTTTACCGCAATGCTGCTCCATATTACCAGACAAGACTGGGGACTGAACACTAAAACCCTGCATCTATTTTATAATGCTGCCATAATCCCAATTACAACCTATGCTGCCAGCCTTTGGTTTAGACGTACTGCACTCAAAACTGTACAAACCAAGTTATCCATTATTCAACGTTGTTTTCTCCTTAGCCTACTTCACGTTTGCCGAACAGTATCAACTCCAGCTTTACAGACTCTTGCAGGCACCATACCACTTGACCTGCATGTTGTGTTTAGAGGGCTTTGCTTTTACATCCGCAAAGGCATTTCTACGGAATTTCAGAGAATCATTGTTAACCCTCAGGCTGATCCCAAAACTGAGCGAACCAGATGCTGGAACTTGTTAGTGAACACCTGGCAGAATAGATGGAATTCTACCGAAAAAGGAGCTATCACCAAAAACGTCGTTCCCGACGTAACTGCACTACTCTCATCATCCACCAGAAAATGGTTTTCACCCTCACTGTTTACCTCCTACATTCTAACTGGGCATGGTTCGCTAAACGCAAAACTCTACCAATTTAGACTTTCCAATACAGTTTCCCGTTGATGTGGGCTACCGGAAGACTCTCCTCACGTACTTTTTGAATGCTCCATTTACGAGCATCTAAGATCGGCTCTTAAGGCAACAGTACCCAACTTGTGTCCCGGAGGTGAGAAGATACTCATTTCTGTCAACAATTTCCAGGCCCTTCAAACCTTCTGCAATTCAGCTTTTAATCGCAGGAAGGCTCTCAACCTTAATGTTAATTCAAGAAATCAAACTGAAAACACATCATAAATCATAATACAACTGTGCGCTGCCTCGTCGTCCTGATGACGTCATATACAAAATTGTGGCTTTCAAAAAGACGCAAAGATTTTAACAGATGCTGCACTTCTCTGACTCATCCTTTATCAAGACTCTCTGCAACTAAACCTCTGCTCAGTGATACCGTCATCGACCAGAGACCTCTGACACCACTCCAGATTAACAGAATTCAGAATTACATCTAGAATTTGTTCCTGTCGATCAAGATTGAATGACATTATTACTTCTGGTTGACAATACACCTTTTTCTCTTCGTGGACCACTTTAGGCAGCACTGCATAAAGACGTGGGCAAGAAATAGACAAAGATTTAATTTCCTATTTTTTTTTTTTTTTTTATATATACTGTATATATATATATATATATTTTTTTTTTTTTTTACTTTATGCTATTCTCATCCTTATTTCTTCGTCTTCTGCTGTCCTGTCTCCTGGGAATGAGTGTGTGTGTGTGTGTGTGTGTGTGTGTGTGTGTGTGTGTGTGTGTGTGTGTGTGTGTGTGTGTGTGTGTGTGTGTGGGCGCATGCACTGTTGCCGGCTTGCTGGCACGGGATTCTTTTGAATGGCTCCAAACCCTCTTTGGACATTCAGTACGTGACTGTTGAGGTTGGCCATGGTTCTTGCGCAGTTGTGGCCTACCTCCCCGTGGTGTAGACGGACACTGGGCAGGCTTTCCAGGTGATCGCCTGCCTGGTGACAAAACGGCCAGAAACAACTAAACAACACAACAACACACACACTGCACGAACATAACGTTACACACATTTCTGGCCTGTTACAGTGCTTTCTGTAACCACCACAGTGTACAAAGACGGAGTTGAACTTTCGTTCAGGTGCCGTCCTACATAAGATACTATACATGTCTACATGTCTACATATACTTCCCATAGAGCCTGGACCTCAGCAGTAGGCCAGGAGTGCCTCGCTCTCTGGACGGCTTTTCGGGCAGTGTGGGCTTGGCGCCTTAGCTTTTCAAGTTCCCTGCACTACAACGGGACTGCTTTTAGGTGCTTCTGGCGTTTTTTTTATAGTTCTCTCACATGCTTATTGGATTGTGGTTGTTAAGAGGGAGAGGTGCTCCTGTGGATCAAGATGGTTTAGTTGGCATGTATCCATTTGTAGCTTTGATTTTATATTGCCCTTGAAGGCATTCCAATCAGCTGTTTTGGTGGAGTATCTGATGATATTGTGGTATATGGCAGGAGTACTATCAACTTGTCTAGATAGATGGAAGGAGATGGCCCTGTGGTCTGAGGTGGTCCAGGCCGCATGAACCATCCATGATGAGAACTTTTGTTCTATGGACCGTGTGGCGATTGTAACGTCAATGTTGCTTTCCCACAGGGTATTGCTGAAGGTAGAAAGGTGATGTGGTTGGTTAAGGACCTGAAATGGAGAAGACGAAAGGAAATCTTCTAATCGCTGTCCATTCTGGGAAACTGCATGGCCATCCACCCGGGATCTAAAATTGGCATCCATCGTTACTAGGATTTTGCTGGAAGGTAAGAGAGTTATGACTGACTGGAGATATTCAATATATGGTGCGATATCAGTTCGTAGTCCGCAGTACAACGAGACTACGTGCAGAGAACCTTGTTGGCAGATAATGTGTACACAAACACCAAAGGGGGTGCGTAAGGAGTCGATCTTTGCGAATGTAATTGTAGTGTTCCTAATAATGATGGCTGCCCATGGAATATCTGTGGTTGTCTCAATGATCCTATATGATCGAGGGTAGCCTTGTACCCGTCCCTTGTGGGTGTAGGGCTCTTGAACACAGAGAACATCAATTTCTTCTTCGTACATTTTCATTCTAATTTGTTCGACCACATTTCTGGCTCTTTGGGCATTCAGTTCGAGAATCTTGAGGACGTTGGTGGGATATCGATTATGGTGTATAGCCATAGTCGGTTTTGTTCTGGATGGTTCTCAATACCTTTAAAGAGATTGGACATTTGGCATCCCGGACGGAGTGATTGGGATCCATTTTTGCTCTTTTGCAATTGGCGCAGTTAGGGACTTGATTTTTGTTTGGACAATTGTTGTAAGTGTGTCCGCATTTGGAACAGCGGCCACAGGTGAAGTCTTGCCGGGCACAGACATGGGATATGTGTCCGAATCGGAGGCATTTAAAGCACTTGGTGGGAGGTATATGCTCCTTGAACCGGTAAGAACTCCAGCCAATAAATATTCGTTGTAGTTGGGATAATATTTTCCATATCTTTGGGGAGAGTTCGACTATCCAGTTACAAGTACCCGATCTGGATTTGGTAGAGTACTTGACTTGCAGTTCACATTGAATTTCATGTCCAGTGATATGATCAGCAAGGTTCCTGTCATATTCTTCCTCAAGGAGATCATCTTTGGAAATTCCTTTTTCGACATCGAAGATTACAATAGATGGGCCTTTTGGTTTGGGTTTCTCAGCGCTAAGACCAAGTTCATTTATTTGTGGGATTTGGATAATGTTTTCTGCATCTTTTTTGGAAGCAGTCTCAAGATGATCCAAGAATTACGGATTTTTCTGAGGCTTTTAATTTTTATGGTTTTCATTTGAGGTTTCAAGTTGGTAGTAACAACCTCCTTGACAGCCTCGCTTGAAGTGAAGGAACCTTCCAGGGTCACGCGAAGGATGACTACGTTTTGTTCTCTATTGTATTTTGTATTCGGAGGGGCAAATAGCTTATGTGCCATTGTTTGGATCCTCAGCGCATCTGAATAGGAGAGCGGGCGCTGTGTTCTTGGTCTGGTGACAATCATTAGCCGTGATATTCGGTGCACTGTCCATAAGGTGGCAGCCAATACTGGCTATTGATAACGCAGTGTGATTGGGAGGATGGAGAATAATTTTTGGCCGCTGTACCATAGCAGCATATGTTGATTCTGATATAGGTGTAGGGAGATGTGCTGGCTGAGCCTGGCGGTTTGATTGTGCTGGCTGAGCCTGGCGGTTTGATTGTGCTGTCAGATCTGGGAGGAAAGAGTTCTAAGTGCTATGGCTGGTCCGAGCTGGACTGCTGAAGGCTTTGTCAGAGTATAATTTGTTTCCCTGAAATGCTCATTGATTGCTCTTAGTAGTTCATTCTGTAGTATTTAGTTATGTAACATTTTCTCGAGGGTGCCCCAGCAGCCTGTAACTTTTTGGGCAGCTAGCTTGGTTACTCTACTTCCTTCAAAGCGAAGGCAGCATTCCATCATGGACCTGAGGATCATACCTTTATCCAAATGAAAGTTATCCTTATCTAGTGAGGACTGCATGGTGTTCAGTTCTTCTTCTAGATTCTCCCACTGAGCAGCTGAAGGAGACAGGTTTTAGTAGATTTCTTGAAGTTTTTTTGGGTTTTAGTCGTTTTCGTCCAGGTCGGCTGATATGAGAATCTTAGTTCAGTTTGCACTTTGTGTAGATATTGGATCTATGGGAGGATGTCCGCCTCCGGACGACAGTACAAGGAGATGACGTAAAGTTCTCCTAGGAAACTAACGATGTGTGCACAAGTTGCTCACTCGTGGCCCAGGTGTGAGATCTTGGTGACAGTTATATTCGGGTTTCTTACAACGACAGCAGCCCATGGGGTTGCTCCGTCCACCTGAACGATCTTATAGCTGAGTGGATACCCCCGGACAGCTCCGGCGCAGGTGTAGAGTTTTTACAGCAGGAGGATGTCTAGGTGTTCTTCTTCGGCCTTTTGCCTTCTCTTTCCCGCTACGGTAATTGCTCGCTGAGCGTTGAGTTGGAGGAATTTAATGCAAGTGGTGTTATAACTTTTAGACAGAGTCCCCATAATGAATTCATAATTGCTGGGCGCTTCTTGCTTTAATATATACCGGGAATTTGTTATCTCTAACTGAGTGTGTCTGAGTGTCTCTGTCTGAGTGAGTCTCTGACTGAGCCTCTAACTGAGGCTCCTAGACATAAAGTGTAAAGTGAAGTGTAAAGTGTGTTTAGGGTCAAACGGCACCAGGGGTTTCCCCCATCTCCGCGTAGTTTACATTGTGGTGTGATACAGTTCACTGTAAAGGCCAGAGATTTAAAAGTATATGGATCTTGAGGTGTGTGATGTTGTGTACCGTTGTTCTTCTGGCCATTTAGCCGCCGGACCCCAGCTGAGGCCCGACGTTGCCCACACTTCGCCCCGTGGAGGCAGACCAGGTACACTAGTATTACAGTTATTTACTCTGGCAGGCCCTGCCACCTAGTTTCCTGAGATTTCAGTGGCAAGGACCTAAAAAAAAAAAAAAAAAAAAAAAACGTTTGCGTGGGTTGATCGCTAGATTGAAAGACCGAAATGTGAGCGAACTTAATTTGGAGCTATTAAGTTTTGACTTGTGGGATATACGCTGGTGAGCAGGTAGAGAGGGAGAGGAGACTGAAGACTGGGGGGAGAAAGACAGAAGAAATGGGGTCGATAGAGGAGGCGACCCCATTAAAAGTCAGTGGGGCATGCCCATGCCCTACCAGGAGGAAATATGGGTTGGCGAGTAGGGGAGAAGGCAGGAGGGGAAAAAAAAAAAAAAAAAAAAAAAAAAATCCTGTCTCCTCCCCTACCGCCGAGGGAGGGGGTAAGAAAGATGGGTCCAGCAAGAGCGCCGGCACCGATTGCCATTATGGCTGGCATATGCAGAAAGCTCTGCGGTCTCATTGGGCTGGTTGGAATTCAGCTGGATAGAAAGTCACTCGTGAGGCTGTGTCCTGTCCGAAGGTGGTCCACATATCATTTCATGGTTGTTGTTGTGGTGGTGGATGCGGGAAAGTCCGCCTTCTTGTGAAGAGGTCTTGCGCATATTGAGTGAAGGCACTATAAGTATCTTTTTCAGTTAGTATCAGATATTCCTGGTCTCTTAGCATTATTTGGGTGGTGGTTATAAATCGGCAGCGGAGATCCTCGTACAGTGGGCAGTCGTACATCAAGTGCCCCCATGTCTCGCGTAGTCCGCAGTGGCATAGGGGGGTGTCACTCAATCCGAATCCATGGAGTTTTTCTCTTATGGCGCCATGGCCGGTCAACAGGTAGGTGGCGCGTAGTCCAGGAGAAAGCCAAGGTGGATAGTTTGGGTACACCAGTTGTAGATCAGGAATAAATTTTTTAGTTATTTCACCTTTGGTTGATGTCTGCCAGCGGGTTTGCCAGCTCTGGTTGAGATGTGTGAGGAGACGTTTGCGTTCCAATTTGTGGTCAGTTTCAGGGTCCAAAGTGAAGTTCAGATGGTTAGCCTCACGTCCCTTGGAGAGTTGATATATTAGGCCGCGGAAGACTATTTCAAGGTCTAGTGGAAGAGTCCCTGTCAGGGCCTGGAGGGCATGTGTGCTTACAGTATTGCAGGCTCTTGTTATTATAAGTAGTATATACCGTTGTGTGGTGTCCAGTTTTCTTCTGTTGACGGCCGTGGTAGCCTTCCGGTACCACACTCCAGCGGCATACGTTATGGCAGGCAGGAATACAGCTTTATAGAATAGCTTGAGGGTTCTCCTCCGCAGGCCCCAATCCTTGCGGGAGACCCTCATGAACAGAGCAGAGTATCTTCTGATCTTTTTCTGAATGTAGGTCAGATGAGGGGTGAATGAGAGGTTATTATCTAGGACAACCCCGAGGTGTTTTAGTTCCTTTGTCAGCTTAATTGTAGTTCCTTGGATGCGGATTTGTGGTGGTCTCCTGATGTCCAGGTTACCTTTTAACAGTATTGAGCTGGTCTTGGTTGAGGATATGCGGAGATTGTTTTCGTCGGTCCACTTCTGTAGGATGTCAATGGCGCGAGTAGCAGAAGTTTCTAGCCTGGCTCTGCTGTCCTCTCGCAGTACCAGGGTCAGGTCGTCCGCGTATGCCTGAGTTGCCACACGACCTAGGTCTAGATTTAGAAAACCGTCGAGAACCATGTTCCAGAAGAGCGGGCCCAAGATTGAGCCCTGTGGGCAGCCTCTGAAGATCTGTCTGGAAATAGAATGATATGGAGTTTCTACAACGACCATTCTGTTGTCAAAATATGTTTTGACGCATTGGTATAGGTTGGCCGGGATGTTGGCCTTCCGGAGCCTGCCGAGGACGCTTGGCCACCACAGGGTGTCAAAAGCCCCGGCAAAATCTATTGCGATTACAAGTAGATATTTATGGTTTGTTGTTTCAGCAGATCTGGTAATGTTTTCCAAGGCATCCAGAGTGGAGCAGCCCCTCCTAAAGCCAAATTGATTCTGTGATTCTAGGCCTGCGGCCATGTAGCAAGTTTCGATTCTAACTTTGAGGAGGTGTTCAAAGAGTTTACTTAGTACAGAGAGAAGGGCTATTGGTCGGTATGACTCCGGAAGGTCCTGTTGCTTGTTTGGACTTTTCAGGATTAAGCGCAATTTGGCAGTCCTCCAAGCTTGTGGAAAGCATCCCTCATTAAGGCAGTGATTAAAGAGGGTGAGTATTACCTCTGGAATTGTCTCGATGGTCTTCTTGACGATTTCAGGCTCCAGTAAGTCGATACCCGGTGATTTCTTGTTGCGCAGTTTTCCTGCAGCAGTATGAAGTTCCGTGATGGTAAGTGGTTCTTCCTTATTGGTGGTAGTATAGGTATCATTGTCTTGACATAATTTTTGCTGTTCTGGTGTAGTGGGAGTAATATGTCCAGGAAACATGCTGTCCAGGATGTTGTTGACATTATCCTGCCAGGTCTTGGTATAAGTGCCTAGCGGCGTCTTTGTTGCAGGGATGACTTCTCCCCTGGGGAGTTTGTTTGTCGTTATTTTGTAGACAACCCCCCAGGGGTGCTCGTTTCCGGTTGTAGAAACAAGTTGCTCCCATGAGCGCTGTTTTCTGAGTCGGATTAGAGCCGTGTACTCATTTCTTGCGGTGCGATAGTGGTCGCGGAGTTGGTCTATTTCTGCTGCTGGCCAGGAAAGTCGTGCTCTCTGGAATAGTCTTCTCCTTGTGTTCACCTCGCGTCTGAGCTGTTGTAGTTCCGGCGACCACCAGGGGACGGCCCCTGGAGTTGGGTTTTTCCTTTTAATTGAGCAGTTTGCAGCGGCAGTGATGAGATCCACCACGGCGGTTTGGTGCTGGTCCGGGCTCAGCCCCTCTATTTGGAGGGTTTGTGCTGCTTCTCTTAAGGTAGTCTGGAAGAGAGACCAGTCTGCCTTCTGTATGGCATATCTATGTTGGATTTGTCGGGTTGGTTGTTGTCTGTCTATGGTGCGTTGAAGAGTGAAGGTTATGACCCTGTGGTCCGATGTGGTCCAGCTTTCCCTGACCATCCATCCCGAGAGGTGACCAGCCAGAGACCTTGAGGCGAGTGTAATGTCAATTGTGGCTTCCCACATTGTGCTGGAAAAGGTGGTGGGGTTATTTGGCTGATTGAGTATAGTGAAGGTACTGTTTGCCAGGAACTCCTCTAGGTGTTGTCCATTTGTGGCGCTGTGATGCCCTCGGGTTTGGCTGAACCACGCCGGGGATCGACAGTTCACATCCGCTCCCACGACGATCCTGGCATTCTGGAATTCTGTGAGTAAACTCTGCAGGTACCTGGTAGCTGGGAGGATATCTCCCCCTGGGCGGCAGTACAGTGAGACTGCATAGAGTTCGCCGAGCGGGGTTATAATATGGGCACATGCGGCCCAGGATGTACAGTAGCTGGAAATCTTGGTTACAGTGATACTAGGGTTCCTAACCAGGATGCAAGCCCAGGGGTTGTCTCTATTATCCTGAACTATTTTGTAGGATAGGGGATATCCTCTCACCCCCCGGCTGTGCACATATGGCTCTTGGATAAGTAGGATGTCGAGGTTCTGTTCATTCGCTTTCTTGGTGAGTTGTCCGGCCACGGCCTTAGATCGCTGTGCGTTTAGCTGCGCGAAGTTTACCCTGTCTAGGTTAAAAGGTCTAAGGCGTGCGTCCATAATCAATCCTCATTTGGTATGCACCCTTAGCTTTGATGTAGATGGGACACTGATTGTCCCTGAGTGAGTGGTCCGCTGGCATCTTCTGTGATTTACAGTTTACACAGGTGGGCGGATCATCTTTTTTAGGGCAGGTGCCAAATTCATGGCCTTTCTCTGCACAGTGGCCGCAAGTAGGCTCTGTCTGGGCACAGGTGTGCGTCGTGTGTCCAAATCGACAGCAACGGAAGCATTTGGGAACAGACACATGCTCTTTGAAGCGATGGCTGCCCCAATGTATGAAAACCCTGGTTGTTTGTGCAATCGTTTTCCATGCCTCTGGTGTAAGTTCAACTACCCAATTTGTGTGGTCTCCTGTCCTGGATTTTGTTTGGAATTTTGGGGTGATTAGTGTCGTTGGTTCCACGTTTGGATACTCATGCTGAAGGTTCCTGGAATATAGTTCCTTCTGCAGAGCTTCTGGTGTTAGATCCTTGCTGGTATTAAAAATGACTATACTGGGGCCCTTTTTCTTGGGGGACGCTGCCTCTAAGCCGAGTGTCTGGATCCTTGGGTTGTTGAGGATTTCGTTTGCGTCTTCCTTCGTCTGGGTTTCAATGATGACACCTGTATTCCTTATTTTTCGGACAGATTTGATTTTTGTAGTCTTAAGATCCTGTGAGAGAGGTTCTTCATAATGGTTTGTTTCACCTCTTCACTAGTCTGGTGTTGTGCTGTTGAGGTCGGTTTTAATATTACTAGGTGTGGAGTCGGCAGGAGCGTTTTGCGTTTTGTAGTAGTTGCCACACGTGGCAGTTGTAGAGAGGTATCTGGAGCAGTGGTCCTCAGCGATTGTGCATATGTGGGTGCACGCTGTGGCATTTGTTTTGCCCCACATTCAGCGTAGGCTTGCAGTTTAGCCTTGGCCCTTTCGCTCTCGAGGTAGGCTTCGACAAGGAGTGCATCGAGTTTGTTCCACAATGTTATTATTTGAGCCCTTAGTGCAGTGGTGACTCTGTTTGTTTGCTCTTTAAAGAGGGATTCTAGAGCAGTTTTCAGGAACAGGGATTTTTCATACATTGTACCTTCGGGTAAGGTAGGATCCAGGAAGGTTTCCTGTGTCTTGTCGTCGCTAGTCTCCTTTGTCGTAATCGCTGTGAGATTTTCCTGCGTTTCCCTTATCTCCGTCTGGGAACGGGTTTCTATCTCAAATTTTGGTATAGAGCCTTTTTTGTTTTTCTTCTTACCCGTTTGGGGGGTCCCGGAGCGGGGATCTATCCCTTCGTTCTGTTGGTTTGTGATGATTATGCATTCGTCGCCCTGGGTTCCCCTAAGAGGGGCTCTGCTTTTGTCCGTATTCCTCTCCATATCACTATTTCCGGATGACCGAGACTCGTCGGTTTATCGGGATTTCCTTTCTACTATCAAGAAGCAGTGTGCGCGTTATGTAAATAAAATCAGCCACAAGTGCGAAGCACAAAAGAATTTGAGTTGTGGGCCTTTAAGTCATTGGGCTATCCCCTCAGTCACATGTGGGGAGGGAGATAGCCGGTGTAAAAATAGACCTAGAACAATGGGACTACTTCCCTGTGGGGCTCCTAGACATAATCCCATCTCCTCCTATTACTCATGTGATAGCTCAGAACCTCTGAAAAACAGGCCTGAAAAAAGAATGTTGTGTCAGGCCATTTCGCCACTAGGGACCAGCCAACACCTTAATCAATCATTCTCTGTGTGCTATAATGCACAAATCCCGCACCCACCGGATGAAGTGCTATACTGGTAGGTGCTCGCAATGCCGCCCTAAGGCTGACCATACTTGGAAGCCAGCAAAAAAAAAAAAAAAATTCTAACTAAGAATAATGTACACTTGTTGAAACGAAATCAACATATACACCTTTATAACATTCACCCTTAAATTAAGCGACTGGTAATTTTTACAATTTTATTATATACGGTTCACCTTCTGGTATCTTTTCAAGCTACTGCAGTAATTAAACTGCTTCTAAACATATAAATATCGTTAAATGTTAAATACCTTCAACATTTACGGAAAGCTGAAATGGCCATTTCGACAAAAATTCACTGGAATTCCACGCTGATTAGGGTGAAATGCCTTACCCAGATGGTACTGAAATCTTGCCAAAATGATTTTTGGCAAGATTTCAGTACCATCATTCTGGGACGTGGGCTCTTGAAAAGTCACTCAGCCTTCCCTCAGAGCTACTCCAACTCTGTGACAACATCTCAACCGTCTCCACCTATAGGATAGGTTTCTGCCTTTTCAGCTACTCCCATTGTGCCCAGTCTTTGGATGCTGACATTAAGAAGATTGCTTGTGATACGGAATACAGACCCCCCATTCCTGAATTGTATTTCCCTGTCTCTGACCGTTCTCCTGGAGCTCATGTTAATACCGCAATGCCAACAATATAATCTCATATGGAAATGGCTTACTAACGTTTCAGTATTACAATGAGAAATTACGAACGAAATACTTCTGTTCGGTGCAAAGAATGTGGTGGGAACGTTGTGGTGAGAACCATATTTTAATCATTTTACAATGGGAACCTAATTCAAAGTAAACGAATGAACAATAAACTTTATTTAATTATTCTTGAATTCATTTCGGATGTTACCTTTCCCAAGTAGGGTTCCATACAACAACCAGACTGATTGGCTGAGGCTAGATTTTGGTATCCCATAAATCCTGGATGCCACATGCGAAAATAGATAAAAGAAGCCGCAGACAACTGCCGAAGTAACTAAGAGGAAGATCCAGAACTGAAATAAAACACATTGTGATAAATAACCTATATTTGTGCTTAAAATGAGAGAGAGAGATCATATACAATGGAAGAAATGCATTCCGAGTTTAATTATGTCGTTTAAAATACCTAATAAGTTTGCATTTATTTCTTCCATGTTAAAAATGGAGATAAATCGATACTCTATGTCATAGTTGTATCGATGAGGTTTGTTAGCAAAATTAAATTTTAACATTGTTATTTTAACACTAATATCAATGTAATCCATGGATGTCGCAAGGGTGATTCGAGTTTTAAACTCACCTCCGACATGATAAGTTATAATGAAACAGAATCTTAGTAACCTGGAAACTCGTCATGTAGTAGCGTTATTATATTTCTGAATTATAGCGTTGTGGAACTTTGCTGTGTTTTCAAGTGGACATTAGGAAGTGTCAGTGTCAAGGGATGCTGCTTTCTTCTTCATGTTCCTGCCTCAGGGAGTCAACAATATACTAGTACGTACTAAACACTCTTAACGTTTAAAGTAAATGAAAACATTCCAAGATCCCATACCAGTATACTGGTGCCAGCATATTGATAGACTTAAGCTCGCACACATCCGTTTTACAGGACAGGAAGAAAGAGAAAATAAGAGGAAAATAAAGTGAAAAATAATAAAAAAAATATATAATTCTAATCTGGATTACAGCAAAGAAAGATAGATCCTATACCAGGACTAGCACCCTAGCAAAAAAAAATCATATAAGTACATGTATACAGACATACAGTCACACATACTGCCCTACCACTAATATCCTATAGTCGCTCAAATGATGGTATTTACGTCATATCACGTGTCACAGACAACTATAAATATTCTCGTTAGACTTCGAGGACAATACGATTGTGAAAGCAAGATGTGGCAATTGACGGTATTAACAGACTTCCAGCACGGAATGAAAATACAGTGCCAAATAAGCAATCACATAATTGGTCTCTAAATAGAAGCGATTTGTGTTAAAACTGTCATACAACGACCCAGAAAACATTTGAGCATTTGAGGCTACTAGAAGGCGACAGAAGAGTCCTGTAAACAATTGTTCGTTATGAACGCATCCCACAAAAAGCCACTCAGTGAGACGACTCGGACACTTTTCGGTATCAGTACAGTGCGCAAGGCGCTTCATGATATGAATTAACAGGTCCGTGAAGTTGTCTACAAGACACTAATCAACACAACTAGCGCCAGGCGATGTCCAGATTGGTATGAGGCAAGTCGTTTTTGGAACTTAGACGAATGGATAGTGGTGGCTGTGCTTTGGTGCGACGAGTCAGAGTAATTGGTCTACAGGTTTGACGCTCGTACCTTGTTTTGTGGATGACCGGAGAAAGCTACCTGTCAGAAGGTATAGTCCCGACATTGAAGTTTGGGGGAGGCAGCCTGATGGCCTAAAGTTGTTTTTCATGGTTTAGCCTGAAACCATTGGTGTTTTTGGAAAACATCATGAATGCTAATGTCTATCCAGACGTCCTGGACATAATGCTTATCTAAGTTGTCTTAAAACGTTTATGAAGGGTCATATAAAGGCAATGCTCCATGTCATACTGTTCTCGCTATGAAGCACTGGTTTGGGACACGAGCATCGAAAATTGTTGTACAATACAGCCCAAAGTCCTGATCTCAGCCGTCTAGGAACCTATGGGATGAATCGGATCGGCGGGTAAATATGAGGTGAGACCACCCAAAAATTGGAGTTTCCGCTTTGAAGGCCAGCTGTAAAAAAACTGGTGGAGAATATTCTACGAAGACTAATGGTTGGCATAACGGCTAACGGATTCATCACTCGTTATATTTTCTTCTAAATAGAGATTAATTCGTAAATTATGTACGCATCCAAATATTAATGGTGGGACAGTGGAAGTATTCTTGAAGAAAAATACGAAAATGGAATTAAACACTATCCATAACACCAGATTTCCGTCATTGAATAGAGTCAAATAGTTTCTGGAGAACCACTGCAGAACTGGAAATAACATTCTCATATCGGAGGGTATTGGATTTCTATAAAAAGGACACATATCTAGAGTTATGTGATCTTGTCTAGCAATGTCAGTGTCATCTGAGGTAAGATCGTCCAGAATTCGTCTAGCCCTTCTGTCAGAAGACCATTGCAGGAGGGAAGGGGAGTATTCATTTGCCAATATCATTGATACATGAATCAGAAGTCGCGTAAAATGCCGATAATTCAGCTTCATCTTGAGCGAGGATGCAACGAAATCATCTTGTAACAGAGAATGAAGTATTGGTAGACAAGTTGCGGCCAATAGTTTTACCAATAGTTTTGCCAAGGGGCTAGGATGCTCTCTCTCTCTCGACTGCCACTTGGCAAGTTTTTCTTACTCTGCTCAAAACCGAGTCTAGATTGAATAATAATTATTGCCAGCTTTAGTTTAGGCAGGAAAGGAAGTTGGCAATTCAGATACAAGCCCTTTGAAATACGGTACAGCCATAACAGCCTTAGAACATTTATTGGAAAATCAAAGTTTCGATAAAGGTAAAAACGTGGAGTAAAAAATTTCATCCCTAAAAGAATGCATCTATGTAGGTACATTCTGGTAGATGTACCAGAATTTGCATTCGTCTAGGCCATAATAAATTTTTGGCTAAAAGAGACTAAAAAACAGCAAGTGAGAGGTGAAATGCCTGTTGTATTTTTAAGTGATCCGTTACTTTAACTGGCCCCTTAATAAGGAGAAGCAACGTCACTTCGAAAAATCTCGGCATCTCCCGCTGCCACCAGGAGGCTGGCCACAATTACACGTTCTCTCCCCAAAAAGATTAAAGAGAAAAGAATAATGATCCCATACTGGACAGAACTCTGATGTCATCGGGTCCTGCACCATGTGGTTGCAGCCGTTATAGATGGCAGATAAGCACAGTCAAGCTAGAATACGAACAATAGAAGAAATACCTTGTCTTGTGGAGTTAAATATACGTCGACGTATCCCTAAAATAACAACTGTACTGGCACAATCCAAGAAACAGACTGGATGATTTTAAACAGTAATCCAAAAATGTAAAACAAGAAACAGAACTCGTGCAGATAATTTCACTTTGCATTTTTGTGGTGTAAAGTGAAAAAGTGAAAATGATATAGTAAGTTGCAAATGTGTATGAGACTACCGGAGAACGGAACATCGCTATTTTGATCTGAGGTACACATGGGGCCACTAACAACGCACTTTTAATGGTTGTCCAGGAAGAAAAGATCAGATTTTTTGATATCCTGGTAAGTAAATTCCCAAATCGTAGATGGTCATTAGTAATAGTAAAACGCTCAGCAACTTCGCACAGTGGAAAATTTATCCATTGTTCAAAGCTACGCTGTACATAGTCGAGTTCCAAGAAATAAAATCATACCTTTCATTTAGACCTTAAAAACTGTATCGCTGTTTTTAATTCCTTTTTCGAATTGTGTTACATCTGAGACCGACAATTCAGAATTTACGTTTTACAGTCGAGTTTTCAGTGTTTAAATTTTTATTTATTGCAGACTGATGGCTCCATGTTTTGACTCAATTGTTTAGATTTCAGAAATTATTAGATATTTATATTAGGTGAATAAGGACTGTTTAAATTTATAAAGGAGAATTAAAGACGTGATGACAATTTGGCATTTTTCTCAGAGTTTTAGGAAAGTTTCCTCATATGAATTGTTTTTAATGAAATGGACCACCATTATTTTTTAAATCTAAACCACCTGCTAGTTAAATCTGATTAATTTTACCTGATAAAAATGATGTAATAAATCCTTATTCCCCATGCACACCATAATTGCAGTTCAAACTTTGAGAGAAGTTTTTACAGAATTTTAACAATTCCTGACAGGATACCTTTTATGGAATGACTTGAAAAAAAGCATCATCGATGGGAGTCACATAGTTGGAATTTAACCCTGAGCAGGTAGGACAACTTAGCAAAGAAGGTGGCGGGATACTTGACAGGTGCTGTGACCTGCCACTTTTGGATTTCTTTAATAAAAAACGTTTTGGGTGAATGCATTTGAACAATATCGATATATGATCTTTTATTAATGGACAGCAATGCTTGTTAATTAGGACTTTTTTTCATTTTTAATTAAACAATAAAAATTGTTTCTACATTATAATTAAGCAAAAAATATTTTAAGTAGCGCATGCACTAACGCGTGCATGCCTGTCTTTCTACTTATTGTGTATATAAGGCCTCCATGGCCGAATGGTCAGGGGCGGGGATGCAATAGAACAAGCTTTTTGAGTAGACCGGGTTTCAAGCCCTTGACTGTTAAATAAGATGGATCTCCCAACTCGCACTGGACCAGAGTGGCAGATTTCGGTCCATTAACATGATTTGCTGAGGAAGCCTCCATCCTACAGTGGATTGACAATGGCTGCAGAGTTCTTATTTATTTATTATACTTTAAAAAATTCATATTTATTTTTAATTAAAAACAAGTGTATATGCAGTTTAAGGAAAAGCCATTTACACTCCCATTTTCATATTTATTTTAAAATTTACTTCACATTTATATTTTTGCAATGAATAAATCGTTGTGTTGTGTATTTCGACAACGAATAATTCGGTGATCTACATAAATGGAGCAATCTAGAATATGGAGCAACATAGCCTTAGTTGCTTATGCTCCTAAAACCTTACTATTAACATCAAATATATTAGTTCTCCCATTCTCCTGCAGGATGTGGGAAAGATGATGAAACACATATGTCTATTACCTTTTAATTTTTTGAGTATTAATTTTTAGGTTTTGCTTCTTCATAATTTTTATAATAATACAGAAAACTGATTGATTATTCTGCAATAAAATAATAAATAGCTGCTATTTTTTAATGGATATTAAATTTCTCTAAAAACGTATACTGTGTTTCACACAATTTATCTTTCAAGAAAACATTCCTTACATTTTCTTGTCATTTTAAACTTTAAAATTTCATTTTCGGATTCATGTTAAATTCAAATGTACTTTCTCGGAACGAACCGTAGACCGCCTTTTATAATTGGTATGTACCTAGCTCAATCTCGTACGTGCCTCTTGTAGGACCTGAAGTTACCCAACCAGGTGGCATCCTACTGAAATGTGCTGTTAAAATTAGAAAATTATCGATCGTCATTCTGTGGACATTAAAATAAATTGTTTTGTTAACAGTACCAGAACCTGTGGCCCATATTTGTAATATTGTGTTTATGCGTGTATGTTCAAGGGCTGATTTGCATTTACATATTTCGTTGTACTTTTATGTTTATCATTCGCATATTTTAGAAAGGTGGGTAACTATTAACCCATAAGATATTTACCTTTGCTTGAAACGGAGCAACTAAAACCTCAGGCTTTAGAAAAGCTTGTGGTGAGCGTGTCACAAAAACAATATATTCAGCATAGGTAGGAAAAAGGTAATCGGCAACAAGATACCTTTCAGAATTCAATGACGACGGGTTAACAGTCATATCAGCTTCCTACATAAATAGAATTTGCATCGTTTCAGTTTACAAGAAAATAAACTGAAGGGTTATTAAACATCAATCAACCAATATAACATTAAGGCTAACATGTAGATTAGTGCAAAAGCATCATGAAAAAGTTGAAGACAAATCTTGATAAAATTATTAAGTGCTCTAATGGACCAACGCTCTAGACAAGAAATGGTACTGCAACAAATTAGGTATTTTCCTAAACGGTGTTTAAAATCGTCAGATATGCTTTCCAACGCACCAGTTGTAGCTTGCAAAAATATCCTCTTAAGCACGAAGCGGATTATTTTTAATAATTTAAAATGTTCATGCTTTCCCACTAAATGCAATGTTATCCAATGTTAAGTCGAAATTTATGTTTTTTTTAAAGTGAAATCATCAAAAATACCTGAGTATATATCAATCCAATCATGCCACTTACATTTTTCAGATCTACTCGTCCAAACTGCCTATCTGGTGGTATTTGAATCTGATATCTGAAAAACCATATTTAGAGAATAACGACACCAACTATAATAACGATAATACAATTTATTAAACATATCAGGAAATACAACTGAAAAATTGTTAAGGGGACCATCTTATCACCAAGTATCTAAAATAATTTATAACATTTGCCATGTGATCACATAGGCGCCTCCATAGCCAGGTGGAAAAGAGCAGCAGTGCTTAGCACACGTTTCTTGATTAGACCGGGGTTCGAGCCCGTCACCACCAAATACGGAGGATGCTGAAAGGTCAGGGAATGACCACCGCATATCCCGGAGCAATATGGCCTTAGTTGCTAATGATCCTAAAAGCCAAATAACAAACAAACAAACATGTGATCACATTACTTCTTACTATATCCGCATTACAAAAATTCCTATAGCAAGAAAGTCTAGTTGGTAGCCTATTGGTCAGGAGCGGAAGTGGAATAACAACACGCTCTTTGAGTAGACCGGGGTACAAATCGGTGACTGCTAAATACGGTCGATCTACTGGGTCCGCATGGCAGATTATGGTCCATTGCCCTCTGCATGAATTTTTTTAGGAGGCTCCCATCCTGCAGTGGGTTGATAATGGCTGGAATTCAGTTTTTTTTTTTTTTTTTACACAATAATTTTGAAGCAGGATGCGAGAGAGGGCATTCATGCAGTTAGCTATGAGGGGAATCTTTAACACGGGAGAGATATTCTGGATAACAAAGGTCGCAAGGTATCATCAATGTATAAAGGCGGTAAAAGGAGTGAAGTCTGTAGCTACAGACCGCGTAGGGCCACTTAGTCTATAAGTTGGAACCTGTTGGTACCACAGGTAAGATTCGAAGAGAAATCTCTAGGTGGTTGGAGAAAAGGTGGAAGAGGGTTGGGATTTGTTTTGAATAATCTTCAGATTGGGATATTTTAGGAAGTGGTGTTTCTTGTAGAATGGTTGTATGATTGTGTCTGATTTTCGTAAATGACTGTAGGCGTTCTTTTTTCTTCTGGCTGAAGTGTATTGCTAAAAATTTAGCTAGCTAAAGCCAATATGTCCTACTTTAATCAGTGTTTGATTTAGGGCCTCTTCCTGCTATTGGAAGTTCCAAATCCGGTTAGAAAACTAAGTAGGATGAAACAACTCACTCCACACACTGGTAATAGTGAAGGAATTTTTACTAAAACATTCAGTTTACACTAATGGGGGTTTCACAATATCAAATTCAATGATATACTATTTCTATATATGCTAATCATACTAAAATTTTACACGAAATTATTCATAGTAAATCCAAGCTACTATTCATCACACAACAAAATTTCTATTCATTTATGGTCTAGGGACCGCCCTTACCATCACCATAAAGTACCTTTCTTCCTAGAGTTTAGTCTCCTTCCCTTTTTAATAACTATTTTGTGCAAAGTCAAGGAGTTCGTTTTAGCAAATTATTATTATTCCTCAGGACAATAGTTAGAGGAACGTCCCTTAGAAAAATATCTACTTACAGTTCCCTTCTTTGTTTGCCAGCACGGACTAGTCTACTAAGCGCGGTATTTCTTTCAATTCGAATATTTTTGAGCCTGTTATGCTTTTTCCCTTTTTATCCCCGGATCTCCAACCCTTTCCTTTATTCCTGAAGATTCCAAAATGTATCTCATAACTTTATGAAAACTTCCTTTTAGCCCCGACCTTTCTCCACATTTCGAAAGTTGATCCTGCCTTTCCATTCTAACTTAACTTCAACCCACGCCGCTAGCTAAGACCACGGCTTTAATATTCTCCGCGGCTGCTCCTACAGTTCTCAATATTCCATTCGACTTTCACAACCCCCCTAAAAACACCAATCCAAATCCACCTAACTTCTGCCCTTTTCCCGTTTCTACGTCCCTGATATCTCGAAAATGGTCTCCCATTTCCCTCCCCTTTTTCTTGTTTAATCCTCTTTAATCCGATCTGCCCTTGGCCATCTCACTAACCTTACTAAATTTTTCTTCATAGATTAGAAGCAAGAATAGAAGTACGTGTTTCCCCTTTTATTTCCCTTATCCATTTGACCTTTTCATGGAGAGAGAGAGAGAGAGAGAGAGAGAGAGAACTAATACAGCTCTACTTCTGAGAAATTTCTCCCTCTCATATTTATATTGAAGAAGGTTCCATGTATAGCGTCGCACCATGCTTACATATTAAGTGAACGCTTAAATTACATCAACGAAGGGATCTCAAAACTTGCGAATGATGTGAAGAGTGGATAAGTATTAAATGCCGGAAGCAGCTCTCCTGAAAGTTTTACCATTCTTGAAGACTGCTCAAGTCATTCCGATGGAGCGCTAAGCAATCCTCCTTCTGGATGACTTGAATAGGTCTCAACAATAGTCAGAAAAATTAGGATCTTCACTTGGGGGAAATACTTGGTGCGGTTGAATTAAAAGCATTACCAAGAGAAAGGAATTTGGTTGTTATATGTTAAGACCACCAAGCAATGCACTCAGGCGGCAACGAAGGCCCATCGGATCCTATTGATGATTTACCGGACATTTGCGTGTAAAGCTACATAATTTACAGTTTTTAAATGAATTATCAGATCCTTTCAGAAGACGTTTTTTTAAGACGAAATTACGGTAAGATGTTGTTGTAATTGCTGATTGAGACAGTAATAAATGATACAATTAAAATGCTAGAAAATGTAAGTATTTGCTTAAATGATTTATTCAATGTAATTAGATGAATCACATTCTCAGTAGGATAAATTAAAAAAAAAATATCAAGCAGAAGGGTTCCAGGAAGTATTCGAAATGCCGTTGTTCTATTGCGTTCTATTGTAGAGGGGTTTTAGGGCCATCAACGAACTAAGGCCATATTGCTCTGTGTATGCGAATTTGTGTGTGTTCGCTGGTCGATTTTCTGTTTTCCTGGACGAAAAAGTCGATTTACTGGGAGAAAAAAAAAACATGCTGCTCTCCCCCGAGACCGACAAACTCAGCCGCGTTGTCAAAGCGACCGTTAAAAATCCTCACATCATCGATGGGACTCGAACACAGGTCTTTTCCACCCGGTGTGGGGAGGACGGCGATTCTATAAATTCTACCACACGAATAAGTATTTCATTGAATATGTCCTCCTGAGAAAGAATTATGCTCTATTAAAGACCATGTGATCAGCTTTAGCGCGAAATAGCTGTTTCATTGATATATGAAGTAATGAACTAACATACCCTCCAAATTGAGGGTATTGTACTGATGCTGTTTATGATGTTATAAGTACGCTGGCAAGGGATCGATGCTGTATTTGATATCATTCGCATGCTGTAGACGTTACTTGGTCTTTTCCCATATGCCAGGGATGATAACCAACTAGTGGTGCCATAATTATACTATACATTACCCGTACAGTATTGTAAAAGATGGTGGGTTTGCCAGTAAAGCTGGCTGGAACTGTCTTCTTGAGATGAATGATAGGAAGGCAGTTTATTCCAAAATAGGAAGTTAAAAAGATAGAAGGCACCCTTGCTTTAGGAGCCTATACACCACGGGGGGGACTGTCGACAGAAGTGAAAAGTTTGTGCATCGTCATACACCCACCCTCCCTTTCCCACCAGGCGAAAGTTGAGGGTAGAGGTGCGGTGAGGGAGGGTAGGTGCATGGCCGTGGGTGTTTTCTCAAGGCAGTCAGATTGAAAGGAGCCTGAGAGAACGACACACAGTAATCATTCACTCTTCTCAACTATACAACTATTATACTAACAATTACACAAGTGCACACTTTAACCTATATTCTGTCATACACACATGCATTTCTACTGGGTGTCCGACAAGTCGGGAAACAAGATGACGAAGATCTTGGATTTTTACAGCATACACAGTGCCTATAGGAATCTCCATAATGCAAAGTCTAGTTGGTTAAGGTCAGGTGATCATGGTGCCCACTCCACTGAGCCTCTCCTCCCATTCCATCGATGAGGAAACGTCATTAATACATTCAGTGGTTTTAGACTTTTCAGAAACCCTGTACATTTACGCCCAGCCAGTATTCGATCTTTCAGCATACTCGTAGTCACTTCAGCTATTTTCTGATACAATTTTCTTAGTAAATTGGTGTTCATATATTACACCTAGTCATGTAAACTAAATATTGACGGATAAGGAGGTTTGTACGAAAGATAAATGAGATATGTTGGAATCTAATGGGGTAGAATAATAGAAAAACATAGATGTAATATCACACATAACTAAGTAATACTGAAATAGAATTATAATAATTAAATTCAGTTTTCCATAAAATTTCTCATTCCGTGGAAACTCCATCTGGCAGGCCAGTCACACTGGACTTATAACATGATTAGGTAAGTGTATTTGTATAAGTAGAGGATGTCACAGTTTGTGTGTTCATAGCATAGTTTGTTCTGCTAGTCTCAATTAAATTTTGAGAAAATTTGAAGAAGGCCATTAAATGCAATTCATCGGAGATTAAAATTTGTTCATAATCCCGGTGTATTGGCCTTATTTTGATCTTAGGTGCACACTGTGGGGATAGTAACCAGAGCAGTTGTAGAAGACTTGAGCCCAATCCTCTTTACCACAACAGGTACATTTCGAATCCTGTATGAGGGCCAGTTGACAAAGTTTGGCATTTAGTAAGCCCTGTCGAATCAATAAAAATATAGTAAAAAGTCCTGTTGCAAACCGGGGTGGCGATTTGGGGGTTACTAGGGTTTCCTCCCCCAGGTTACCCTAGTAACCTGGATGAGGAAACGCTTATTGAGTTAGCCTTTGGCTGTCGCACTCCAACTGTCTCGCTAAATTTGATATAGGCAGGTTAGAATCCTTTTCAGTCTTTTTTCTAATAATTTTGTGAGTATTCATCCACAGGATTTTCTGTTGGGATCTGTCTATTTGATCTGTAGTTGCGGCCTCTTTTGATAACTTCTAAATCTTGTGGCAGTGCACCAGCCAGTATCTGGAATGCAGGAGTACTGACTGTGTAGCATGCCCTGATTATTGTTAATAAAATTACCCGCTGGATGGATCCTAGTTGTCTCTATTTTTAACAAGAAGCACCCTGGGGAACCAAAGGCCTGCTCCGTAAGTAACGAGTGACAGTAAAACTACCTTATAATTAAAGGGTAGTGTTTTCCTTTTGAGACCCCAATCTGTTCGACTAATTCTGGCTACCGTCAACATAGCTTCTCACTTTTCGACCAACGTGTGGGAGGTGAGGATAGAATGTTAGTTTTTCCTCAAAACTGGCACAAAGGTACTTAAGTAGATTGCCAGTGCTATTAGTTCCCCAGTGATTTTAATTTGAGGTGGTCTTCTAATGTCTAATTTTCATTTTAGTAATATGGACTTGGCTTTGCTGTTGGAGATAACTAATTTGTTGGCCCAGTTCCATAAGAGTTTCAGAGCATGGTTAGTCGGATCTTCTAGGGCTTTCCTAGTGAACTTGTAAGACACAGTCTTACAAGTTAAATTAAATATCAGTATAATTGAAGAAAGAACGCTAGATAGAGTGACACAAATATTGTTTAAGATAATGGGTCTCAAGCTAATGGAATTAGATTAAGTGAAAGCTATAGTTAATTTAAGAGCTAGAGTTAATGTAAATATACCGTGAAAATAAACATTAGAAAGAGATATACGATCAGCGCCCACTACCTGAAGCAGCAAGTGAAGATAACGAGACGGAACAGTGGGGGGTTAATTGATGGCATGGCAAAAGGGACGGAGTGCTCCAGAGATTACAATAGGGATAACAGGTGTAAGCGTTTTTGTTTACTGCAAACAGAGCAGGTGTGGTCATTTTATAATAAGGCGAGACGAATCAAGAAAATGGACGCAGATGTTTTCCGGATGGATTCTGAGCTCCGAAATTTCTGGTCATTTCCAGAATATTCGAGAATTCTCTAGAAACGGAAGTCCTCTCTACAACGGAAGGGGCTCGGCCTTCCTGTCATGTGGAATAAGCAAATGAGAAGGGAGATGACGATGTTCAGATAGAAATGATTGGTTGAGAAAGGGAGAGGCGTTACGGAATTTTGGGAAATAAAAAGGCAAGAGCGCGCGAGTTAAAAGTGTGATGAAGTTTTTTTGGAGAGGTATATTTTAGAAGGGGTAATGAAGTTTTTTTGAGGGCGAGAAAGGTGTTTTTGGAGAGATAGGCTAAGGAAACAGTCCCCGGAAGCTATCCACCAGTAGAACCAGTTATGGTGAGTTGACTAAATTCTGATAGCTTTAATAAAGTGTAGATAAGTTACAGAAATTGGAACTTTCTCGAGATGGAACATAGAAGTCCGAAAGCGTCCACCGAGAGATATATTTGAAAGGAGGACAGCGAGATAGTGCTAACAGAAGAACACCGTACCGTCCTGTAGAAATAAAGTGATGGGAAGCGACTCCTACTGAATGATCCGGCACAGCAAAGAAGGATACGACACCAGGTTGATCGGCGAAGCGAATAGTGTCCCTGGCAGAAGTTAGCATTCCTGAATCGGAGAAGAACGTTCCCAAACCAATGGAGGACCCGATGCAGAGCAGAAAGTCACAGGCCACACGTTGTATTAGCGGTAAGATCCAAATCCCCAGAAGTAAGTGGTTAAACAACGAAGTTACCTCTATGTAATTGCAAAGGACTGCAGGGAAGATAGATAATATTAAGTGAGATTTAGGGAAGCATACAGTTAAGAGTTAAGTTAAGGTATAGATAAGTAAGGAAATATCATAGAAATAGTTTAATGAAGGATGGTTTACAGTTATGATTTATTTACTGATTAATTAATGGAGGAAAAGTAATATTTTTGGACGGGTTAGCCTATAGAGCAGGTACAGTTGTATGTTACTTATATAATGTCACTGATGTAGAGAAATTAGTCGCTAAATGCTGAAGTTTACCTGAGAGGATGAAGAAATAAATAAACCAATGTATATTTCATTAACATGTAATTTTAATGTGTTAGGGTGAGACTAGCATAGAATAATTTGTAAAGTGGATATTAAATTCCAGAAGAAGAATTGTGTTAACCATGAAGAAGAATGTAGGATTGTGCTAGATAAGTATGATTAATAAATAAAAAATGTCAATTGTATTTAAGAAAGAGATAGGTGAAACTGATCGTGGGAATGTGTTAGTTGCCGAATATTAAGAAGATGATGATAGGAGAGCCTAATGACCAGGAACGTAATCCATGCCATGTACCTATATATGAAGTGAATAATGTGTAATGGATTGCTTGATCTTTTATTTGTAAGTATGTATAATAAACTGATTGTATTTTACTTAATGCAAATAGTGTTTGGTCATTTCTGAACACACAGCTAAAAAAAAAAAAAAAATCCAAAGGAGGAGTGCACTAATATAGGAACTCCCACAGAACCGGAATTCTTCTGTGAGATAACAAGTCAGATGCAAAGTGGGGATTTTAAGAATATAAATAATAATAAATAATATAGTAAATAAAGAAATAAAATAGAAACAAATAATAAATATATATATAAAACCCCCACCCCCACAAACTCTTTCACCAGGAGTCCGCGAATGCGAGATTGTCAACTTGACCGGTGTCAGGCCCTAACAACTTGTCCCAAACTAAGTTACAAAAACAGGGAATACCCAGCACTGAATGCTGTGAACTCTTTACGCATTGGTGGCTTGTGTGGATTGCTATTTCTCTGTTACTAAGGCAAATTTTTATACCATTATCAAAGTTCTGTTGAATACCAGCATGGCGTGTTTATCCTGACAATGCTCGGTCACCACATGACATCAAAGGCAATTTAAATGGCCAGCATCTAGTTTTCCTTGGTGGTCTGGGCTGAATTTAAAAGCTTATTCACTGTATCTTGAGTCGCGCATCTAGGTTTGAAATTAAACTGTTTGTCCGATTGAAAGATTGCATTCAGATAATGTCTTTGTAGGTGGCATAGGATAAGCCTTTCCAACCTTGCTCATGAATGGTGGTAAGACTATTGACCTGTATGATTTGGGATCATCTGGAGGTTTGCTACTCTCCGGAGCAATATTTCTGCTGTAGAAGGAAATAAGAATTGAGTTAATAAAAATGTGATTAGAACATATAAATCATTACTTTAGATTAAATAGGACTACAGGAATTTTATTATAAATTCAATGATTGCCTATTGAGGAATTTAGTCCGATGAATGCCAAATGCTGAAATAATAACTAATGTTTAAATCTGAAAACTGTATAAGCATACAAGTTTGCTAGAATTTACACTTTGGATGTGTATCCATTCCCTGTTTTATTCAACTGGTTTTAACTTTATATGCATGACGTGTTTTAAATAACTAGTAATAATTATACAAAACGGTTGTGGGTTTAATTAATTTTTTTTTTTTTTTGTTTTCAACAACTGCCCTCGAAGTTTACCCCTACAGATAAATCCGATCATTTGCCTACAACGTGTATTAATTTCACTGATGATTATTATTATTTCTATAATTACTTACTTAACATAGACCTAAAATGTACTGCTTTTTACCAAAGCAAAAATTATAAAAAGTTTATTTTTGCAATTTAAATCATTTATTAAAAGTAAAGAATATCTTACTCCATACTTAAATTTCATTTTCTGAGACAGTATTCCAAAGGGACTAGCATACTTCTTTTCAGGAGATGCAGGCTTTCCGTTTTCATCCGTTACTATTTCTCTAACTGGTGGATGCTAAGCAAATAAGGGAAAATAATTAATCAGTCACATACCAGCTGCTTACACCGAATATTTATATTCACGCACACACAACATATTAGGTTATAATCATGCAGCAATCCATGGAAAGAAAATTTCATATAGAAGATCCTCTATCAAAGGACCTCTTATGTTACTCAAAATTTGGCAGAATAGGTGGAATTCTGCAGAAAAAGGGGCCATTACAAAAATCTACCACAAAACATCTTTGCTGAGGGAACTACTTTCATCATCCCCCACTAAAATAATTTTCACCTCCCTATTTGCCTCCTGCTTACTGTCTTTGCATTGTTCGCATAACGCAAGATTTTATCAATTTAGACTAACGCGCCCTCCTGTGGATGTAGGATACTAAAAGACTCTTCATAAGTACTTCTTGAATGCTTTGTTTACGAGGAGCCAAGATCGGCTTTTAAGGCAACAGTTCCAAACTTGTCTCCTGCATGTGAGGAGCTACTCATATATATCATCAATTTCCAGGCTCTTCGAATCTTCTGCAATACTGCATTTAATTGTAGGAAGTCTTTCAACCTCAATGTTAATGCAAGCATTCAAATTGAAAACACATCATAAACTACTATCCTCTATCGTCCTGATGACGTCTGGAACAAAATTTTGCTAGATTTTGAAGAACACACGAAGAAGGTTTTCAAAGATATTGCATGTTTTCTAGCTCATCTCTTTATCTCAGATTCTCTCCTACTCAATCCTTCCCCTGCACACTGATACCGTCATGAATCAGTGACTTCTGATGCCACTCCAAATTAACAGATTTACATCTACAACTTATTATTATTATTATTATTTCTCCCTGGTTAATATACATAAATAAAACGATGCGTAGAATGTAGCATCAGAGACATAATCTCACCTAGAGCTTAACGAGGGCATAACTCAATATATGGTTGTAAGTGTCGTTGAAGATATCGTTACACATCTTCTGGGAGGCTATGGATAAACCATTAAATATTCCAATGGATTTAAATGGGATCATATATTGGGGATTGATCGTGTTATGCCGCTTAGATCTAAAAGGGGGTCCGGCAATGATCTCCCAGATATCAGACGAGTTTAATTTTCCGGACAAAAGCTGAGCGAAGATAACGAGGTTCCTAGTGAAGATGATGTGATACCTCCATTGTACCAAATTTAGATTGGAGAACAGGACAGATATTGGGACAGTAGGTAGTAGACCTGCAATCTTATTGAGCCATTTTAATATCCAGTATTCTAGGGATAAGGGCATCCATTTTAGCAAGGCAAGTTATAAATTACTGGAATAGGTTACTTAGATTGGTGGTAGAGGCTGATAGTTTGGAGCAATTCAAAGATCAACTGGATGGTTAGCTACGGGAGGAGGGAGATACATAGGTTGTCCATTTCCTAATCGTTTATTATAATTTAATCATTTCTTTTGTTCAATTCTTATTAAAATTATTTTAGTGTTCTTTTTTTTTTTGGCTGGAGCAGCATAAGCCTTAGTTGTCCTTGCACCATATGGAGATTACTATTACCAGTACTAATACTGATATTAATACTAAATCTTTATTAGTATTAGTATCAGTATTATCTTATGCTGTTTATGCTGTTTGACTTTTTTAATCAGAGAGTTCCCAATTATGATGTTCACATCATTGATATTTTTCTTCTTGGGGATAGTAATTGGAGCAGCTTTCGGATTGTTTATAGAGAGCCCAACGCATGGAGCTAATTTTCAAGTTCTTGAAGTTGTCGGTTGGAGGTAACAGTAGTAGATGGAGAGCCTAGGTGCATTTTATAACAATAAAGAACTTTAAATCATCGGTAAAGTTAGTAAGCATGGTTTGTGAGGAAGAGTTCTAAAGATTTGGTGAAGAGGGCGGCAGAGAGAACATCCCCTTGGGTGAGCCCTCTTGAGCAGGCAATTATGTGATGACGGTTCTGGTTTCTTATCCATAGAGTCCTGAACTGTAGGATCTTCTGAAGGAGATCTAATGGGTGGGTAGAATTTGAAGTAATCACATAAAATGGCGAATAGTGCAAAGATGGACAGGTTTTCAAAGGCCACCTCAATGTCGAGGATCAATATCAACTTTCTCTTTGTTGCTTAAGGTATATTCTATTCTGAAAAGTGTGTCCGTGAGACTGGTGATAGTGGATTGTCCGGGAAGTATGCTATGGAGGTATGGAGGATTATGGCTAAACATATGCTGGATGAGAGCAGAGAGTATGATATTTTCCATGATTTTGAGAAAGGTGCATCCTACAGAAATTGGTCTGTAATCGCTGGGCGATTTAGGGTTAGAGTTTTTGGGACTGGAGAGACATGTATATTCCAGATGGTAAGATAATCTCCTGTTGTGAGGGTGGAGTTGTATGCGTCAAGCAGGTGATCAATGATATATGCACTACATATTTTAACCATAAAAACAGGGAATCCATCAGGGCCATTGGGAAGCCTGTTGACGACTTCAATAAGGCGTTTCTTTGAGATGGCTGTTTTATCCAGTTATGTTTGCTTTGATGGTGGATTAACCTCTATGAAGGGGATGGAATCAGGCTTAGTTTTCAGCGACTTGTTCCAATTGAAGACGTCAGTCGTCGTGGAGAACTGTTGGTTCTTGCTAGTGTAGATTATTTTCCAATGTTTCATTCTATAGGAGATCCAATCATTCTGTGCTTTTCTCAGTACGCGTAGGAAACGTGCCCGATACTTTTTATAGAGCTGGTAGTGAGCTGGATATCGTGTCCTCATCCGTTTCCGGTATAATTTCTGTCTCGTGATGAAGGCTCGTTTCGCGTCACTGTTAAATCAGTTCGTGATTCTGGAATACAGACGAATGGTTTTGGAAGCCGCTTCACAGGCGATATCTTTTAACAAGTTAGTTAAATTGGTGAGAGTTTGATCAGCTGGCAACGATTTGGTTCTAGTCTGTAGATCTTAATCTTTGTAGAATGATATGAGGTTTTATAACCTACAATGAGAAGATCTTAAGTTGAGATTCTTTATAGTTGTATTGGCCCAGTTGTTGGTGACAGCACGGATTTCCGCATTCCAAGGCAATAGTACTTGCTTTGCTGAACTTGTTTTTGGATAACTTTACTGCTGCTGTTTGACTGAAGAATTTTTTCTCTTCGTGGATTATTTTGGAAGAATTCCTTTGTCATTCTACACTTTATTTTCCCTTTATGCTATTTTCTTCTTTACTTTTTCGTCTTCTGCTGTACTGTCTACTGTGTGAAAGAGAATGATTGTGTGTGTGTGTGTGTGTGTGTGTGTGTGTGTGTGTGTGTGTGTGTGTGTGTGTGTGTGTGTGTGTGTGTGTGTGTGTGTGTGTGTGTGTAGAAGAAAAAGAAGAAGAAGAAGAACTCTTGTTTGCATACAAAAAACACGCACCGTACACAATACCCTTCACGGTTACAAGCCAGAGGTTTACAGTAAAGTCTAATGCAATCGAGGATATCATAGGAAAAGAAAAAAGAAAACAATATTATTACTAATTTTAAAAGTGTAGGATTAAACATTGGAGAAAAAATTGCAAATTTACATATGAAAATATATACGCAACGGCATGTTATCAAGTTGAATTATTCTCCAGGGAGCAGTTCTTTTACAGTGCGGGAGTCGTCTGAGCAGGCGCAGAAAGTTGGAACAATGTAGTGGGGGATCCATGGCGGTGATGGACAGGTCCTAGGGAGCAGGTTCACTGCCGATACCACTGTGCTACCGTGCAGACGGTGCCATACTACATAAGATACTATACATATCTACATAGGAGATCCTTATAAATAAAGAAATAAGGGTAATACAATTTAAGAACTTTGTCGTTCCTATATTTTTACCTGTCTATGTAAATTGTTCAATTTGCTTATATGTAATTGTTCAAACTTTAATAGCTATGCCTATCTCTTCGATTTACATGTTTCCGAATAATTCCATGTTTTTGATTCTAAAATTAATGGCCTTTTTTTTCCATAATGCCAAAGAGAGTTAACGGTTGGAATAGTAGAATTAATTAAACAGATTCTTACCGGAATTGTAGTTGCAATCATGGTTGTACCTTCCAGGTTCGTACACTCCTGTGCATCGCGAAACATAAGTTTTTTGAAGTTCTTTGTAATAAGAATTTCCTTTCTGAATTCTTTCGAATTTGTTGGAAACGGTGGCCTTTGGTAAATATGAACTACAAATCGAGTAGGTTTCTGAAAAAAAAAGTTAATATTAGATCACACAGGCGATATCGTTTTGCAGCATTACCACTTATTTCCAAGTAAAGCATTGAGCAGCTGACTTTTCTTCTAGATTTGGTATTAATTTTGAATAAAACAGTGATACTATAACAGTGACGCAGATCACTGCCACATATTTCGGACCATTTCTTTCTACATGTGAAGATACAAAAAAGTTTCTATATACAGAAAACGCTCAATACCCAGCACCGTCTGGGATTCAGAGGGGTCGGTTTTTGCAATTTCCGGATTTTAGAGCAGTATATCCAGTGATTGAACGGTTTTAGAATACCACATTTAATGAATATTAAGTAAATAAATTCATTTAAATAATAAATAATTTAAAACTTTTTTGTATAAATGCAGATAACACATAAATATTTACAGACGTAGATTTTTGCATCTCTGAATGTACATAGTGACTATAGTGCCCTGTCTTCTGGTTCTGCCCAGGTTTTAAACTGCATGGATATAATGCAAACGTCTTAATTCTCAGAGCAGTACACATTGCCTTTTTAATCAGTTGCTCTGTTGTACTGCTTTCAAGTGGCATCTTTAGCTAGGTCAGACCCTTGAAAACTGTTATTGTATATTGCACGGCAGCTCACATTGAACAACTTCTTTGAAGTGTTTTGTTTGAGTGTTATCCTAAAGGCCATCTGTTATTTTATTAGGTAACAGTCAGTTCTAAATCAGGCATTTATGGCAGTCTTATCAATTAAGCATATGGTCCAATTAACCTTTTGGAGAGACCGTCCGAAAGTGCAATACCATGGTAACCTACTCCAAAGACAAGTTTGTTCTGTTCTGAGAATTAATGCTGTCGTATTTTCAAAGAACGTTTAATCCTGCTGATTCCAAAAAAAAAAAAAAAAAGAATAATGACAAGATAATCCTGCAAAAAGTTTATAAAAAATAAATATCACTGTTTTTTGCAATGATTATTAAAGGCAAATGCATTCGTTGATTCTACGAGTAGTCTAGTCAGCGATCAATGTGACCGTTGATTCGAGTAGATTCTAGTGATATTGATTTTCATTTTTTACATTTTTTTATCTATTTATTTTGTAAAATGTGCATTTTAAACAGTATTCTGTACCATGATATTCATATATTCCTATAAATCTGGATATTAATAATATGGTAGTAATATTCCATCTCCAAGATTGTTGATTTTTTGACTTATGTATAAAGGACAGAGAGATAAAAGTTAATCTAAAATATTTGATGTCACATTGTCCAATTATTTATCAATATCCCTCATATAGAAGATGGCCTGGAAAGCATAATAAACAAATATGGTGAACTTACGCTTAGTAGGCTGGGTTCATTACGTTGATAAACAGTGATAAATATAGCGGTATATAAGCCCTCAAGAGCGGTCTGGAATTCAACCGATAAACGACTGCTGTTCAGTGGATCATCGTGGAAAACGTACCATCGGTTCAGAAATTTTATCCTCCGATCCACCTGTGAATAATACAAAAGTATCTGTTACATCACGCCATCATCCGTAAACCTAAAGCCCTTCAGATTGCCACACTTGATTATAACACTAGCATACATTTATTACTGGGTACTTATTTTTTTTAACATATTTAACATACTTTCTTTACTTCCATTTTTCCATGGTAACTGGATTTTTTGGGTTATACAGTTTTCCTTCACATAACACGAAAAAATAAACTGAAACTACAAAATAATAGCAGAGAATAAAAGAGTCTAAAGAGTAAGGGTTTCATGCGAGCTGCCATAGCTGTTGATACCCACGGGATCGTTTTATATTTTGTAAGTTTGCGTAACATAAAATGCAGAATGGTGTCAACTTCGCGAGCGTCGGAGGTACTCTTCTCATCGAGAAAGTTGGTTTCCTCGTTTAATGAATAACTTCGGTTGGTTCCTTGATCTGATGAAAACATTTCCAAATGTTTTCATCAGAAGAAAACATCATCATCATCATCATTTTCATCATCTGTGTTAAGAACGCCCAATTCAAGTGAACTCCACGCAAGGAAGCAAGTCCTTTATATTCCATTAACCCCCTGCGCGGTAGCACAGTAGTATCGTCGCTGTCCTTCCCACACCGGGTGGAAAGGCCCGCGATCGAATCCGGTCTATGAGGCCAGGAGCTTTAGTGGGCTTTTTTCACTCCGTGCCGGAATTCGGTCTCAATCGGTGCCCTGATATTGGAGACCGGACAAATAGGGTACAGTTCAGTTCTCTGATGAGTCCCATATTAACGTACAAACGAATTCTAGAGGTCTTTTTAGCTGGAGCCAAGGAGGAACACGGTACCATCCCTCCAACATCAGCGAAAGGAACACTTACGATGGAGGTGGTGTTCTCATGTGGAGGAACTAATGATCAACTGCCGCACCCATCTTAATGTTTTCGATAGGGTTACGATAACTGCGCAGAGTTATCGAGAACAGATTCTCGAACACACACTACATGCGACTTTTTAAGGGTACAGTTGGCCCAGATTTTCTTTTTATGCATGACAAAGCCACTGCACATAAAACTAAAGTTGTGGAGGAATATCTTTAAACTGAAAATATCCAACAACTGTCGTGGCTGGCCATCGCGATCACCACACTTAAATCCGATCGAATATGTGTGGGAGGCACCTGGGCGTCACATTCCGCGCCCACAGCCAACTCTTGGGTCATTTGGTCACCTAAGATCTGCGCTCGTGGAAGAATGTGATTTGTTGCCACAGAATCATTTGGACACTCTTATATCGAGCATGGTTCATTGCTGTCAGGCTTTGTGTGGGGGAGAAACGAGAAGTCTTTTCTTTTTATTTTTATTTAATGATTAATATTAAATATTCCTTATTTTGTTTTGTTCCCTTAGAACTATATATATACCTCTTTATCTTATACCCCCACTTACACATCTGACTTAGACTTCACAGGAGAATTCCAGATTCAAGGGAGCTTCTCAATTACGTATAATTCCCTTCGGAAAGGCTGAGTGTTCAAGAATGGCAAAAACACACATTAATTTATAACATAACATAGTTTATTTACATATATATACCCAACATGATAAAGTGATCGAAACTCAAGCACATACTAATATTATTCAAATTTGCCTATGTAGCATCAGATATATATGCAAATTAATACATTGGGTTTACACTAGAAAGGTTATTTCTTTCTACACAACAAACTTAATATCCTTACCAAAACTCAATAGCTTCTTCTTCTTCTTCTTCTTCATACATGAACAATAATTACTTAAGAGGATTAGGTAACACCCTTTCTCCTATGTAAATCAAATTCTTACCTTATAAGTGATTTAGGAATTTCACTCTTAACTTCCGTTTTAATTATTGCCCCATTTTGTCTTTTGGAATATAATTTCACAACTTTCTCTAATCAAGACAGAAAGTACATTTGACATCAATTTCTGGACTAATGCTGGTCCCAAGGGTTAGCTACATTCATAAGGCTATTTCTTTCTCTGTATTTCTCTACCTTTCCCTTCCAAAATATATCATACCTATATGTTAAACAATAACTAATAACAATTATCAAATTTCTCTCCTTTGCCTTTCTACATATGTCTAATATACATTAATCAAAACCTATATCTGATTTATCTCTATATTTATGTATATATATTTATATTTTTGTACATCCTTCCCTTAACATCTTTCTAACCTTGTACTAATCTGATATTAGAGTTCCTACAGTTCTTTATATGTAAGTGAGAATACCTTATAACTAGTCACTTAATTTTACGAATCGGACTTCTCCATTTTGGGGCCTTCAGCTCCTTGTCTGGGTATGGCATCATCGTTTGCCAAGGGCATTCATCTCAAGACTTCTAGAGGATTTTCGTGCGGATCACGGTTCTGCTACTTTGCTTAAACTCCCTGTTCCATCTGGTCTGCCCCAGGACTAATCTTGGGGACAATTGCGAACATAAGGTGTATATTGGCCGACTTATAAAGTAAAGATTAGTTTTAATTTTTTGAAATTAGGTTGTGTGCTTTTTGCATTTTATTGTTTGATTGCACGAGTTGTGCAAGCCTGTGATTAGTGGCCCTACGTACTCGTCGTCTGGGGCGGGCGGTACGGGGTGAATCCCCTGCCGGCTAAACGGGCATTGTATAATTGGTGCAGAGGGTATTGAGAAGATCAAATTAGTATTCCGTACTCTTAAAAGTTGTCTTAAGTCCTGGGACCCCATTCCGTTAAACTTGGGCTGGGGAGTTTTTTAGTTATTTTAATAACATTCATTTTGAGTCTAATTGGATTAACAGCTCCTAGCTCCTTAACTGGCAAATTGTATATATTGTATATATTTTACTTCTGTCATTGTTGACTTAAGTTTTTTAGTTGTAAATATAAAGTTTTATATATACAAATGAGTTCGTCAAGTGAGTCTATGGAAGAAGAGGTTTTGGCGGCCTCAGAAGATGAACGTCAAAAAGCTGAAGTATTTTCTGGAAGAACCTTGGCCAGAACTCCAGTGAAGGGTAGGTCATTGTCTCTCGCTGGTACTTCAGAAGGGACTCTAGAGGATCCTAGTGCTTCTCAGACTGTGCAGACTCCAAGAAAAAGAAAAAGAAAAGGTCTAAGGATGGTGAATCTGACGTCAGTGTTTCTAAAAAATCTCAAGTAAAGAAAAAGCAAAAAAGGGAAGATATTGACAGTGAAAGAATAACATCTAATTATGAAGGATTTGAAGATGTAAGAAACTTTAGATCAAGATTACGATCTTTGTTGTGGGATTCATGCAGTAATGTTCCCATATTAGCCATTAGAAAAGTTTTAGAGTTGTGGGATGAGATTGAAACAAAGGCGTATAATGCGTTCACTGAAAATATCCAATTAAAAGAAAAGTTAAAGAAGAAAGATGAAAAGACGAGAAAGGACACTTATGCTAATATGACTAAGAAACAGATACAGGATCAGGACAAACCACCAAAAGCTGTCATTCTAAAAGCTACAACTGATAACTTTAAAACTAGTGATGAAGTTAAAGAAGGTATTTTAAAGGAAATTAGGCCATTATTGGAGGATGTTAAAGTCCGGAATATAAGGCCAATAAGGGATCGTGGAGTCATTCTGGAGGCAGCGACTGACAATGACATTGCAATGATCAAGGGATGTTCTGGCTTGGATGTTCTGGATTTAAAATGTTCAATACCTAAGCCGCTACTGCCTAAAGTTGTTATCTTTGATGTCGAGAAGGGTATCAAGAAGGAAGACTTAGTAAAGGAAATTTGGATAAAAAACTTTCAGGAGATGGGATTAACAGAAACTAAGTGTAAAGAAGGAATAGAGGTCCTAACAGTTAATAAAGTTAAAAATATGGACACAGAAATTTGGGTATTCCAACTTAATAAAAGTGTTTGGAAAAGATGGAAGCTAAAGAGTAGACTATTAATTGGCTGGTCTGCTTGTAGGTTTAAAGAAATCTTCCCGATCACTCAATGTTATAAGAGCTTGATGTTAGGCCATGTGGCTAAGTATTTTAAGAGAGAGATGCATTGTGGGCACTGTGGCGAGGTAGGACATACTTTCCGTAATTGTGTGAATAAGGAAAAGCAGCCCATTTGTTGTAGTTGTAGGAAGAATCATGTGGAAGCGGGCCATGTTTCCGTGAGCAAAGATTGTCCTGAGTACAAAAGAGCATTGGAGATATACAAGAAAAAAAAAAATATGGGTGAAGGCATTAAAGTGCTACAACTTAATGCCCAAAGAGCAAAAGTCGTCGCTTCTCAAGTGAATTACTTGATGGAGAAGGACGATATTGCGGTGGCACTTCTACAGGAGCCTTATACGGTCCAAAACCAAGTACGATGTTACCCACAAAGATATAGAGTGTTAGCCGAGGGTGATTCGCCGAATGCGGCCATTGTGGTTCGGGAACCTGACATAGTTGTGACTAAGATTTTGACGCTATGTAACAAGGATGCAGTGTGCTGTGAGCTGATGGGTGCGTTTGGAAGAATCTACTTTGTGACATTGTATTGTCAACACTCTGGTAACATCGAACATGATATTGAATACTTGGAAAAGTTAAAGAGACTGCTAGGTTCTGAGGGAGTTCTCATAGCATTAGACTCCAATGCAAATTCTCCACTTTGGGGAGGGGTGACCTCCGACGATAGAGGATTTCTGTTCGAGGAGTTCATTGCTTCCTCGGGGTGGGAGATATTAAATGTACTGGGTCGTCCGTAGACATACAGTACGGTACATGGCCAGTCCTACATTGATTTTACTATGGCATCTGGTGCCGCTGTGAATAATGTTGACAATTGGAGGGTTATCGAGGATTACACCACTAGTGATCATAATGCGATCCTGTTTGCAATACGAAGCCAAACAAGAAATAGGTGCTGGATTAGCATTGATCGGTTTGCTGATAAAACCGCATCATGGCCAAGATTCGAGCAAAGTTATTTACAGTTTGTAAATGAAGTTGAGTGGTCGGAGTTAAATATGGAAGATTATGTATGTAAATTTAGTGAGATATTAATACATGCTTGTTGTACAAGCATGAAGAAAAGATGTGTAACGAGCAGACTGGTCTTTTGGAGGTCTCCAAGGTTAACTGTTTTGAGGACTGAAGTGAAAAAATTGCGAAGACAAACTCAGAGGCAACGTAGGCTTGGTAATTTGGACATAGCTCAAAATTATATGATTTTATATAAATTTTATATAAATTTTTACACCTTGTACTCCAGCTGGGTATAAATCAGCGTTTACTTCCAGAGTTGACCAAAGAGGAGGCGGCGTTGCCATTTTCTTTAAGAGCTCACAGGCCTCACTTGTTCATCAAGTTTCTATCAAAACAACAGCATAAAGTGTAAAGTGTAAAGTGTATTCGTATCTAGCGGCACCGGGGGTTTCCCCCAACTCCGCGTTGCTTTCATTGTAGGTGTAACAGTTCACTGTAAAGGCCGGAGATTTAAAAGTGAATGGATTTTGTAAGTGTAGTGTTGTGTATCGTTGTTCTTCTGGCCATTTAGCCGCTAGACCCCTACTGGGGCCCAACGTTGTCCACACTTAGCCTCGTGGAGGCAGACCAGGTACCCAGTAGTTGATATTTTACTCTGGCAGGCCCTGCCACCTGAGATTTCAGTGGCTAGGGCCTAAAAAAAAAAAAAAAAAAAAAAAAAAATATATATATATATATATATATATATATATATATAATAAAATAAAATAATCGCTGAAAAAGGTTTAAACCGAAAGTGTTTTGCTTGCGCGGTTTGAATTTGGACATATTTTAATTTTTAACATTGTGTGGGACATACGCTGGTGTATAGACAGAGTACGGGAGGGAGACTAAAGACTGGGGGCAAAAGCCAGAAGTATGGGGACAATAGAGTAGGTGTCCCCAAAAGCAGTGGGGCAGGCCCATGCCCCACCAGGAGTAGAGAAGCGGGGAGTGGCAGGGGAGGGAACAGGAAACCGTCTCCCCCTGCCTGGGGATTGGGAATTAAAGGTGAATAGGACTAGGGTGTCCTATTCAGACCGCCATATGGCGTACTGCAAGTAGTTCCTGCATTTATGTCCAGTCCGGGTTTTATGTCACTTGGTTTGTTTGCCTGTACTCATCTTCGTTGACACCAGCATCTTCGTTGAAACAACAGCATATGAAACTCTCGCTGTTACTCTCAGTTACCATAGTGTTCTTATAGATGTAATTGCCATATATATACTCCCAGCACCTTCATATGACGCCATCCATGAAATATCAAACTGGATCATTAACCAGCTTCATCCTTCAGCTTTGCACTTTGTCTGTGGAGACTTTAATCTTCCTCCCCAACTAGCTAACCTTCAGCAAATGCTCCTGTCAAACCTATTTTGTACTGGTTACAAATGATTAACGACCTCCCGACCAGAGGTAACAATCACTTGATCTCAACCTTGCCTCTTTTCCTTGCACACCTGATTACATGCCAGAGACTTATTTTAATTCGGACCACAAGCCAATTATTGTTCTTTTACAGATACCTGCTCCAAACTTCAGTGTTGTAAATTCAATTAACACCAGAGTAATAGTTAGTCCCAGATTTTTGAGCATTGCTAAATGTGTTAAGGCTGCCTCTGCCATCCCGTGGTCAGTCCTTGAAAACTGTGATCTTGAAATTGCAGTAAATCTGCTTACTAATTGGCTTAAGACGATTGCGACATTTGCAGCATCAAAAGAATTTCTATTATGCCTCGGTCCAGAGCATGGTGGACTCCCCATCTTAAAATGAGCTTCAAATTAAAACAGCAACTCCACAAAATGTGGAAGCAGTCGCAAAGTGTTCAAGACAGGATAGCCTACTCTAGATCGTGCAACATTCAACAGGCTGAAATCTCAAGCAATTAAAAATTATATGGACACAACCCTTCGTAGAGGAAAAACCCCCTACTTTGAACGGCCTTCTGATTTCCCACAAAAACTTGATCCTAACCAGTGGCTAGACTTTATATCTAGATTTGCCTCGAACTCGGAACAATGTGCTCATCTTGAGACACCAACAACTGAAATCCCGCCTGACACGCTATCTGCAGTATCAATTTCCAGGGAACAGCTTATTGCTGCCATAAATTCTACACCGGCTTCTGCTAAGGCAGGTGCAGATGAAATACCCCAATTTATTATTAAATGTCTTAGCCCATACATTTTGGGTCCCCTTCTAACTATTTTTAATGCTATTTTGTCAAGTAATTTCTTTCCCCAGCAATGGAATATCTACCTTGTGAAGCCTATACCACAAATTCAATCACCTACTCTTCTTAAGCACTACCGGCCAATCTCCAATGCCTCAAGCCTTCTAAAACTCCTAGAGAAGATACTTCTCCCCATTTAACTAAACAACTTCTTCCACATCAGCCTCATCAAATCCACTACTCTCTTCCTCATAGATCCACTGTGACTAATCTCTTAGCCACCACCAGCTCTATCCTCTCTGCGTTTGAATCTCATGCAGAGCTTGCAGTCACGTATGTAGACCTCGAAGCAGCATTTGACTCAATAAATGTTCCTGCAATGCTGAAGCTACTTTCAGACCATTATCAAATCGAGGGAGACACTCTACAGTTCCTCACTTCACTCCTTTAAAATAGAATAATCCGGCTTACTGTCCACGGCCAAACATACGAGCGATGTCTCTTCAGGCGTGCCACAGGGTGGTGTCTTATCCGGCCTCTTATTTACAGCGCTTATCTCGCCGCTTGTTGTGTCCAGGCATGATACTCTATGTTATGCTGATGATATGAAACTCCTCCCACTGATTTCTCCACATGATGATCTTATCGTGATAACAGCATCAATTAACAATATACTTCTGGAATTTGCAAACTACCTCAACCAGTTTGGACTAAAAATAAATCCAGAAAAGTCTGAATTTATGATATTCTCATTAAAGAAAACGCCTTCCTATATTCAGCCAACACTATGCAATTCCCCTATACCCATCGTCAAGAAACATACTGATTTGGGGGTTGTTTTTGATCCTAAGCTCTGCTTTGGTAACCACATGGAAAAGCTGCTCACCCAGGCAGCTCGACTCCGATGGATGGCCAAACAGCATTTCCATTATATTAATGAAGTACCGACCACCAGAAGTTATATAAAAAGCACGGTATCCTCTCCGCTTCAATATGCTGCAGAAGTATGGGCATCTGCCGCCCCTAGCACAATTCGATCACTCTTTTCTACTGAGTTTTGGCTCTTAAAATGGGTCATAAACAAACAAACGTCCTCCACAGTTAAGGACAACTGAAATGGCCAGTTTGATAAAAATTCACAGGCTTCCCACGCTGATTAGGGTAAAATGCCTTACCACAACTGTAAAAATGATCACTGGAAAGATCTTGGCAGCATCATTCTGGGACCTGTGCTCTTGGAGAGTCGCTCAGAGCGACTCCAACTCTATGCCCACATCTCAGCCGTCTCCACCTATCCGATAGGTTTCTGCCATATCAGCTACTTTCATGTGCCCAGTCTTAGGATGCTGACCTTAGTAAGTTTTCTAGTGATAAGGAGTATAGACGCGGCATCCTTAAATTGTACTTCCCCGTCCCTGATTCTTCTCCTTGAAGCTCGCCTTAACGCCGCAATCCTACAATGCGACATGAAGATGGCTTACCAACCAACCTTGTAGTTTCCACCTGTATATTCTTTGTACATTGTGATGTTTATAATTGTGTTATACTTTTGAGTGTTGAGCTCTATTTACTTTTGATTCGTTCATATATGTATTTTATATTTAATTTATTAATTTCTTTTCTTACATATTGTAATATCACTGTTAACCCCTGGCCTTGTGGCCGTGAAGGGCTTATTGCAATGTATCCATTGTATTACTATTATTATTATTATTGCAATAAAGATTTCTAAAAAGACGGTTGTATGTAGCTGAAATAAATAGATCTAAGAATTGCCATTGGAAATTGTTTGTTGAGGAGCAGGGAGCTAGAGATCCTTGGGGAACTATTTTTAAATTATTAAGCTCGAAGAAGACCGTAATGGATATCACTACTACAGTAGGAACTGAGGGCAGTCAAACTTTAAATTGGAAAGATACTATGAATAGGATACTGGACGATCTTTTTCCGAGTTTGGATGAAAATGAAGACACACCAATACATGCTCAGATAAGATGTGAAAACATGCAATATCAGTCCTTCTATGAAAAACATGATTTTATAATAGATGAAGTGAGTCGTGCTGTAGACCAGGCAAAGGATGGTAAGTCGCCGGGCCTAGACAAAATTGAAATGTCTGTGTTGAAGAATTCTTTTATGCTGACTCCACAGATTATCTTAGAAATGTACAATAAATGTTTAAGAGCGGGTGCTTTCCCTAAGAGTTGGAAGAGGGCCCAAGTGAGGTTATTGATAAAAAGTACAAATAGACTGCTAAATGATTCAGGTGCATATCGACCTATTGCTCTCCTATCAGTGATGGGGAAAACGTATGAACGATTGATTATCAACCGTTTACAGATGATCTATGAAAATAAATCTATGTCCTCAGAAAACCAATATGGTTTTTAAAAAGTATTAATAATATCTTGCGACGATGAGTTAGTATTAATTCGGATTGCAAGCTACTTTTCTTTTAACCGGCCATGGATTGAATCAAAAATTATTTGAGTTAAAGTTAAGGGAAAATGGTCACTGCATATGCGGTGAAAATGAAATCTCTAGGCATGTTATATTGGATTGTATCAATTATGTTGATCTAAGATCAAGTCTTGAACGCCAAATTCAGTTCTTGGAGGAGAATTGTCTTGGTGCCCTGTTCATAACTAAGCAAAATTTATCCTACTTTAATGAATATGTTTTTAAAGTTTTCAAAAGATGCGAAATGATTGCAAGATAGTAGTGGCTCGCTTCCTCGAGGCAGGGGCGGTAACTGCTCTGATCAGGACACATGTAATATGTGTTTCTCCTCAGAGCAGGCTAAGAGCTGTATTAAAACTAACTTACTAACATATTGTTGTTATTATTAATTAATTAATTAATAAATGTTAACAAAGTTCTGTTGCCACAAAAATTGTAAGACCCCAGCCACGTATGTGCTTAGGCACAGGGAGTGGTGGGCTCTGGCGCCTTGAAATGAATGTTCCATCTGGTCTGGGCTGGCACTTTGTTGTACGATGATGCTCCTTCGTTACGGGGACTGCTATCTTTCCTTCTGCTTTGCTCCGTCCGCTCTAGGCTGGCACTTTGCCTTCACCGCCTGTTAGTTTCGATATAGAAGCTGCTTCATACCGTCTGGGACATAGGAACTCGATGTCTTCATCAAAAGGGGCTTCTTCCCTTTCCAGGCACTTTTGCCTTTGCTGATTTCTATCATTCCATTCCTTTACTTTCTCCGTTATTTTTCTCTCTCCTTCCCACTTCTCCGCTCCACCTTTTTATTAAAAACTCATTCACAAAAAATATTTCACAGCACGCGTTCGCATAGGGGCCACTGCCCTTGCCTTCCGATGACGGACAGGCTTATTCTCCTTACACTTCACTGGGCATGTCTCTCTCACCAACTCCTTCTCTGTTCCACTTTTTACAGCTCATTCACAAGGAGAAAGCTCACAGGGTGCCACCCTCGCTCCACCTAATAAGAACTTCTTATTAATATAAGAAAACTCACTCACAATAACACAGACAACAATCTCAACTCTGTCTCACACTAAACCATTTTTACCAACGCTGACAAATATCACAACTTTGTCTCCATTGACTAACTCATCTTCACTAATACTTCCTAAAATCTCAACTCAGTGACTTTCCTAATTCATCTTCACAAAACACCAACAAAAACTCAACTCAGTGTTCTTTTAACGCATTCTTTCCCTAACGCGGTCAAAAGCTCAACTCTTTTTTCTAACCCATTTCCACAAACACCGACAAAATCTCAACTGTGTGACTTTTTAACCCATTTTCACAAAACACTAACACAATCTCAACTGTGTGACTTTACTAACTCATCTTCGCAAAACACCCACAAAAACTCAACTCAGTGACCTCTAACTCATTTTCACAAAACACCAACAAAATCTCAACTGTGTGACCCTCTTGGCTGCGTGCGCTCTCTTTTTGTTTTCCGAATTTGTGCACCGCCCTTTTGTGTTGGCCCACCTTCGCTCAGAAATTTAACCACTCGTGCTTCAATATTTAAATTTACATCCCGACTATTAGGTAGTGTGGGTTTCCCATGCTATGTCCATCCCGCTAGATTCAACCTCCCATTTTAATATTAATATTCTTTCCCAGGCCGTCTGCTGCTTTGAAGTTCGCCGCCATCTTTCTGTTTCATTTAACACCTTTTCTTCTTAATATCCCAAAACTTGCTATGACTGACAGCCAGACACCAGTCTTAAATCTCATCTGAGCATTTGTTGAGTATTGACTACCCGTCTTGTCTCCAGGTGTCACCAATCAAAGGAATGTCCCGACCAACTCACTCTACTGCCGTTTTGTTCTTTCGGAGCCATAATTATTCACAACAGCCGCTGCTCTACCTGTCCCCATTGTTTTGGTGTTATTTCCCTTGTGCTGGGAGTCGAAGTGTGCCCAGATTGCTAATAGCCTTTGTCAAGCTTACCACTCCCTTCTCTATTACGTTGTCTAAATTTAATCCCTTGCGAGTGACCTATTATCTATTATCTTAGTAATATTTGTGACTGGTAATGTTTTGCTGCCCCATATTGCTATTTTAGAAGCTTTACTTTAAATTAATCTCACTTTTGTATAAAATATTTTTCTTGTAAGATTTTACATCTTACAGCTTGTTTAGCCGTTGGAAGGGAGCATAAGCCATACTGATGTCATGTGACAATATTCTAGACAAGCGTCTGTCGACTCCTGTAATGTTACCTTTTCGGTAATTCTTTTAAACCACTATAAATGTTCCCTAAACCTGTTCGAAGTTTCTCGCTGTCTCCTCATTTCATTGTTATTCTGTGGTAAACAACTCTGCCAGATTTTGTCCAGATTCATTGCAAGCTGTATGAGTTACATTACGTTTTCCTTGTATTCTGGTAATTTTGTCGAGCAATGTAGTGTGTTCTGCGCTTACTTGATTTATTGGTTATTTTGATATCAAGAGATCCGTACATGCTTATTCAGAGAATGAGATGTCCATTAGATGGAAGGGCTTGTCTGTGTTTTCACAAACTGCTTATTCTGAAAGATTATAGCATAAAGTTTGAAAGTTACAGGTTAGATATGATTTTTAGCTTCCTAGTTAGGTATTTTGTTTCATACGTAACATTTCTGGATTTTTTCTCGATTTTCCAGTGTTCATAAGATTTAAAGCATCCTGCATGATTTCGATTTGTGAAATTTTCATTCTCTCTGTTGGCATTCTGTTTCATTATGCTCCCTGGATCCATATCTTGAGTAAACTGATACTCATCACGTGCTTTATGAGAGTGACCGTATTTTCAGCATGGGTATCGTCTTTGCAGATTAGGGAAAAGGCTGGTTATATAAATCCTCATAGACAGTTTAAGCAGTCAGATTTTATTGGATTGGAAAAGTTGGCTTATTAAATATAAGAAGAGTGCTTTGTTTGGACACTAGAATGAAATATTTCTTAATAAGAATTCGCTTAGCTTGAGTTACCTGCTGATCATTTAACTCTTGAACGAGTTCTTCTTCTGAGAACGACCGGTTCAAGAGCTAAATGATCCCATTCAGCAGTGATACCTTCCAATTATTAGAAGTCGAATGTGGTAGAGTTTGTATGTTTACTCCATCGATGATGAGTATTTCTGAAATGCAGCAACAGCAGCAAATATTTGACTCTGTTTCAACCAACAGATCTTCATATTTAATTGCGTATTTTAAATTTTCAGTGAGCCAGATGCTTTCTCCAGTATGGCTATTAATAAATAAATAAATAAATTTTCATTTATTGCAACTACAGCAAGCCCATCACAGCACTAGGCTAGGGGCATAAATTCAGTACAAAGGAGACAAATATATATATATAAAAAATTACATAGCATATTCTATATATACATTAACAACGAATATGAATTATAATAATATTAGTTAGTGAATAAAATATCAAAAAGGTAAGAGAGATTTAATTAACTGTCTTTACTTTTTGTCACTTTAAACTGGTTGATGGATTATCATTTTATCATTTTGACGCATGTGTTTGAAGGCTGAACTTGATCTGCGGGAAGCTTTTATAGTCCATGATTCTCCCTTAAAAGGAAAGCTTTAAGCCTTGTCATTCAACAAGGCAGTCAAGAAGCCCCAAGCTTATTAGATTGCGATTAACAATTGGTTAAAATCAGAAGAAATATTTATCTCTAGATCAAATACTGCATCCATGGATATATCGGCCTATCTAGCTATACGTTTGACTATTTTGCAGTTAAATCCTTTGATAACTGAATCAAATAAAAAAGCACTAGAGCAAAATCTAAAATCAGATAAATACAATACTAAGGGAAGTGAGGCATTTTGCTTTATCAGGTTATTTATCGGATTAATTTATAAACTTTATAAATCTGTTTTCCTTAATTCCCTTAAAGTTTTATAAACTAATTTTAAATATTTTATAAACCTTACTTTTTTCAGAATCTCCAGAGCTTTTTCTAAATGTTCGGCATCATAAATCACAATAAATTTCCTCCACCGACTTTCCTCAATTTGTAGGTTCAAAGGGTCTGCTATTTCATTCAGGTAACTGACACCTTCGTCTTCTTCCATCACAAAATACGAGATCTGTGGGCTATGAAGGGTTTCTGATACGCATTCTTCAGGCATTTTTCCTGGAAGACACCCATTTGAAAATGTTTAAATCCCATCCATCAGTGGTTTTCTGATATGTGAATAATACAGTAATCAACATTCTCTGTTAGGATAAATGATTTAGGTATCTGTAATAGAGAGAAATATCTGTTGCCCTAAGGAAAGGTCGCTTCAGATATATTGTTTTTATTTAATTCGATCGCTAAACTATCGTTGTTTGTACAGCAGTTGGTCTGATGGGGAGAATATCTCTCAAGTATACTTATGATGGATTTCCTTTATCAGTGAGCAAAAGATCTATGCAGATTGATCAATTTGCGAGCCACTTTATTATGACCTTGGAGTTTTGAGAAAAAACATGTAAATTGAAAAGGTCACGTGTTGCGGCAATGTTCAGGGAAATCCTCTAGAGCCCGGTGACCCAACGAATGTCTAAATATGTTTACCGAAAATGGGAAACGATCTTCAAAGTCTGTGCACATTGGGAAATTGTAATAGCAGAGATCTGGGAGTAGTTTTGCGTTTTCGAAGACTGGTATCATTCTGTAGTAGTTTTCTGGATGGCAGAACCACAAAACACGTTGTGATACTGGAAATGAAATGTGTCGGAGCGAGGTGTTCCACTTTTCTAATGAATTATCAAAAGAAAAACGGTATAATAAGTGCAAAACTACGAAACAGTTAACCTCGGAATTTAATAGGCATATTTCATTCACCTGAAGTTCAATACAGTACTGACAAAATCCTTCCTCTTGCTCCGACTACACACATGAGGGTGGTATAAATTCAAATTGAGGGAAAATGGTTGCAGAATAGATAAGTTTGCTTTCACCAGCGATGGTTGATTGCCTGAAAAAATTTCCGTCTAACGTTGGTACGTGTGATTCAGTCCCTCCTGAATTATGTTTTTTGCACCAAAAGGTAGTTTGAATAAATTCAAGAGAGAACTAGACAAACTGTTAAAGGAGATGAATTGGTGATATGGGAAATGTTGGCTCTTTTGGCCGATAACGTATTAGATTATTTTCTTGCATAATTTGCCAATACTTTTACTACTAATAATATAAGTATGTGTTGACTGTAATTGCGTACATTTTCGGTGGGTTTGTGGTTGCTGGATGAGAAACAAATTATCTGAACTAAAAATCATGTAATCACTGAGACTGCATGAGATCGATTAATTCAGTCCAGCCGCCTAATTGACAGGATTCCTCTCTTGCCTATTCCTCAAGATATGGGACGACGGCGATAACAATAATTGTGATGCCCTCAGGTTATTACAAAATGTCGATCTACCAGCACCATAGGAAAGTCACTACAAATACATATAAAATATCTCCTACAGATCTAGGAGACTTTCACAGAACTGCACTACTTGGCACAAAGTAGAAAATACTGCTGTGTTCATTCAACGACTGCAAAAATCAGGAGGAGGACTGGTGGCACGTGTGATCCAATCAATTCTGAATTGCTTTCTGCACCCAAATTAAAATTATATATATGTATATATATACATTTAATGCTCGGTACTAGGTATAACCACATGCCTAGTACTGTGTTAGGCCACGCTTCGCGCGCATGACAGCGGCATATCCTCAAAGTAAAACATTTACTCCAATAGATATCTGAAGACGTTCATCGGGTTCTACAACCATACTGCCGCCTAGGTTTTCCACAGTATCGGAATAGATGACAGTCACTTGTCCGGAAGACTCATTTCCCATTCGAAAAAATGCCACAGGGGTTCAATTCGATTGAAAGCGAATTTGGAGGTCAATCAAGATGAGAGATATTTGCACTACGTGCACTGTGCGAGCTCGATAACATGGCACATTATTGTATTTGAAGATCCGGTTCCAGTCGCGGAAAAAACTCAACACCGCAGGGAGCACATGGTCACGTTAGAACTGCCGGTAGATCACACAGTTTTCTGATTGGTAGCACAGTAGTATCATCACCATCCTCTCCACATCGGGTAGAAAAGGTCCTGATTCGAATCCCGTCGATGACGAGAAGGACTTTTATGGGCTTTTATCACTCTGTGGCTGAGTTAGTTGGCCTCAGGCATCGATAGCAAGGATTTTTTCCACGAAAACGTGAGGGTTTTCGTTCAGCAAAACAAGCAAATCGACCAGAGAACACACGGAATTTCCAATTTGTTTTTAGACTTCACCAATGAAACCTTGGTCTACAAAGGAGCTCTAATTCTTTCTAGCAAAGCTGGCCCATATTATGCAACCACCGCCACCAGTCTGAATAGTGTATATCGTGCACGATATGTCCAGGGACTCCTGTTGCTTGCGCACACACGAAGGCATCCTTTAGCGTGTTACTGCTGGTATTTGGAGCGAACAGACGACCAAACTGGCACCCTCTGCTGTCCGCTGATCACAGTCAACGATGATCAGTGGTGAAGAGAGTGTGTCTCTTGGGTCGCCTGCTGTGGATCCCCATACGTTTTCCCGGCTTCAAGTCCTCCAACGGCTAGTGATCTCAATTAACCATCTAAACTACGATAATTTGCCATTATGATTACCATACATATGGCTATCCCAATGAGTAAGTCAACAAACTGCGATGAAGTGATGTGGTCGCAACCCGTGTTTTTACAGGCATGAATGATTTGCATAAAGAGCAGCTCTGTAAGGTGGGAGATCTATTTCTATTGGATACTCGGAATTTGAATGCTAGGATATCTATTATATAAAATATTCTCCTTCTGCAATACTGTTCACAATAAAATATTCATGAAAAACATTTTGGTCTTTAATTTTGTCGAACAGTGTTTTGTTAATTTCAGGAAACTTTATTTTGTAATCGTGCACCTGCAGATTATGGTTATACTTTATCATATTCCTTGCGGTTCAACTTTGTGAGTCACTCATGGAGGCTAATGACAAACATGTTTCTCGATGTTTTATACTCTCGAAAACATGTTTCTCGATGTGTTATACTCTCGATGTGTTATATCTCGACTACTCTGAGGAACCCGATCAAATTCTTGAATGGGAAAGAGATATGATTGAGATATAAGTTCTTCAAGCTACAACTTACCTGCTGGAACTAGTTGTGATACAAGGCCTCGAGTTAATCTGTTCGTTCCTTCTTGTGTGTGATACCAAACTACTGATCTCAGTGCATCAGCTTGTGATGTAATGACTGGAATGCAACTGGTGAACTTGCATCTTCTTGTGATGCAATTACTATCTATAATTAGACACGAGAAGTTAAACTTTATGCCACTCGTTCTCTGTGGATCCTGCAAATTGTAAAGTTTTTGTGATATTCTATGTACGACAATGGAACTACCCAGCGGGGCTACCCGTTTCTGTTGATTTCAATAGGCATTTGACCATCTCTGCATGATTGAGAACTTCTTCTTGTTCCACTTTAATTTACAACCTTCTTAAACGTTACTTTTCTGAGAGAACCACTATGATGATTATATACCACTGTAGTTCTGCATCGACGAATTATTAATAACACGTGTTTTTGCAAGGGACGGCTCCTAGAACGTTAGTTAAACTCGCCTCGTATCTTTGTGACGAACAGTACCACTGTAAAAGGGCCACAAATGTGAGTAGTGTAGGTTTATGTGTGTGTTCTGTTCTTATGTTCTGGCCGCTTGGCCACGCAGAAGCATCAGTCACCTGCAGAGATGACTGATGCTTCTGGATACTCGTCCACACCACGGGAAGATGGGCCAGTCCAATGGAGATCGTACTGTCTCAATTCGTAACTGTTACCCACCTGATGTAGCCAAAAGGTAGGATAGATTCCTCTGGGGTCCATTCCAGAGAAGGAAGAAAAAAGAAGAAATAAATAATAAGAATCAAAAAATAATAATCCCTTCGTACGAAAAAAAAATGAAGCAAGGGCTACACAGTGCAAAACGCGAGAAGGGTAAAAAAATGCTACCCCGGTTTGCAGCGAGAGAGAGAAAAGAAAAAAAAAGTTAAATTTTGATTTGTCTTCTGCTTTCTGCATTATGCTTAGTGTAGTTCGGTAACGTGCTCTTCTGGGCGCAAAAACGTCCGATGCATAAATTTGGCAGGGTTTTGGAGTAACCACAGGAAATTATCTTCTCTAAGCTATGTGCGATTCAATAGATTTTGTCTCAGGTCGACTCATAAATTGCAGTCAAAGAATTGCATCCCAGTGAACTCTGCTTCTCCACAGAAGCAGAGTTCACTGGGATGCGGTCCAAGTTGGAATAGTTTCGCACTCATGGATCCATGCCCAGTCAACAAGTAGGATGTTGCCCCTGTCGGAGAGAAACACTTCTGCACAGCCTTGGAGGCAGGGTAAGTAACAGCGGGTATAAATATTCTTGTGACTACCCTGAGAGGGGCGTTATTCCACCGGGTCTGCCATATGTTTATGAGCTCAAATGTAGGTTAGTGCAAAAACATCATTTTAACGTAGCCATCTACCAAAGTAGTTAAATTAATTAATTAAATTGGCGTCGATTTTGTTATATCTCATATTGTAAATGCCTTCACAATATTAGATATAACCTTATTTATTCATAGTAGTACAATACCATGGCAACTCGTTGTGGAGGCATTCGCAATATGAGATAAAATAAAAGGATGCCAATTTAATTAATTAATTTAAGTAATTTGGTAGATGGCTACGTTAAAATGATGTACATGTTAGTCATTCTACTTCGTAGCATGAGTCCTTTACCCTTAAATACTTTATTGTCTTTATCACTGCACACCATCAGGCATCTCTCATATTGTGAAGTTATTAAATAGTGAATAGTGGAAATATTAAATAGTGGAAAGAAGCAGATTAAGTTAATGAATAGATTTTTTAAAATTGTAAATACGTAAATTTAGAATTTCTGTTGAATTTCAAAGGAAAGGCTCAGGAGTCAACATTTATGTTCTTTTTTCAGTGCAACTAATCCCCTCTGAGTATTATTTACTGGTTTGTTTGTTTTATATAATCTATTTTAATTTTTTTTAGATCTGAAATTCATTAGCAAAAATGGAATTTCGATTATGGCACATGTTCACTGTCCACAATTAAAATGATTCATTCATGTGGAAAAATATATGAATACAATCTAACCTAATAGTAAAAAAGTAATTTGTACTTACTAGAATTTCGAGGGTGCAAGAACAAAATGTCATACATTAAAGAATCTTCATTCTTGTATATTCTTTTGAGGAGTTTTGCCATTGCAAGGCACTTCCATTCTGCAAGGAGAATAATTAGCCATGACTGCTAGAGGACTGCAGTACGTCGAAATGCAAATTCAGGTATTATCTTTTAAAACAACCAATAAGTTGTTTTTAAAATTGTGGAACTTACCTTCTTCAATTAATCGATTAATCTTCAGCTACTCCATAAGAAACTGCCCTCGTGGGTCTGTAAAAACGACGTAGATAAAAGTTATGAAATCACTGATTTCATAACGTTTTTCTGAAAAAGGCTGGAGCAAATGTGCGTATTAATTTAATTAAATACATACTTCTCACATACAGGGCAAACAGACCCTAAAGAATGATGAGAACGCTGAGAGTTACAGAATCAATACAAAACAATAATAATTAAAACCAAGCTAGAAGTAATATATACACAAAATTTAGATTAAGAAAACAGAGCAAGGAGCAAATTCTTATAGATAGATGGATTAAGTGTAAAATCAAAGTTATAATTATTCAACACCTGAAGGAAACGAAACAGAGCACTACCAAGTAAGTGTTGAGTACAACGGACAGGCAGGGAGAAATGAGTTTTATAACGAGAATTACAGCAGGGTGCAGTGCAAATTATTTGTTCTAGAAGAGATGGAGAATCGATAACAGAGTTTATGATATTGTAGACCAAAAGAGACCCATGCAGTTGTCGTCTAGAATGAAGAAAAGCGACTCTGAAACGACCACAAAGGGCTCCATAAGTGCATCGGTGAAAGGCAAGACGATTTCGATAGCAAAGGAATTTAATGTATTTAATTTGAATTCTCTCAAGTCTGTGAGAAAGATATTCCTGTTGTTGGGACCAGATAATATCGCAATAATCAAAAATGGAAGTATAAGCTGCTTGTAGAGAAGAATGATAACTTTTTGTAACTCTGGAAAATAGAGGAATTGCGCTTAAATAATCTAAGAAATTTATAGAAGTCTGAATTATTACGTGATCAAGGTGGGAAGAGGGACGAAGGTCAAATCGAAATAGGACGCCTAAGTCCTTGAACGTATCAGTACTTGCAATTAGAGAGTCCAATGTATTAATCAGTAAAGACAGAGGGCCTAACTGCACGTTTCGAGTGAAAGCGATATAATTTTCATTTTAACGGGTTTAGAAACAAGTTATTTTTATTGAGCCAGAGGGAGATGGAATCAAGATAGAATTGGAGCTCATTGCTGTGAGCTAAAGAAAAATTAACTTTGCGAAGTTTAATATCATCTGCATAGAGTTACCACTCAACATTAACGGACTGAAATAAGGTTGATAGATCATTAGTATATTAACGAAGTATATTAATGAAGAAGAGCAAACCCAATGGTGAGCCTTGAGTAACACTTTGTGAAACAGTAAACGGAATTGATGAAGTACCATCAACTAATTATTACGGATAGTTTACGATTTCTAAGCAGCCAATCAAGAACATTCAGTAAAGGGGATCGAAGACCATATGATTAAAGCAGAAGATCGATGTGGGCACATCAAATGCATGTGAAATATCAAGGAAAAACGAATCTATTTGATTTCCTTTGTGAAAATTAGTTTGTAGAAAATGAGAGTGATGGCAATATTTTAAACAGTTAATTTCCTGGGAAGAAATGCATACTAATCATTATTTACAAATGGGTGAAGGTAAGAACTAAGATATTTATAAAGTAGGAGTTCAAAAATGTATGCAATTGTAATCACTATAGTATTAGGTCGGTAGACATCAGGCATAGCTTTCTCACCCTGTTTTTCATAAATCGGGATGATATAGGCCTCTTTGAACGCTAAACGATAACATCCAGAAGAAGACAGTAACTGAAGAGATTTGTAAGAACTGCAACTAAAGACGAGCTACTTTTCTTGAAGAAAAGAGCAGGGAGGGTGTCAGGAACAGGAGCAGAGCAGTGAAATCATTAAGCTGAGAAATGGCTGACTGGACATCATCAAGTAGTGAGAACTAATCTATCAAAACTGTCATTACTATTATATTCAAAAGGATAACAGGAAATAGAGCGTCGCTGTCCAGGAGAACAAAGTTTCGAAAAATAGGTAGCAAAAAGATTAGCAATGCCAAGAGAACAGTTGAAGAGATATTTGAATTGCTAATTAACATAGGAATTCTAGATGATCTCGATAGCCGTTTGATATAGCACCACAATGGTCTCGAATTAAAATTCCGAGTACGTTCGGCCTCAACTGAGTGAAGATAACGTGAATATTGAGATTTCGTAACTTTCTTAATATGACGTCTAAGGAAAGAGAAGGAAAAGTAGCTAAAGTTAGTTTTGAATTTTAAATATCTTTTGTGGAGGTGAATTTTGCGACGGATTAAATACACAGGTTTGTTCTACATTCAGTGAAGGAAGTTACTACGATTAGCGGAAAATGAATTTGATAGGAACGAACTCAGAAATTGTAGAATGGATGATTAAGTACAGATAATCAATATAATAATTCGATCGAATCGAAATTATGGATGGGAATCCAATCAGCATTCCCCAGAAATAGATTTAGCGAAGTCCAGTTTGCGTGCCGAAAGTTAAAAAAGTATCTGCCAAAGGAAGGTTCAGAAATAAAAGAAAGGAAATCTACGACAAAAGGGAAGTGAGCTGACGGATGAAATTATCACCGAAGAATTGGAGAAGAGAGCTGATTCATGGGTAAAAACTAAATCAAGGTAGGAGGAGATCCGAGTGGGAAAGTTACATGTTTCATTTAGGGCATTACTAAGCCAAGTGCTGCAAAATTGCTTAGGCAGTGAATTTGGTGGACCATTCGGATCAAAGGCAGTTGGGACATTAAAATAACCCAGAATAAGTGGTATTGTGTAAGTATAATAAAACGAATAAAAATTTAATCAAAAAAATTGGAGGAATTTTTTTCTGTGGGTTTCTGTTTGAAATATCATTGTATATCATCAAATGATTATGATTGCTTCAACAAAGGCACTGTTGCAGTTTTACCATCTTGAGAAATGTTTTATAATTAAAATTTTTTTTATAACAATGGCTTCGCTGCCTAAAATTGGTTTCCAAGTTTATTCCGAAGTTTAAAAAAAAAAAAAAAGAGTAACATTTTTGGGAAAATTTCACGTATTATTTAGTTCCCGAACCAAGAAACCACTATACATGAATTCTGCCCACCTGGCTACGGAGGCAGTCCACCTGGCTGCCTCCGTAGCCAGGTGGGCAGGAGCAGCAGCACAAGCTTCTTGATTAGACCGGGGTTCGAGCCCGTGACCACCAATTATGGAGGATGCGGAAGGTCAGGGAATGACCACCGGATATCCCCGTAGCAATATGGCCTTAGTTGCTAATGCTCCTAAAAACCAAATAAAACAAAAGCAAAAATGATCCCACAAAATACCTATTCTTTAATTTATTTACTTATCTTCAATGATAGCGGAAAGTACTAGAAAGGGGTGCGAAAAAAAATATTTAAATGTATAAAAGTGAACTGCCAATCGATGAAATATATGCTGTCTTGTAATTCATAAGAATATTTCAACAGAAAGTTGAAAAATGACGAATATTACTCCCATTGATTTTTACCCAAGTTTGTAGAGTATGGGAGGATATGGCAGATTACAAAGATACTAAATAACAAATAATCTGTGGGATGTAGATTACAAATTAATCTATAGAGTGTACAAGATTAAGAAGTATAAATTATACTATAGAAGTAAACATTCGGTAGCAGAGACTTCTTTAGATACAGATCAAAGCGTAAATCATATTTTAATACGGCTATTAAATTAAAATCAAATCAGTGAGTTATTTTTATTAAATACTCACCCGACTCCAAAAAAGTTTTCGGAATGTATTACTTTGAATAATATGTTGCAACTGAGAAGTGAACATATAATAGCTTCCTCTTAGAACTGATTAATTTTCTTGTTGTGTTTCAGAAATATTTTATCTACTTCGAAACAAAAACGCTTTTTAATAGATAAGACCTTCTGAATCCAAATTTTATTAATCAAATATCTAATAAAATTCACTGAAAATAAAATAACATTAAATAACATATAGCTGTTATTAAGAGCGCCTATGAACGTCACTATTTCTTAACAACTGCTTATACTGCTTTTAAAAATATATACAAATGTATAAGGTAACCAAAAAATGGTCGTATACATTTTTAGGATAAAATTGAAACATCCGCAAAATAATCAACAAAAATAATTTATGTCCCGGAGATCTTTTCCCCAGTAGATGCAACTGAAAACATATGGTTTTACCAATTACACTGAATCATTTTGCAAAAACCTGGCTTGTATAATTTGAATACGTCTACATGGCGTTCTTCATTTCGTCGTCGTGATGGTCGGCTGTCCCTTATGGATGCGTCATCAAGTAATCCATCAACAGATTATATTCTTTGAACCATTTATGGGTTGTACTTTTCGATAAGCGTATCTTCTCCAATGTCCTACTTGCCTTCTGGAATGCTTGTGTACGTCTGTGGCCCCCTTATACTCATAAAATGAACATTGTGGAATAACTGTAATTCGAGCAGCCATCTTTCCTTCACTCTTCGCCATTTTACGAACTGCACTTGAAGATTGCTGGAAAACACCCGACTCATTGTCACTTATACTTTCGAAGTGCTTTCACTGATTATGGTCTAAAGTGGTTTTCGCATAATTTATGTCAAAAGTGTAACCTTAAAAAAAAAAAAGAACCAAAGGCTTTTTTGGTCACCTGATATGAACATTACAGGAAAGTTCAGTAAAATTACAGAATAATTTCACTTTTTAAATTCAAACGAATTTGATGATTATGTGCGAAATTACACAAACTGAAAATTTACCTGTATATTCTGATTCTCCGAAACACGTTCTGATACACCATACTGCACATAAGAAGAAAATGCATTTGACATTTGAACTTTTCATTCCTTAATCTTCTTCGTTGCGATTCACTGTAATCGTTTGCAAGAGAAGAGATGTGTGTCCCATCCACAGATTGATTTGTAAGTTGCTAGGAGATGTTGACTCTTACAATAAAACTAAACACATCATAAAACAATGGAATGGCTGCTTCACTGAAAACAATTCAATACTATTGTGACACGCAACCAATGTTTTTTAAGAGATTTTAATCTAACTTTCATTCCGTAGTTGCAATTATTTTTTAAGAGAAAAGCAAATGTTGGTACGGGCATAAAGCTGACATCCCAAATGACTTTTCTCTCCCTGAAAGTTTCGATTTTCCTTCTCATTTGTAAATGACAATTTAATATTTTTATCAATATACTGCCCTGGTAACTGAGGCTCCACATATACTGAGTTGGCAGTAATCTAAAGCAACCCAACTCGGTAGTAAACTACACAGATTCAATGTAAGCAACAATGCGTTGCTTTCATTGCAGCTGAGAATAAATAGGAAAAAAGGAAGAAGCATAGATTGTTAAAACAGACAATTTTAATAATTTACGCCTATTCAGGATATTTATTCCTATTTGAAAAAAAAATTATCCTTATTGAGACTGTATTGATTTCACATCAATAAAGAGAAATTCAGAAAAAATAAAACTGACAAAAACTAATCAGATTTACACAGTAGTAAAATCAGAGATGCTTCTTCCATATAGGTTAACTGGGCAGTCGCCCACTGCACCGCACGTTTTGCGTGGTTCTTCTAGGACGCCAGTTGCTGGCATCTTTCCACTGATCGCTTCTGAATAATACAAGTCCTGACTTATGCAAAATTCTTGCTATAGATACAGAAATGACGGATGTACAGAATAAAAAACCGTACACAGATCCCAGTGCTGTTTCTTGGTAGTTAGAGTCCCATCGTACACTCATTCAGAAAACTATTCATAGGAAGAGGAGTCCAAATCATCCTAAATAAATTTCCCCAGTGGACACAGGCCATTTATGTATAAGAAATCAGTGCTTTCTGAGAAACCATACAGGATCCTCACGCTCCCAACCTGCTGAAACGTCTACAGGAGCAGAGAACCTCCCCCACCCCTTCATGAGAGAAAGTCGAGAGCTAATGGAAACTATAAATAATCTGCCTAATAAATGTAGTTTGTCCTATATGGATTTTAGATATTTATGCTAAAGACATATGGCCCATATACATGTATATGAGCCTTATACATGGATATGGCCCATTATGCATGGACCATACCCATGTATAATTAACCTACTACATATTATATGTGACAAAAATTATTTTAGTGAATACGTACCAATATTTCTATTTGAAAACTGTACCTCACCAAACTAATACAAAATATAAAATAAAAAATAATAACCCGAAGTCATGAAAAGATTTTAGGTCAATGTCAACATGGTTTGGACTCCTCAGCATCATAAAAAAGACAATCGCTATTCCTTTAAAGAATCAGAGCTTCAGTGTGCGACTTACACTTGATAATTCAAATCTTAGAATATAAAAGATTTGATAAATCAAATCTTTTATAAACTCTATATGTTATTCAAGCAACCCTCAGTAGAAAACATTAAATAGACATAGTTTTCTTATTTGATAAACTTAAATGCCATCCATACTTTACCACAAAAACCTTTTGTGGCAATTGGAAATTGTGGGAGCGAAGTTGAAAAATATGTAATTAATGATATTGAAATTTCGCAAGATTATTTAAAGAAACATCTTTCGGGCCTATAGCCAATTTGATGGAATATACCCTATAATCTTAAGGGAGGCGGAAATTGAGTGCATTCAAACATTGTCTAATTATGGGAGCATCACTAGACTCTGGGAAGTTTCCGTTGGACTGGAAAAATGCCAATATAACTCCCATACATAAGGCTGTCTCTAAGAGTGAAGTAGGAAATCATTGACCTGTCAGTTTGACTTCAGTGGTAGGAAAAATCATGGAGGCAAGGATCAAGGGTGGAATTCAGGATCATTTGGATCGAATTGAAATTCTCAAGAATACTCAGCAAGGTTTTGTAAAGTGAAAATCTTGTTTAACAAATCTGGTTCGCTATTTTGAAAGGGTCACTGATGAGTTGGATTTACGGAATGATTTCGACATTGTTTATTTAGATTTCAGCAAAGCTTTTGACTGAGTCCCACATGAGCGGTTGCTTTATAAGCTGTAACGGGTTGGAATCACTGGGAAAATCCATACTTAGATGGATATCAGGATGGATTCAGGGAAGGAGGCAGAGGGTTGTGATAAATGGCTATTCCTCAGATTGGGTTGATGTAAGAAGTGGGGTTCCCCAAGGATCAGTATTAGGACCACTATTGTTTTTAATTTTCTTAAACGACATTGATGAAGGGATAGAGGGCGTGATATCTAAATTTGCAGATGATGTTAAAATTGGTAGAGTAGTTAATGATTACTGTTAAGCTGAGATTCTTCAGAGAGACCTAGATCGATTTCAGGAATGGCCAGAAAAATGGCAGCTATGCTGAAATTCAACAAAGTGTTAGGTATTACACCTGGGAAAGAGTAATCCCAAAATAACTTATTCACTTGGTGGAGTTCAACTAAACCCAGTAGTGGAGGAAAGGGAACTGGGCGTTACGATACGGTCATCATTCTCTGAGCATTGTAAACAGGTTGCAAGGAAGGCCCATGGTGTCCTATCGATGATCTATCGAACTTTTGCAAGTAGAGATAGGGACGTGATAATCCCATTATATAAGGTTTTTGTTAGACCACACTTGGAATACTGTGTTCAAGTATGGAGACCGCAACTAAAGAAAGACATCGAGCTTCTTACAAGGGTGCAAAGACGGGTAACTCACCTGGTGAGTTCGGCAAAATGGCGTCCTTATGAAGAAAGACTTCGAATATGTGGGTTGCAGAGTTTGGAAACTAAACACCTTAGAGGAGATTTGATTGAGGTGCATAAGGGTCTGAGAGGCATCAGTAAAATGAATGAGGACGAAATTTTCAAGATGATAAATGATGCTAGAACAAGGGGTCATAAATTCAAGTTACGGGGGGAAATGTTTATATTGGACTGCAGAAAGTTTTATTTTAGTCAGCGAGTTATAAGTTACTGGAATACGTTGCCTACATGGGTGGTAAGAGGCTGACAGTTTTGGGAAATTCAAAGGTCATCTGGATAGTACCTTTGGGTGAGGGAAGCGCATAGGATGATAGGTTTAATTTCCTTTTCTTTTATTAATTATTTATTTTTTTTTAACATTGTTTTATTTGTTTTTTTTTGGCTGATGCAGCATAAGCCATAGGTTTTCTTTCACCATGCGGCCATTACTATTACTAAAACTAATACTACAATTCCTCGTTTGAAGAACCACTTCCGCAGACAGGAAAGATTCTTGCAGTTCTTTGTAAACTACTTACTAAAAGATAAATCAGTGACACATAATAGTCCAATAACATATCTTTCAGGAAATGGTCATCGAGTAAGTAATGAATATGGGTGTCACAGAAAGTGTAGTCCTCTCAGCTACTTTATGTTTTGCAGTCCTCGAGCCTTTTCTTTTCTCACACAAGTGCAAAGTGTGTTAGCTGTCTGACACCACCAGGGGTTTTCCCCATCTCCGCCTTTCCTCACACATTCAAACTTTATCCTACTATGTTTATCCTACACAGATAATCTAAAAGTGTTCATCTCATTCCACAATGATGAAAATTCTCCATCCCCACCAGATTATGCCATTGAAAAACTCATGGAAGTTTCTGTTGTAGTTCTAGAAGTAGAATTTTAGGCGCATCAGCAACTTAGGCCATGTTGTGTCGTAGATAATATATCTGTAAATTGTGCGTGTGTTCTGATTTGCTGTTTGTTGACGAAAAATCCGAGTTTCCGGATGAAAAACCACGCTCCTTCCCCTGTAACCTACTAACCCAGCCATTTTCTGAAAAAGATCTATAAAAATTCCTTGCCTCCTTGACGGGATTCGAGCTCAGGTCTTTTTCATCCTCTGTGGAGATGCTTTGTTTATATCAACTGTGCTACCCAGAAAAGCAATTTTTTTTTCTTCTTACAGAATGCCCTCAAGGTAGCACAGTTTGGACAATCGCCCTCACTACACCGGGTGGAAAAGACTTGGATTGGAATCCCATCGATGACGTGAGGTTGCGTGAGGAAATATTTTTTGTGCCTTTTCACAATATGGCTGAGTTAGGATTCCCATCAAGTATGATCTCAAGCGTGTTGCATAGCATGGTTTTTAATCCTTCAAACATAACGTTTAGCAAACAGACAAATCAACCATAGAACACATGCAATTTATAGACAAAATAAATAAGGCGCAGTATATTCTACGTCGCTGATGCACCTAAAACCTTATACCAACAACAACTTAAACTTATTTCACCAATCAGTAGATCTCAGTTTCCAGATTATTTCTTATGGAAATATGCCAACAAATGTTTTGAGAAAAAAAGTTGTTATTCAGTGAACTACAAGAAATAGGATTTTTATTTATTTATGGATGTAATTATTATTATTATTTTATATTTTTTTAAAATTTGAATATTACAGTTATCCGAGGAGAACGTCATCCAACTATTGTTAATTGTAATTTGCGTAAAGATAACTTACACCACTGAGTATGAAACTTCTTCGTCAGGGCATAACGTTGTAAGAAGCATTGATCATTATTACCAACCTTGTTGCTTGATAATTCTTCTCGTAAATTTTAGAAGTCCATGACTGTCTATTATGTTGAATATCCCACTCTATTCAAGAACATTATTTTCAGAAATTAATTTGGAGTGCACACACCAAGTATTCATCTGCAAGGCGTAGATAACTAAGTAGCACTTTAATGAATATTGCAATTGAAATTTTAGAATCTGCGGTTAAGAAGCAACCGATCATTAATAAATTGTCATTGAGGGCTCTCCTAATTTTGAGAGTGCACCTTCCCGTGACACTGAATTTTCTGCTTCTTTGGAATGCAAATTTTATTTTGTCAATGTGATGTTCCTTCCAACCAACACTACCTTTCTTTTATCAAGCCTAGGGATGAAGTAATATTCAACTTCAAAAGACTATATGAAGAAGCTGTTTCGAAATGCCATGAAGCAACATGAAGTGTTGATGGAATGATCCTTAAAGAATTTTGGAAGAAAAAGTTCAACATCGTAGCGGCTGTTAGAATTATGAAATCTCTATTCACATCTTGGAATCTGCTTTGAAATCTTGGTGACCAAAAATCAGAATGGTTTTGAAGTCTTTGCAGATCAGATTAACATTGATAGAGAGTTTGTCTCTCTCCTTGTCAATGTATGAAAATTAATGCAGACGAGGAAGATGTTGAACACCCGATTCAACATCTACCTCGTCAACTTGATCTCTTCAAAGGGAGTTCACCACTCAAGGGCTGAAACTGTTGGATTCTAAGATCGAATATGACAATGGAGAACACGAAAGAAAGCACAGCGATCACATGACAACTGAAGAGTTCAAGGAAATTCTTTACCATTCGAACCTGTTAGGGAGATTGGCTGGAATAAAAAACATAAATATTCATTTAGTAATATGAAATGTTTGTCATTGTACAGAAATTCATTATGAAGTACGGCTTTCCTGTGAAATTGTTCTACTTCCAATTGGCTCGAAATTGATACTTTTGGTTTACTTTGGTTTTCAAGGAATCCCTTGCAATCGTCAATCCGAAGGCCGTTGTATTTCATTACTCAATTTTTATGTTACAGTTATTCATCAGAGTTGTAAAATAGGCTCTCTGACAATTTCGATATCCGTCTATCATTTAAATGATATTTGAATGAAATAACTGTGGGCTTACATGAACGCGCTGAAGGAAGTACCAAAGCCATTCGGATATTAACACAATGAGCAAAATTCCACTTCTGCATTGCGAAAAGATTTTAATTTTCCACAGGAGTATCCGATATCCATTAATATTCTGCATCTTAATGCTTTTAATCAGCAAAAGGAAAACGCTTGGTTGTGGTTTGTTTCTTGTTACCTGGAAACAGTTGTTAATTATCTTTAGTCACGCATTTAAAAATAATCATAGAAACACGATTAATGAACACTAACAGAAAAATGAATAAGTTCTATTAATCGCGCTGTTTATGATCTCCTCGTGACTAAAAAAAAATAGTAAAGTAACAAACACGAAAGGGGATTCATGATGTTAGACACGTCACCATAAAATTTTCTAATGATGTCAATATTTGTGTAATATTATATTTAGTTATGGTTCTAGAATTCAGGAAACGAAAATTTTATTTATTACGTTAGAAGTTGAACAATTTGGGGAAGTAAAAAAGGATATTAAAACCTCTGTAAGGAAGTTAAAACAGGGTTTACGTTTAAATTTCTGCGGCTATATTGACGCACATATTGGTTGTTGTTATTTGGTTTTTAGGAGCATTAGCAACTAAGGCCACATTGCTCCGGGGATATGCGGTGGTCATTCCCTGAACTTTCCGCATCTTCCGTATTTGGTGATCACGGGCTCAAACCCCAGTCTAATCAAGAAGCGTGTGGTAGGTACTGCTGCCCCTACCCACCTGGCTATGGAAGCGCCACATATTGGTGTAGGAATACCTCTTAGAAAGGCGACATAAATTTTTACCAGAAAACTTTGGAAAAAAATTGGTAATACTGCGTTTCACTTCTTTTCGTGATGTGGGGGGTGGAAAAAGAGAGATGATTGTTTATATATTTATTTTATTTTTTTATTCTTTATTTCTTTATTTTGTTCCCTTATATGTGTTTGTCCACTTTATCTTATTTCCCCCACTTACGTACCTGACCTTACTTCACAGGAGAATTCCAGATTCAAGGGAACTTCTTAATTATTTATAATTCCCTTCGGAAAGGCTGAGTGCTCAAGAATGACAAACAACACACACATTAATATATAACATAACATAGTTTATTTACACTTACATACACAACATAAAAATTATCAACTCTCAGCACATACTATTATTATTCAAATTTGCCTATGTAGTATCAGTTATATATGGCAATTAAGTACATTGGTTTTACTCTAGCAAGGTTATCTCTTTATATACAACACAATCAATATCATTACAGAAAACTGCTATGGTTTCTTCTTCCTTACACATGATCCATAAATACTTAAGAATTCTAGTTAACATCTTTTTTTTTTAAATCAATTTCTTACCCTGTAAGCTGATTTAGGAATTTCGCTCTTCTGATTTATTTAGTGTCCCTTTTTATCCTGGGGATTATAACATCACAAACGTCTCTATTTAGGATAAATCATACATTTGATATAAATTTCTGGACTAATGCTTGTCCCAGCTACATTTAGAAGGCTATCTCTTACTCTGTATTTCCTTACCCTTCCCTTCCAAAATATATCATCCATATATGTCAGACAATTACTAATAACAATTATCCAATTTCTCTCTTTTGCCTTCCTACATATGTCTAATTATACAATAATCAAAGTCATTACTATCATTAAGCATCCGTATCCCTCTTTTAGTTCCTTTCTCAATTTGCTTAGTTATACCTGTCAAATTACAATTATTATCTAACTTTTCTTTACATTATGTGTATAATTTGTACATATATATATCTCACAGTATCTTTCTAAAATTCCACTAATCTGCTATTATAGTTCTTTCAGTCCTTTAGGGGTAAATGAGAATACTATATGTTAGTCACTTACTTATTTTTTCGAATCGTGCTCCTTTGTTTTGGGGGCTTCAGCTCCTTGTTGGGACTGGCATCATCAATGTCAAAGGCATTCATCTCAGGACTTCTAGAGGAATTTTCGTGCGGGTCAAAATTCTTGTACTCTGCTGATCTCACTGTTCCATCAGGACTGTGCTGGCACAGCGGTACGATCATACTCCGTCGTTTCGGAGACTGCTATCTTTCCTTCTGCGGCCTTTCTCCACTTTATACGGGCTACCTTCCATTCGCTGCTTTCTTTTTTATCGAGCTAGTAATTTTGCAGTTTCGCTCCTCCATCGATCTACAAATTCTGCGGATTTCGCTCCCTTTCTCTCCACCTTATTAAAACCTTTCACAAGGAGAAAGCTCATAGGGGCTACCCTCGCTTTTTCCGCTCCACCTATTAAGAACTCTTTCAAGAAGAAAACTTCTCAGGGCGCTACCCTTCTCATTTTCCACCACGACCAAACACTTAACTGTTACTAACACATATTTTCCACCATGACAGAACCTTCAACTGTCCCTGTTACTAACCCATTTTCACAAACACCCACATAAAGCTCAACCCCGGGATCAGTGTGTCCATCTCATTTTCTCAAGCACCGACAAGAATCTCCACTTTGTCTCCCACTAACCCATTTTCATACACACCCACATAAACTCAACTCAGGGATCTGTCGTATGTCTCCCCTTGTTCACTCACTTTTTGTTTCTCTAAATTCAGCAACGCCCCTCATAATTCAGGCTCGCCCTTGTTCCGAGTTTACCCAATCTTCTCCTTTTTACCAAACTTTCATTCTCTCCTATTCGTGCATTTTAACTTTTACCAAGCTTGCCCCTTCAGAGATCATTTTAATAAATTTCCAAATAATCCCAGGCAGTCCGCTGCTTTGAAGTTCACCGCTATCTTCGCCACCCCTGGTTAAACTTAGCAGGTTTATTTTACACGATCTACCATTTGCCATCGCCGACAGCCAGACTCCAGTATATTTCTAATCCGAGCAATTTTGACACGTATTTACTACCTGACCCTTGTCCAGGTGTCACCGATCAAAGGAATGTCCCCGACAGACTGGTCTTTTGCGTATTGTTCTTTCAGAGCCTTAATTATTCACACAAGCTCGCCAGTAGTCGCTGCTACCGTTCCCTTTGTTATGTTTGTTCTGCGCACTGGGAACCGAAACGCACCCCTTCATTGCCATTAGCATTTTTTTACCGCTCCCTTTCTATAATTTAACCTTGTCTAATTTTAATCCTTTGCGAGTGACCGACCTTAGTAATATTAGTGACTGGTAATGTCTGCTGTTCCATATTGCTATTTCATAAGCTTTACTTTAAATTAATCTCACTTTTTTTTAAAATATTATATTTGTAAGATTTTACATCTTACAGTGAGCAGAAGTGAACTATTGGTTATAATCCACAGATGCTATTGGTTATAATCACTGCTCAACCCAAACCCAGGGAAACCAAATTCGAATTTCCATCAATGACGCTAGGAACGTTTGGTGGTTATTCCACTTAGGTCCTAAGGAGGTCTTAAGGAAAAAATTTTGTGTGCATTATTTTACAGGAAACTTGGATTTATTCGTCCAGCAAAACAATTAAATCAACCACCGAGTCCGTGCAATTTACAAATTACAAATTTAACAGAACACAATTTACAGTTATATTATATACAGCATAATATGGCCTATGTTGCCGATGCATCTAAAATCCTATTGTTGATTACAACAGAAAATTCCCTGAATGTTTCAGTGGAATGCCATGATGGGGACGGAACATTTTCATCATTGTAGGAGGAGATGAACACTTTTAGATTATCTGCGTATGCTCAAGGTTGATTGTATGAGGAAAGGAACGGGTCAGGGACTGCAATAAATAGAGTATCTGTGAGGACTACACTTTCTCTAACGCTTATAATTAGGACTTACTCGCTGACTATGTTCTGAATAGATGTGTTATTGGACTGTTGTGTCACTCACTTATCTTTTAGTGAGGAGTTTACAAAGAACGGCAAAAATTAAAACGTTTCCTGGGCGGAAGTGCTTATCGAAATGCGGAATTGTCGTAGGGATGGCATTGCGATTTATCAAATAAGAAAACTATGTCTAGTTAATGTTTTCTACTGATTACTGCTTGGATGCCATCTAGAGTTTATAGAAGATTTGTATTAACAAGTGCGTTTCGATAACTGCCGCTCTGATCGTTTAAATGAATAGTGAATATCTTTTTTAAGATCTTGAGGACGCCATACCATTCTGAGATTGGCCTAACATATTTTCATGACTTCAGGGTATTATTTTTAAAATTTTATATTTTGTGTTGGTTTGGTGAGGTACATTTTTCAAATGGAAAGACTGAATTGGGATAAATTATGAAAATAGTCTGTTTTAATAATCTGTTCTTAATAATTTTTTAAAAATTATTCTCAAATAAATTTAAACAACGTCTTGTGCTTATATATTGAATCAATGAACCTTAGTACCGTGTTGGGTTACTGTCGATGTCTGCCAACTGAGGATATACGGTGCCTCCTGAGTTACCAGTGCAGTATAATAATAAAACTACTGAATTACTATTTTAAAATTCAGATATCAGCAGTACCAATATTTGCTATTTCTTTGAGAAATGTTTTTGCAACTACAGAATGAAAGTTAGATGAAAGTCTCTTCAAAACACTGTTTGCGTGTCATAATAATACCGAAAGGTTTTCAGTTAAGTAGTCATTCCATTGTTTCATGATGTGTTTATTATAATTATAAGAATCAACATCTCCTAGCAACTTACAAATCAATCTGTGGAGGGAACACATCTCTTCTCTTGCGATGAATACAGTAAATCGCAGCGAAGAGAACTTAGGAATGAAAAGTTCCAATATCAAATACATTTTCTTCATATGTGCAGTATGGTGTGTCAGAACGTGTTTCGGAGAATCATAATATACAGGTAAAGTTTCAGTTTGTGCAATATGGAACACAATCATCGAAGTCATTTGAATTTAAAAATAAAAATTCATCCGTAATTTTCTACGTTACTGTAATGTTCATATCTGATGACCAAAAAAGTCCCTTTGGTCTTTTCGAAGTTTAACGTTTTGACATAAATTATGTGAATACAATACACTTCGAAAATTCAAGTGTTACCGAGTCGGGTGTTTTCCAGCAATCGTCAAGTGCAGATCGTAAAATAAAGAAAAGATGGCTGCTCCAATTACAGATATTCGAACGTGTTTATTTTGTGAAGTATAAACTGGCCACAGATGCTTCACAATCAGTCCAGAAGGCAAGAAGGCATTGGAGAAGAGATGCTTAACGAAACGTACAGCCAAAAATGGTTCCAAGAATGTAATCTGTTGATTGATTACATGATGACGCATAGCGTAAGGGACAACCGACCATGATGACGACGAATTGAATACCGCGATTTAGAAGGATTCATGCTTTACATACCAGGTCCTTGTAGAATGATTCAGCGTAATTGGTAAAACACTTTGTTCGCAGTTGCATTTACTGGAAAAGTTGTGGAAACTAATAGTGTTGACAAGGCATTCTAGAGTCTAATCACTGTAAAACAACCTCTTCTCAAACTGTTTCTCGGGGAGGAAGTAGGTAAATGTGTCAAGGATGCTGGGGATTGGGGTAGGTCCAATTATAGGACAATTCCTTCAAATTTCGTGTCCAAAATAAAAGTGGACTCACCTGAAAAACTCCGGGACGTCTTGGGCAGGTTTTTAGATTTAGTTGGGTGGCCCTTTTTAGAGGATTCCATAACTGGTCTCTTTGTTTTCTCACGTCTTATTTCTTGACTACTTTCTCACATCCGTATTTACTGTTTCCAAATTCAGAACTACCAGAATGATCCCTTTTCTTTGTCCCCTTTTGCTATTATATAGGTCCCCCTCCTCTGAGAAAGGGAAACTCTGCATTGGTCAAAAGCTGCCTTTTAAGGGGGAGAAAATCCCAGGGACTTTTCTCCGTGAACCTTACGCAATTAACATGCAATCTTAAAGAAGAGAGAAAAGAACTTTGATTCAGCAGGGGGTCACAACACCAGATTATCCTGTGTCAATTACTAGACCTAAAGTCTATTCATTCTTAATAATTTCCAGGCAGCAATCACCTTATGGTCATCTGGTTCAGATTTCAGCCCAAAAGTATAGTGCGTATTTAGCATTACCCTGATTTCTCTGTAGTGAATCACAGACTTTCTCATTGTTTTTATCGGGCTTATATCCTCGACATTCGTCCGGCCCGTGTCAAATGACACCCTCATGCCGTGAGTTAGTCGGACTTATGTTGGCTGGATAATGTTTTGATTTCTGGTCTCTACTGCGTTGTTAGGAAGCGCAGACAAAGCGAAGAAAACACTTTTACTCTCTATGAAGGTAGTAGCTGCAAACACAAAAAAAAAATATATAGGGTCTCTATGAGAGGGAATTACTTCTTAAAGTAGGCCAAAAGGTAGAAATGTGATCATTTCTACACTCCTCACCGCCTACACCAGATGTTGAGCAAGAGGATCAAAAAATGTTTTCTCCTGCTCAAAATTTGTTGTTTTTAAACGAACTGAAAAATTTAAATATGGGATATTTCGGTGGGAGGAGGGAGGTAGAGGACAACTTGCATATCTGCTCTTACATAACTGGATTACTCTTAACTATGACAACTGGTACCTAAAGAGAAAAGGAAAAAATATATATATAATGTGTTCACATAACAATTTCCTGTATGTCAGTTGGATTGTCCGAGAACAGCAAGGTCATTTTGGTACAAAGTTTGTAAGATAAACTTACCTCGGTCAGAATAACGTCTTGTTACAAGATCATAAACAAACTAAAACAAATATATATATATATATATAATGGTTTGAAGATGTAGTGTTCAGTTCATAAAATGGCAAATGTTCGAGAAGAAAAAAAAAGAGGTTTTTTGAGTTCGCACAATTTTCTTTATCAATTGTGTTACAAAATGTTCTTCTGTTTATGCTTGTTGGATTCAGACAACTGCACCTTTGGTTTCCGAATTAAATAATTAATGAATTTGCAAAAAAATCTGTACAAAATAAAACAGGATGTGGTATGCTGAACGTCCTGTTCGGCTTCTATTATGCTTGAGTTTGTAAGACTGATTTTTTACGCTCTAGGAGTATGTGAGCAGAAATGTAAATATTGTCCTGTTTGAATGGGCTTCAGAAAAACCCAGATTTTAGAAAAAAAGAAGTATCCTGTTTATTTCTGGCCAGATTTAAGAATAAAAAAGAAATTTTTACTCGAAGAGAAGTAGCGGAAAGAGAATTGGGCAAGAAATCCTTCATACCAGATTAATAACAAATTGCCATATAATAGTTATGTCGCTTCACAGATATCTGAAAGAGTGGGAAACCCGAAATTGATAGTTGGAATCATTGTTGAGTAATGGAAGATAACGTGATCTGTAAGATACAATATCTTAGAAATCAAAGAACGAGAAATGTATAATTTTTATTATAACAATGATGGGGTTGCCCTACCCCAAATTTGAAGATTAATTCTAAGCGAATCTTCTAGTACAGTAATACACATTACAAATCACAGATATTGTTTAAGATAGTGGGTCTCACGCTAATGGAATTAAATTAAGTGGAGGCTATATTTAATGTAAGAGCAAATATACCGTGAAAATAAACATTAAAAAGGATATAGGATCAGCGCCCACTACTCCAAAGAGCAAGCGAAGATAGCGGGACGGAACATACTTGGAAATATATATATATACAAATACACGTAGGTATATATATATATACAAATACACATAGATCAAAAGAGAAGTATTGTATGTAAGCTGGGAAGAGGGAAGTTGGACACGAATTTGGTAGCGATACGGAAGCGAAACCAGTTCATTAATCACATGTGTGCATTACAATTCAGAAGCGTTCAATTATTATTCCATAAATGATTTAGACTTTTTCTTTATTTTCGATTAATAGGAATGAAAATAAATAACTAATTATCTTGTTAACGACGTCTGACTCGAGGCTGTCCGCAGGATATTTCTCGGGCCCTTTAATGTGGAACTTGGTTTTTTTTGGGAAGAATGGTTTCAAGAGGGAATTTGACCACTCGCACCTAATAGCTTATGCAGATCATATGATAATACTTGGGCACTGAAACTCCAGAAAGGAGCTTGAAATGAGATCTGATTGCATATTGAAAGAATTATGCAAGTGGAGTAATTTACAATTTCTATATCCAAAGTGAAATCATGATGTTGAAGACAAATTGGCTCTTAGCAGACCTCCTCCCGTAACGTTGAATGGTATTTCCTTACAGCGGGTACTAATGATTAAATACTTGAGAATGTGTATTGATAGTGGCTTGAACTTTTTCTAGCATATTAACTATATACCAGAGTAGGTGAAGAAATTTGTGTCAATGACCTCACGAATAAGGAGAGTGGAATTGAGAATAAAGGGGAAACACTCCATTTGATTTATGACTGTATTTTTTCTGCCGATTTTTATGTATAGTGCATCAATCTGGGTTGGCCATGTAATCAAAGTAAGCAACACCAGAAAGCTCTATCCTATACATCGAGTTAAGTTACTCAAAATGGTGATGGCCGGCAGAACAGTTTACACAGAAGATTTGCAAGTGTCAGCTTGCAAGATGACGCTTGATTTACAGTTAGTATTTAAAAGCCTATCGTTTTATTTGAGAAGAGGTATAAAATCTGAGTTGCTGGGACATCGAAATTAACACTTTAAATGACTTGAGAAACGAAAGGAAGAGGATTTGGGGGTTCCTTTTGCAAAAATAGTAAAGCAGATGGAATTATTCGGAAAAAGGTAGAATAACAGTCAAATGTTTCCCTTACGTTAATGGTGAGAAATATATTAAACCCATCTGGTTGGTACCTAATCTAACTTGTACATTCTTATTAACAGGTCACAGATCAAGTTTTGCTAAACTGAGTAGTCTTGGAATTGTAGTAAGATACAACTATAGTTGTCGTGATCGAGAAACATGGGAACATGTCATTTTTAATCCCTAACATTCCCTGAGAGCCCGTGAGAGGAGCGAGGTTGGCAGAGGCTGGCAGTAATTTATGCAATATATTACGTGCCGAAAAGGATTCTTCTCAGCATGCAATATTGGCAGTATTTACAATGCTCATTCACTTATTTGGAACTGCTTTAGTGAAGCATTCCTTCGCTCACATGTAAGAATCAGATTAGAAGAAATACAGTGAAACCTTCCAGAATGGAACTCAGGTTCTTTTTTAACTTTTCCAGTTGTAAAAAAATCACCGTGAGCGGTGAAAATCTCTATTCGTTAGCAATTATCACGTTCTGCAATTAGCAGAATCAGCAACGAATATTTTCTAATGAATGAATTAGCAGGTCGAAGAACGAATTCCTTAATACCAGGAGAAACGAACATTCCTTATGAAGGAATTATTTAGGTTCAGCAACGAATGTTCCCTATGAAGGAATTATCAGCAACGATTGTTCTTAAAGTCGGTATGAGCAGGTTCATCAGCAATGACGCTTTCTCTTTTTCTGGCGTGATATTTGTTTTCTTAGATAATCAGTCTTCATCTCCAGAATGACAGCGACAGGTTCCTTCTCAACGTTTTTGATTGTAGAAGTTGTCCTTTGCAGGTAAAAATGTGTACACTTCTGCATTGAGTAACGGCGGTTTGGTGTTCCCAACACTATCTTTCTCTCCCCACAGCGGCATTAAATATAAAGCAGATGCAACAGCACGTTTCAGAAATAGTAATTAACATACAGAATTAGATATATAAATAGAGGAATATAAATAAGTAATGTCCTTTGAAATCCTTTGAAATAAGAAAGAATTTAGAGAGCAAATCGCTCTCTAAATTCTTCTAGCTCTGCTCTAAATGGTCAGAAACTTGTTGTGAGCAAGCAGGAAAGATGCGCGTTAAATCTCTCCCTAGTTGAAGATCTTCAACATTGTATTAGGGGTCAATGTTTGGTAGAAGTTTGCTACCAACTTTTTGTTCGCGTTTTTCTTAGACTGGATCTCTTTTATCAAATTAAGGTATTTAGCATACCTTTCTACTACTTTATCCAATGTTCTTACTGCTTTTGTTTTGCTTGATAGTTTTTTTACAAATGGGATCTGTTCTTCATATCTTAAATGAAAATTAACACAATCAGATTTGTTTGAAATTAATAAATAGGAAAAGAAAATATATTAATGAAAACTTGTGAAAATTTTACACTCAGCAGCTTGCCCAAGAATGGTAAAAGTTAAGTCAAGGAGAATCTACCACCACATTTGGATGGCTTCTTCTCTTCCATCTAATTAATGTTGGTTGCGCCTTGTTCATAAATTCTGAGTTTGCTGATACGTCTTTGAATATACGGGAATTTTTAAGTGCTTTGTTTATAATATGTCAGTAAAAGAAAGTTTCCTTGAATATTTTTCTTCCAAACCACTTGTCAGCGGAGTGCACTTCATAATGTCTGAGTTTTCATGTGAATTTATTTCTACAACCTACAAAACAAGTATACGAAAATAAGAATTGATGGAAGTACGATAATGTGAACCGCTTCCAGCTCCAATTCCTCTTTAAATACAATACATATGAACTTTCTAAACATTTTAGCCATTTTTTTCTCTTATCTTTTTTCTCTTCTTTCTAGTTTTTCGTCGTTCTTTTCTCTTTCTTCTTTATTGGTTTTCACTTCTCTTATCTCTATAGCTTTCATTTCGTTACTTATATATGGACAGGTAGAACATCCTTCATTGCAGGCTCAAGAAGAATTTGCAGAGCTTTCTAGTGATGGAAATCTTAAGCTTGAATTGTCGAAGAAATAATTTGAATTCTCCTAAACTTGAATTCTCGAAGAAATCTTTAAATGCTTTTTGGCTTCAGGTTCATGCTGAATATCCAATACTCTTTGATCTGGCAATTAGAGCACTTCTACCAATTGCCACCACTTTTTATATGAGTCAGCATCTTAACAACATTGGCTCTAATAAAGACGAAACAACATCGAAGTTGATATGAGACCTACGCTAACAAAATGTTTGCGAATATTTAATTTATTGTGCCGAAATAAACAAACTCATCCATTTCATTAGAGACTTGTACATTTATGGTTGTTATGTTTCTTATGACGTAGATCGCTGTCTCATATTATTGTGTGGAACTTTCCGAAAACGTACATGTGAAGAAGGATCACTGGCTGAGAAGGATGCCTGGGAAACCAGAACCCAAGTAATTAATCAAGTTATTAATCTCGGAGACCAATATAGAGAATTCAATAGTTTACTTTCGTTCAATGTATTGCAGGTCACCAGGAAAGAAGCGTAGGATGGATGTTTAGTTCTAACTGCACGAACTTCAGCTACCACTCTGATTTCGTTTCTAATGAATTTATGTAAAACTTCCACCTTCGAATGTGGACTGAGCTGGGAAACAAATAACCTGGATTTGCGTGGTACTATAGTGAGATTGTATTTGCTTTTGGATAGGTGATCCTTACATTGAGAAGGTGCGTGTGCCGAAGAGAGGTAAGCTGCACGATAATGGACTGAAGAGGTGTTGCTGTCAATTAGACCCTTTATTTTATTTGACAAAAGTTGTAAGGTCTTTGGATGTATAGGACATTTATCTTGATACCTTTACCTATTTTTGATACTGTTAGAAAAAAATGAATGCCACCATTTTTCAAGCATTACGAAAACGCGAAATATGATTTCACTCGGTGATAGCGAGTTAGCAACCACAAAATGTCGTCCTCTTTACGGATCATCAAATTTGAATGTTGAATATTAATACTAGAAATGCTGTCGCTTATAAAAATCTTTGCTGATTGCGAACAGATTTTAATGCTGTATACGCTGTATTGCTAAACATAACAAGACACATGCATGCTTAAAAGAACCTTTTATTGAAAGAATATTTAGTGAAGTATCGGCACACCTTTGACTTTAATTGAACATGTATCCTTTAATCCTTTCGGTAGACTCCAAACCAGTTTATTTTGAGAGGCTGCATTTTTGGTCAATTCCTCATTCAAAGTGGTCCGTTTCAGTACTGATGACAGATGTGACGGCGGAGTCCGAAGCTGAAGTACCAGTTCATATAAAATATGTGCAATACAGCGTTTGCACGATAGTGACTTCGAATTAAGTCACTATAGGCTGAGAAGAATGGCGTTGTACAGGGTCATACCAAAATCATAATGGATTCCGCCCGTCCTTTGCTATTGTATGCATCTAATGTTTTGCATGTACGTAATGTCCGTATGGCGTAAAGCATTGATTGTTCAAGGAATGACGTCCAACAATTCAACCTAAAAACAAGAACAGCAACCTTAGATGGCGACAGTACTTCCATCAAATTTCACAGTTGAGTTGAAAAACTCTGCTGAATAAAGTTCTCAGAGAATTTGCCAGACCCAACACTGCCAGCATATAGAAAAGCTATCAGTAGTGATTCATTACTCAGTAGCGCAGCTTTCTAACCTTCCAGTCACCAATTACAATTGGTTGTGCGCTAAGCAAGTCGGCACTGTTCATTTTGTCCTGCTTTGTATGGTTTCTCTGCAAGGACGAGGGCTCTGGGTTTGAATCTTTAATGAGGCTGAGGGAGTCATTAACTGTTACTTCAATCGGATCAGCCGAGTTAAGATGGTGAGGGTTAAAATGTTTTCCCCATGAGTACTTGCAGTTTTTTAGCCAGCGGAATGTGTAAACCACCATGTTAAGGTAACCCGTTGCATATACTCTACATCGTGAAATCAGATCATAGATTTGCTTTGATAATTCAAAGCGAATCTTATGATTTGCGTGTCATAAGAACTGATAGAGTGACCCGCATGCTCCATGAACCAAAATTAACAAAAAAAAAAAAAAAACTAGAATTAACTTCAACGTCTTTGATGCTTTGATGAGTGCGAGAATAAATATTCTTGCACTCATGATATGATCTCATTAATTACTATGATGAGATCATATCAGAACTATGCAATTGGGACGTTTTAAGGATCTTTCTTCATCTGAAAGACACCACTTCTTGACAATTGAAGTGAAAACAGTAATACTATTATACATTTAGATCTTTTCAATTTCTAACCGAAACAATGAGGCAACAACCAATACCGTGTCTTAACTCCGAAATATTATAACTGATGTATCTCTCCTGGCTTAGCATCTCTCACATTTTCTCTTAATTCTTTTACTCCCACAGAGAGAAACAAATACGATACTTGTGGCACACACGGTTGCATTGATCTTTCAGATGAAATATTATTAGTCACGATCCAAAAAAATAGCGACTTTTCGTAGTCGGTTCCAGTAAAAGTTTGAGAGCGATGTTGCTTCACAACGAGAATATGCACCCATAGTTTTCTGTTGCCCTTCTGTTCTAATTAAAGATTTCAAGGATGGCCTGTGTAAATCGGATGTCAAAAGGATTGCAACATGACAAGGTTCCCGTTGAGTGTGGGATGTGGCTTCACTAAGTACCCTTGCATTCTCTGGTTTTAAAGGGAAGTTGCTCTGCAATGGAGAGGGTAATTGTTCTACCAAAATCGAACTGTAGCCTGTCGAACAGAGCGTAATGTTTGCCTCACAAGTACTGGAAAAAATGACTGAACGTAATGTTTGGCAGTCGTTTTGCCTTTTAGTGAGTGGTGGTGTCTGCGCGGGTAGCACACGGGTGTCGTTACTGGCCCCCCCCTACACCGGGTGGAAAAGGCCCGGGTTAGAATCCCGTAGACGACGAGAGGAACTTTTATGGGCTTTTTTCACTCTGTGGCTGAGTTAGTCGGTCTCAGGTGTAGATAGCAAGGTTTTTCGTCCAGCAGAGCAAGCAAATCGAAGAGAGAACACGCAATTTACAGACACAATACATATGGGTAGTTGAAATCACAATTTACGGTGACACTAACAAAATTATTTAGTTTTTTTTTTTAGTTTTCAGTGAGTGATTTTCTTGGTAATATTAAAAGAGAATATTAGGAAAGAATCTGTTGAATATTTTGGATTCCATAATTTTCCGCATCGGATATTTATCTTCATCTGTTAGTGTTTCTCTCTCTTAATTTGAATATACCGATTTAGAATATGACCTTAGGTTTTGCACAGCATAAATTATTACCGAAATGAAAGAAAAATAAATAGGCAGAAATGAATTTTATTTTGAGATGTATTAACAGTGTTTAACTTCTGTACAGAATGTACGGAATTTACAAGTAAAAAGCAAGATAAAGTTCAAAAATTAAAAAAATCGACCCTATTCTCGGGTTAATTAAAAAAAATCTTAAAAATCTATATTTTAAGGGCTTTATCCTTTGAGGTCAATGTGATCATCTCGAACGAAGAAACAGATGTAGTCGTTGATCATATCTTAATTCTACCTGGTACTTCTCTTCTAATAACTTGAATAAAACAAGATCTGTCCTGTGATTTTTCTGGCATTTACTGGGAGGTCAAGCGTCCCAGAACCGTATGGTATATTTCTCTCCATTATTAGTCCAAACCGATGACGACACAGTGCGGTAAAAACCCGGTTTCTAATCCCGTCAGTGACACGAGGAACTTTTAATGGGCTTTTGTTTTTAATCTCTGGCTGAGTTAGTTGGTCTCGGGCGGGGACAGCATGGCTTTTACGGGTTTTTCGCCTTAAGAGGACAGTTTTTAATTTTTTTTTATAATTATTCAAAGAGGCAAAGAGATTAGCAAAGGGAAATTCAAAGAGATTAGCAAAAGGAAAAGATCTACTACCAAGAATGATACTTGGTGTCATCTTTTATGATCCAATTTTTCTTTAAAAGCCATGCGCTTTTCTGTGGTTGATAAAATGTTCAGTTCATTGTCCAAGATTTATGAATAAAGTTCAAAGACAATTAAGTTGGCATGTGGTTCCAGTTCCACTTTGGAGTTGCCGCTGACCAAGATGTAAATCGTCACCATCTGTTAACTACTGGATGTTACGATAGAATTTTTGAAGTTTCAGTCATTTAACACAAGACCCCATACTACGGGGGACCAAGGATTTACATCTGGGACCATTAAAAATGCATGCCATCCTCGAAACAGACTGACGTTTTGAGTAGAGCGTTGCAGAGCGATCAGGAAAGCAACTTCAAACTAGACTCGAATAATAGGGTGTCACGAGCTTGTCTAAAAAGACGGAGGGCACAGTGACGGCATTGTGCCCTCCGTTCCAAAAAGTTACATCACATCTAAATTTAGTTCTAAACCCATACTGCAGAAATGATAACTGGTTGGAGAGAGGTTGGTAAGTCAAGCATTTTGCCTGGGTTGGAGAGCATAGTGATTGGGCGATGCACCACTAAAAAAAGGTAAATGCACCTCAAATAATCTTTCCAATTTCACCTTTCACATTCGTGTGAAATTGGAAAGAATATTAGTGCTGATTTTACCTTTTCCATATTTTGTAATAGTCTGGGATTAAGCTCCGCCATTTATTATTAACGTTGTGATCTCCCTAAATAAAAGCCTACTGGTGTTAATACATCTGCTTTCAGGAAAAAACATTACGAGTTACACAATTTAATTATTTATTTATTTTACTAAGTGATTAACTGTTTTTGAATATTGACTGTCCCCATTATTTTCGAAATAGGGGAACAGCACAATCGGAAAAACTGAAATTTTTACAAAATTTAGCTCACAATCATAAACAAAAAAACGCTATTCTCTGGTACTGTTGCTACTTACGTCAGAATGGTTGCAACTTATCTTTTCGCGTAATACAGTTTAACCAAAGTATCTACCATATTTAAATAACGAATATGTCTGTTGATTTAGCGAATATCTGTTCTAATCTGCATATAAAAACAGAATTTATTTTCCGGACAAAACTGAATCTCATAAAGAATATTGAAAACAGTATACATGAGTCTCTAAAAAGATAATTACAATCAATTGTATACATTGATTTCACTTCAAGACGCTGTTGCCACTTCTTACATGCGTACTAACATAAGAACATGCTTGTCCTTACTTTCATAATTCAGTAAAAAGAATGGACGCAATGCATATACGATTAAAGAAATTTATTTCAAATCTATTCATACGTTATCAGTAGTGTGTTAGAATTAGGGTGAAATAATATATTCCCTTAAACTCGTTGGATGTTTTCATCAGTGTTTACAACAACAAAATAAGTCATGAATTATTTTGTTAAACGGAGTGACAAGTATTGAAATAGCTAAGCTTAGTAAAACATTACAAATACATTAATATTACAAAGTGCGATTATTGGCAATTTTGGCTTATAAGCTATACATTTATCTTTGAAATGATGAAAGTTTAGAATGCAAAAATATACGCTCAATAACAAATTGGTGTAAAACGTGAAACAGAATATACAAGTTTTACAACCAGGGAGCACTTCAAAGGTATTTTTTCAGCGGTTTGGATCGACTTTCGTCGATTCAAAGCATTACAAAAAAGTTCTGAAATTAAACTGAAAAATGCGATCACTATATCCTTAAGAATAATGAACAAAACACATCCAAAGGGCACTAAAAAGAAAGTTTTTCCCTACTAATTTCACTAATCAACTTCGGAAATAATAATGAAAAGTTGGCATACAAATCAAATTAAGCGAAGACCGAAATGATACCTACCTACACTGCCCTGTCCTCATCCTAATGAAAATCTGAAACTCAGAATCAGCAGAACCTGTTTCGATAAGTTTTAATCTCCGATTACTGCTGCTAAAAATTCAAAGCCTTTAATATTACAATTGCTGCTACATCAAAAATATTTACAATCCACGAAATTCAAGTTCATCTTCTGATAATGAATTTTTACATCAATTTTTCGTTTATATTTAGTTTTGTTAAGAGCGAAAATTATTTAAAACACAGCAGAAGGGCAACAAATCACTTAACTTAATATGAATCCGTTACTTTTGAAACCATTGAAAAAATCATTTTTAAAAACCAAAACCGTTGAAAATTTTTTTTCATATTTTTTCAGCGGTTTGGATCGACTTTCGTCGATTCAAAGCATTACAAAAAAGTTCTGAAATTAAACTGAAAAATGCGATCACATAACCTCCGATTAATAATACGAAGGCATCTTTCAGGTGGTCTATTTTTAATGCTTGAACAGAGTCAGAATCAATTCGATCAGCTTTCCACTTTAGTTCTTCCATTAAAAGTATATTATCCACGTTCTTTTTTACAAGACCAGCCTCTACCGCTTCCATTATCCTGTAAAAAGAAAAGGAAACGTAGATGGTTATGATTCTACTTTACTGACCAATGGCAGCCCCTTTATTTGTAAATCTTAAATTTTTTTTAATGATAAATAAAATTATCTGTAATACAACCGTTAATTGATGTAGATTATTCATATTTATTTGGAGATTATAAATTAATAAGGTTGACAGGGTGGTTAATGACAAGAATGACATGACCGTATGTCACTGCAACAGGATCTAGAAAAGTTAAGCAGATGGGCTGAATGGTGGCAACATTGACGAATGCAAAGTACTGCATATGGGTAGAAGTAGCCCCAGAGTAAATTATAAACTGTGTGGTACTTCATTCAGGTTAGTGGAAAATGAAAAAGACCTGAGAATAATTATGCAGTCGGATATTAAGGGGATATATACACTATACGAAGTTCTCTGAGCAGTGAAGACAAGCTACCAGGACAGCTCATGGGATTTTGTCAATGATATACAGAAAGTGTGCTAGCAGGGTAAAGAGGTCAATATCCAATTGTATAAGGCAATGATCAGGCAGCATCTTGAGTACTGCTTACAGGTCTGGAGTACTACTTACTGGTTTCATTTTAGGAAGGATGTTGAGTTACTGGAAGGGTACAGAGGAGGGAAACGAGACTGTCGAGGGAAACAAAAATTGCTCTTACCAAGAGAGGCTTCATTTCTGCAAATTGCAACGTCTGCGCCTGAGAGGTGATCTAATTGAGTAGTTTAAGGCTTTGAATGGATTGAGCAAGCTCAATGCTGATGGAATTCTTCCTCTTGCTCAGACAACACACGCGAGGAGGCATAAATTCAAATTGAGGATGGATGGTTGCAGAATAAGATGTGAGGAAGTTTGCCTTTAGCCAGCCAGCGGGTGGTTGATTGCTGGAACAAACTTCCATCTGTTGTAGTGGAAGTTGATAGTTTAAATAAATTCAAACTGTAGACAAACTATTGGAGGCGAAGAATAGGTGAATTAGGAATATTTTGTTTACTGATGCTGAATAAGATTTCTTTCTTGCATCATTTGCTACTACTAATGCTAATAAGAAATTGACGTTTGCTTTACAAAACATTGAAGCTTCTTGAAATGCAACTGCTATTATGGTTTCAAATCCAATCTCACCTCTTCCAGCTGGATGCAGATACACTGTATTCGTATTAATTACTATATTATTAAGATCTGGTGAATTGATTAACATTTATCTCTGCGGCCATTATACGTGGGTTTGTCAAATATAAAACGTTGAACATATGACATTACTCCCTCAGATGCAGGGATACGAAGGGCAGTACGCAGACCCAGTACTTTATGGCAAAGAATTTCTCAACATAGGATTGGGGAGCGGATGATCAAACTTATGTGCACAAACTTAAGACGTAAAAACAACAACAACAAAAAAAAAAAAAAAATCGGCGTAAGGCATCTTTGTACATACTAGACAGGCTTTGTGTCGAGTCTGTACAGTTCTTCAGAATGTTTCATAACGGCTTATGCTTTTCTAGTAGTAGCACTGAAATGATTTCTAAACTTCAGATATTCGGACAAGTGAGATCCCAGTCGGTGTGTGTTTGCAACTTCTTAATAGAATTGTTTTGCATGGAGGCCTTAATGTCCTCCTTCAACCTTTTTTTGTTTTGTTAAGGTCATGCGTACAATTAGGTACAAATGAGCACAAATGTACTCATTTGTGTGTGCTTATGTGCACAAGTGTATATCATGCATATAGTGTATTTGAGTGGCTATGTAGTTATACTGAACAGTTTGTACAACGACTGCCGCCCTGATGGGTAGCTCAGTTTGTAGAAAAGCCGTCGTCCCCACGCCACGGTGGAAAATACTCGAGCTCGAGTCCCGTCGATGACGTGAGGAATTTTTATGGGCCCTTTTCACAACGTGGCTGAGTTAGTCTGTCTCAGGAAAGGGTAGAATCGTTTTTTCTCCAGGGAACTCTGCGTTTTCGTCCAGCTAACAGAAAATCGACCACAGAACACATGCAATTTACAGACAGCATACACGAAGCACTATGGCCTTAGTCGCTGATGCTCTTGAAACAGTACAACAACTGCCAGGACTCTGGATAGAAATGTAGTGCTAATCGATTCATGATATATTTTAGTTATTATTTTATATTTCATTATAATGAATGAGGTAATGAATGAGGATTGCCTCATTCATTACCGTGAAGGGAAGTTGTCACTTACCAATGTACTACTATATTTACATTTGGTAGGGCAAAGAAATATTAATTATTTGTAGATTTATCAGCGTAGATATCTAGACCAATAATGCGTAGATAGCTTTCGAAATTAAGTATCTTTTTCATCTATTTCTTCTTGGATTTTAGGAGTGCTGTCCGCGTTTGATGTGACATAAAGCTTAATATCATCAGCCTAGAAAGAGAAATCGAAATTATTGAATAAAAAAGGTTCTAATGCACCTGCGAAGAGCAGTGTTATTTTTTATCTTAGTTGGATGTTGTGTGAGAACATGCCACATCTGGAGGACGGCATGATTATTTACAAAAAATTTTCTTGAATGATAAAATAGTGTGGTAGAATGGATAAAACTACTGGAATGGCGATCATATCGAAAGCAGATTTCTGGTGAAGGAACAAGATTTCTGGCTGTTTTCTCTCATGGAGAGCGTGTTGAATTTTAAATAAGGTATCGATCTTTTATTGATAAGTGTGTATATACACTATATATATATGTGCGGAAGTTTGCATTCAGCCAGCGATTGGTTGATTGTTGGAACAGGCTGTCATCTGTTGGAAGATACAAATCAGAGATTCTATACACCTTTGGAATAAACAAAGGGAGGACGTCAGTGCCAACTCATGATTTTGCAGCTTATTTATTACTTATATTATTTTTTTTTTACTCATACTTTGGATTTTCTGTGGGGAGGGGGGGTGATATATTTTAGTTCGTTGGAGAAGCGTTGATGTGTACTGCTGACAGAAAAGTTCAGCATCTAAGCAGCAAAGCACCACCCTAATCCATTATGCAGTGTTTTCTTTGTGGTTCTTTTTAAAACTTTCCCAATTCTGTCCACTGTCTCAGTATTCATTAAAGGCGCATTTACGATTTCTTCTCACTAACCTTTTCAAGCGTCCACAAGTTTTGATATGAAGGGTCGTGTTATCTTCACTAATCCACAAGTGAAATATGTTCACACTGAAAGACACAAAGTCTTACAAGTTAAATTTAAATATAATTTAAGAAAGAACGCTAGATAGTGATATTGTAAACCACAAAAGAAAACACTTAAAGTCACAAATATTGTTTAAGATAATGGGTCTCGCGCTAATGGAATTAATTTAAGAGAAGGTTAAATTTAATGTACAAGCAAATATACCTTGAAGAAAAACATTAGAAACAGATATACGATCAGTGCCCACACCGGAAACAGCAAGCGAAGATAGCAAGACGGAACAGTGGGGGGTCAACTGATAGTATGGCAAGGGACGGTTTGGTCCAGAGATGACAATAGGGGTACCAGCGGGGGCGCTCTTGTTTACTGCAAACAGAGCAGGTGTGGTCATTTTATAATAAGGCGAGACGAATCAAGAAAATGGACGCAGATGTTTTCCGGATGGGTACCGAGCTCCAGAAAATGCTGGTCATTTCCAGAACATTCGAGAATTCTCTAGAAACGGAAGTTATTTCTACACCGGAAGGAACTCGGCCTTCCTGTCAGGTGTCATAGGCAAATGAGAATGGAGGTGATGAAGGTCAGATAGAAATGATTGGTCGAGGAAAGGAGGGGCGTTACTAAATTTTGGGAAATAAAAGGGGAAGAGCGCGCGCAAAAAGGTGAGGTGATAAGAATGTGATAAGATGTTTTAGATATGTGATGAAGTTTTTCGGAGATGATTTTTCGAGATGTGATAAAGTTTTTTTGGAGATAATAAAGTTTTTCGGAAGATGATAAAGTTTTCTTCGAGAGTGATTTTTTGGAAAGATAGGCCCAGGAAACAGTCCCGGAAGCGATCCACCAGTAGAACCAGTTATGGTGAGTTCACTAAATTCTGATAGTTTTAATGAAGTATAGATGAGTTACAGAAAGGGGAACTTTCTCGAGATAAAACATAGAAGTCCGAAAGCGTCCACCGAGAGATATATTTGAAAGGAGGACAGCGAGAACACCGTACCGTCCTGTGGAAATAAATGGGAAGCGACCCCTACTGAATGATCCGGCACAGCAAAGAAGGATACGAGACCAGGATGATCGGCAAAGCGAAAAGTGTCCCTGGCAGAGTTTAGCATTCCAGATGAACGTTCCCAATCCAATGGAGGACCCGATGCAGAGCAGAAAGTCACAGGCCACACGTTGTATTAGCGGTAAGATCCAAATCCCCAGAAGTAAGTGGTTAAACAACGAAGTTACCTCTATGTAATAGCAAAGGACTGCAGGGAAGATAGATAACTATTAAGGGAGATTTAGAGAAGCATACAGTTAAGAGTTAAGTTAAGGTATAGATAAGTAAGGAAATATCATAGAAATAGTTTAATGAAGGATGGTTTACAGTTATGATTTATTTACTGATTAATTAATGGAGGAAAAGTAATAATTTTGGACGGGTTAGCCTAGAGAGCAGGTACAGTTGTATGTTATTTATATAATGTTACTGAAGTAGAGAAATTAGTCGCTATATGCTGAAGTTTACCTGAGGGAATGAAGAAATAAATAATCCCATGTATATTTCATTAACATGTAACTTTAAAGTGCTGGGGAGAGAATAGAATAGAATAGAATAGAATAGTTTGTAGAGTGGACTTAATTCCAGAAGAAGAATTGTTTCAACCATGAAGAAGAATGTAGGATTGTGCTAGATAGGTATGAAAAGGGAAGATATAAATAAATAAATAATAAATGTCAATTGTAATTAAGAAAGAGTTAAATTAAACTGATTGTACGAGATGTTAGTGGGCCTATAGTAAGAAGAAGATGATGGATGGGAGAGCCTAATGACCAGGAACGTGATCCATGCCCTGTACCTATATATGAAGTGAATAATGTGTAATGATTTGTCTTATCTTTTATTTGTAAGTATGTATAATAAACTGATTGTATTTCACTTAAGGAAAATGGAGTTTGGTCATTTCTGAACACACAGCAAAACCCAAAGGAGGAGTGCTCTAATATAGAAACTCCCTCAGAACCGGAATTCTTCTGTGAGATAACAAGTCAGATGCAAAGTGGGGATTTTAAGAATATAATTAATAATAAATGTAAATAACAAATAATAACAAAATAAAAAGTAATATAAATATATATAAGAAGAAAACCCCACCCCCACAATTGGCGACCCAGCCAGGGATAAATAGAGATAGATTGTTTCATCATAGAAACCCCACCCCCACAACACCCATAGATTTCGGGTGTACCGGTCTTTCTGTTGTCTGGCGAATGAACGTTTTTGCTATATGAGACCATACTAGTACAACAACTCTTATGAAGGTTTTCTTGCCCCATTCTCTTCCATTTACCTGTCATTCAATGTTATAGCCGGTAGGTGGCGTTTACTGTGTGCTGGTGTCTTTTGCATACTCCCGAGTTTTTGCCTTTTCTGGATAAATAAAGCTGCAAGCATAATATTTTCTCGTCTTCAGACTATTATAAAGTGATGTTCTGCCTGCCCACTCTCGTGACTTCGATGGATTCATCTGCATTGATAAGTATTTTGTATTTTTAATTTTGATATGAACATCATGGTCGACACAAGAGTCTTTGTTCGGAGTTAAAGGCGTTTGCTGTCATTGGTTGCTAATTGAATAAACTTGTCGCCTTCTGGAAGTACTGGACTGAGCGCTGTTTTCTCGGAACTCATTGCCCTCGGCAACGGGAGAGAGCGTAGTTTCCCTGAACTTTATTGTCCCATGGGACTAAATAATTACAGTTTGTGTGTAAACAGCTGAGTCACTACCAGACCTTACATTTAACACTTTTTTTTTCCCTTTAACTGCTATTTATAAAGAATAACATGATTAATAATAATATATCTAATTGAGAATTATGAGATCTAACATGGAAGGAAAGATTAATTCATTAAGAAAACCTGTAACTAGCTCAAAGGGTAGAGTTAGCAGTTCTCCAAAGTCGAATCAGGAAACGTTATCGCAGTCAACTCAAGAAAACCCTAATAGTGACGGTTCCATTTCAACTCAAGGAATTGAAACTTCTGTAAGGTCTGGAGAAAATGACAAGACAGAAATTCTGGATAAATCACAGGATTCATCTTTCATGCATGACAAGATATCCAATATGAGAAAAGATGTAATGAGCGTCCTCATGGGGGAGACCAACAAAGTTCCCAAAAAGGCCAAAGATATAATTATGGAAAAATGGTCAAATCTTGAGACTGTCATTACAGCACTCTTAATTGATAATGAGAGATTGAGAGCTACTAATAAAGAAATCGAAATCCGGGCCAACTTATTAGATAAAATTGTAGAAACTTTTTCAGTACGGAATATTAATAAAATGGATCATAGCCAGCAATCAGTTTATCAAACTGCTGAAACAAATACAGCAGTATATGAGGGAACACAGTCGCAGGTTGCCTCCTCTGTGAGATGATATGCTGACCCTGCCCGTGGAGCAACTTCGGTGAAGGAAAAATCAGTAGGATCAAGTGAAAATGTCATAATATTACGAGCTTCTGAAAACAGTAATCTGAAAACTAGTGTCGACGTAAAAAATTTAGTATCTAATACTTTAAAGTCAGAGTTCAAGAATGTAAAAATAAAATCCTTGAGATTAGCGCGTAACAAAGGCGTAGTGCTAGAAACTGCTGCTTCCAAGTCTGACCTAGTTAGCATATCTACTTCAGGCTCCCTGTCCTCTGCGGGCATATCTACAGGGGTTTTCAAGAAAGACAATCCAGCAGTCGTGATATACGACATACCTAAGGATTTAAGTAAAGAAGACATCGTTGAGGAATTACACAATAAAAATCTTAGTCACAATGGATTATCACTAGAAGAAGTCAAAAAGGAAACTACTTTCAGATTTACGACAAGATCGAGATCTTCATTGAATGTTCACTGGGTAATCAGTTTTACCCATCAACTTTATAAATGTATCTCAACTATGGACAGGATTTTCTTGGCCTGTAGCTCGCATAGACATCGGCCATTTACTATTGTTACCAAGTGTTTTTTATGCTTGGGATACGGACATACGGCTCAGTACTGTACCCACACATCCCCATTTGTGGGCATTGTGCCCAGAGTGGCCATGTCTACCCAGAATGCCCGAATAAAGAGGAATCCCCTTGCTGTATAAATTGTAAAAGGCGCAAAAGAAACTTCCAGCATTCTATTAAAGATCCCAACTGCTGCGAATATAAAAGAGCTTTAGTACTGGCACGACAAAGGATTTCTGATGAGTGAGTCAGAAGCTGCGAATACAGTGCAAACTGATTCTGAGGTGGATAGAATTCTTGGTTCTTCAGGAATTAAAATCATGCAGATAAACGGCCACCGTTCTAGGCTGGTGGCTGATGAAATTAGGAAATCAATGGAGGAGAACTTGATTGATATAGTATCCGTACAAGAACCGTATTGGGCCAGGGTTCAATCGGAATCAAGCTTTAAGATACTGAGATATCCTCTGAGTGCAAGAGTTGTGCAACCTGTACAAGAAGAGCCCAAATCAGGAATCGTGGTAACCAATAACGATTTAGATGTTGTGGTGATACACGGGTTGTGTAATCAATGTGCCACATGCGTGATGATTGCAACAAAAACATTGCAATTTTATCTTATTTCATTATATTGTCCTCCATCAATGGATTTTAATAGCTCCTTGGATTACCTAGAACATGCACTATTTATGTTGAAGCCTAATCACGTAATAATCACTACTGATGCCAATGCTAAATCAAGTCTATGGCATAGTTCTACAACAGATGGGAGAGGTCGTCTGCTTGAAGAATTTATATTTAATCACAATTTATATGTGATGAATATATCCAATCAGCCGGCTACATTCTCTGGACCTATGGGGCAGTCCAGCATTGATGTAACTATAGTAACTTCTGGCCTACGACACTACATCTTTGATTGGCGAATCATCTCTGACTGGACATCTAGTGACCATAGAGTTATCTCCTTTTATGTAAAAACTGTTACAACTTTAGTTAGTCAACATCGAGTGCCTGGGTTTGTTCGGTTCTCACTGAAAACAATTGATTGGTCTGCGTTCGATGCATCAATTCTTATGGACTTCTCTGTGATAAGACAACGTCAGATAATAAAATATTCGGCTGACTCTCTTGCTGTATATATACAGGATTCAATTATAAGAGCAGCGTACAAGGTTGGTAAGAAGAAAGTTGCTAGATCGAAATCCTGTCCTTGGTGGACTTCAGAGTTAACAGTACTAAGGCGAGCAGTAAACAGGGCTAGAAGACAGTATCAACGCCACAGACATTGGTCCCCCTCCGAGGTTGCAAGGCTGCACGATGAGTATTTGTCGTTAAAAAAACAACTACAGTAGGAAGATAGCTGATCAGAAACGGGCGACATGGACACTTTTTGTGAAAGAATCGGGAAATTCTAACCCGTGGGGTTTACTTTATAAACTGTCACGTGACAAATTCAGGTATGGGGAAGTGTTTAATACTGTAACCACGGATATCAGTGAGACTATTGGTTGGAAGGACCCCGCTGAGATAATTTTAAGTATGTTATTTCCAACTGACGATCCTCAGGAAGATACTGAGTAACAAACTGGTATACGTAGAGATAATCGGCTCTATGTAGCTAGAGAAAATACTGCGGAGTTTACAATGGAAGAACTTACAAGAGTTTTGAAGAAGCTTAATCTCACAAAATGTCCTGGAATTGATTTATTCGAGAATATATTTATAACGAGGTTCTATAAGTCGTTACCTAATATCCTTTTATTAATGTTTAACAAATGTCTAACAGAAGGGCTGTTTCCAACGCAGTGGAAGATTGCATTATTGAAATTAGTTAGAAAACCTGGGAAGCCACTAACTGAACCTAAATCATATCGCCCTATCGCTCTTTTGGCAAACCTTGGTAAAATCCTTGAAAGGTTAATGGCATTACGGGTAACCGACCTGCCAATGCAACAGGATATGATATCGCCTCAGCAATATGGGTTGCGATATCCTGTGAAGATTGTCTAGTGGCATTTCGAACGCATATTGAGAATTCTACATCCAAATATGAATTAGCAATGTACGTGGATTTCGAAGGGGCGTTTGATACTGTTTGGTGGGAGGCAGCGATGGCTCAGTTAAGAAACGCTGACTGTTCCAAGGAATTATATATGCTTTTCAACAGTTACTTTTCAAATAGATATGTGCTAGTGAAGTCCAAGCACTTTGAGCTATGAAAACAGGTTGTGAGAGGATGTCCTCAAGGCTCCGTCTTGGGACCCCTTATTAGGAACCTAGTTTTACAGAATCGGATGGTTCGCACATTCCCTAATTGTAAGGTGCTGGCATTTGCAGACGATCTGACAATTATAATTGCAGGACGATCTCGCTCACTCTTAGAACAGAGCGCTAGTAGTGTGCTGACAGACTTAAGTTCTTGGGCTCAAAGCTTTAAGCTTGCTATTAGTCCTTACAAAACTAAAATGATCTTATTTAAAACAGCTTTAGATATAAATCGACCTCCTCAGATCAAGTTGAATCGTGTACAGTTACCTATGGTCCTTGATACCAAATACCTGGGAATTATTGTGGACAGTAAGTTATCATTTCACCAGCACTTATTATATTTAAGCAAAAAATCAGGAAATTTTCTCGTGCTATCATTAGAATTTCAAAGTCTGACTGGGGCCTATCACACAAAACACTGTTTCTGTATTACAAGGCAGTATTCCTTCCTATAACTACGTACGCTGCAGGAGCCTGGTTCCATAGAGTTAAAATAGCTACGTTTCGGGATAAACTAAATTACATACAACGCATCATGCTTCTTGGTATTGTAAGAGTGTGCAGAACGGTGTCCACTGCCGCGCTGCAGGTGTTGGCCGGAGCGCTACCCTTGGATCTACATTTGTTGTATCGAGGTTTTTGCTACCGTATTAAGAGGGAAATTCCTAAAGAACTTTTTGGTATAGAGATAAATATTCGCTCTGACTGCAGAGGCGAAAAGAAAAGATGTACGAATGAAATAATCAATTTATGGCAGACAAGATGGGATACCATACCTACTGGAAGAGTGACCAACTTGTTTATCCCGAACGTGACTTTTCTGAATGATAAAAAGGTTCGCAATTGGTTTACGCCTAGTCGTCATTTTTGTTAACAGGGCACGGGTCAATGAATGAGAAATTATATGCTTTAGGACTAAGTAACACGGACCTTTGTTTTTGCGGGGCAGGAAAGGCTGGCGGCACATACTATATGATTGTCAAATACTGTATATGACAATGTCAGGACAGCGATACGTGAAATTCTTGAGAGTATAGCTCCAGGAGAAGAAGCTATATTTTTAAGAGACTGTAGTAAGTTTCAGATGCTCCAGGTATTTGCTAAAGAAGTGTTTGAACTAAGGAAAAGTATGATTCCAGTGATACGAGATTGATCAAATCCATCTGGCTGGAGGCACCGAAGTGTTTTTATGCTGCTGTTCTTACTGGTAGCACAACTGGAAGATCTACCCTTTTCTTGATCTCTCTCTTCCCCCCCCCCCTTGGTTTTTCCCTTTTCACTTTTTGATATATATATGTATGTATGTTTGCGTATATACAGTATGCTAAAAACCAATATATATATACTTAGTATATATATTTATTTTTTTTTTTCTATTTATTTATTTACTTTTTTTATTTTATTATTATTATTTTTTTTGTTGTCTTAGTTAATTATTTTTATTCATTTTTTTCTCTTCCTTTCGGGTTTTTTTTTTTTTTTTCCCTCCTCTGGAATGGGCCCCAGAGAAGGAAAAAAAAAAATTTTTTTGTCTCATAGTCTGACGATACCACTGTGCTACCCACGCAGACAACATTGAATGACATGTGGACATGTGTTTATGTAAGGGTCCCCTCCTAGAACGTCAGTTCTAGGAGCCGCCCCTTACATAAACTGGAACTGGCCCACCTTCCCGTGGTGTGGACGAGTACCCAGAATCATCTGTCCAGGTGACTGATGCTTCTGGGTAGCCAAGCGGTCAGAACATAACAACAGAACACACACATAATACACACAAACCGACCTCACACACATCTGGCCCATTTGTAGTAGTGATACTGTTCTTCACAGAGATACGAGGCGGAGTTGAACTGACGTTCTAGGAGCCGCCCCTTACATGTCCACATGTCATTCAATGTTGTCTGCGCGGGTAGCACAGTGGTATCGTCACCGTCCTCCCCACACCGGGTGGAAAAGGCCCTGGTTCGAATCCCGTCGTTGACACGAGGAACTTTAATGGGCTTTTTTCACTCCGTGGCTGAGTTAGTCGGTCTCAGGCGTAGATAGCAAGGTAGATAGCGTAGATACCCCTAGAAACTGGGTTTTTTTCGAAAGAGGAAAAAAATCGACCAGAGAAAACACGCAATTTGCAGACATAAAACACGGGTTTATGCAATGAATTATGGGTGACCCTAATATCATGTATATATATTTATTTTTTTTATTTTGTCACTGAATGTACTTGTATTTTATATTCTTAAATATAACAATACATAAACGGAATATTTTTAAAAACCAAAATTTTTAGGAAGCTTAAACTCACAATTTTTACATTTCAATTAACATCATTGTATACAGCATAAGAAATCAATCTTAGAAAGTTAAGCAGGACAGGTCGTTCAATACACCAGATCCTGTTTTGTTTTGTCTTTATTGTGAATTTCATTAATCATTTCTACTCATTTACTCTTGTTTATTTTTGTTAATTAAATACAATGTATTGTACTATACAATGGCAGTCCCAGAATTTCCTAAAGGAGACGGGGGCTAAAGCAGTTAACAAAGCATTTCGGGGAATCATTAAGCTTGAATCAACACGTTGCAGTAAAAAATACACATTATTTTGGTCATAGGAGGGGAGAAGCTATACATAGGACCGTCACTAGCACTGTATGAAAAATTATTGTTTACGACACACACTGGCCAAAAAAAATACAAACCTTTGTTCAGTATCGAATCGGGGTTGCCTTTGTTTCGAATAACAGCAAGTGTGTAGTGCGGCTTGGATTCTGTAAGGTGTTTTGGTGCGTTTTGTAATAATTCTTATTGTGTCTTATTGTAATAATTCTTCCAGCAAAGTATCGTGTAGCTGCGACGCAGTTTAAGAAAGAGAGCTTCCTTGCCGAATAACTATTTATAGCATACCTCACTTATTATCAATAGAATTTAGATCAGGTGAATGTGGGGACCAGGGAAGATGATGGAAATTCATGTTATGTTCTCCAAACCGTTCTTGTATGATTCTGGCACACCACGCATTGTCATCCATAAAGTGGCCATCATATTCTGGAAACAGTGTAAAATTGCATGTCGCAGTAGATCTGGTACAAAGTTCAGGTATTCCCTGGATGACCTTCGACTTTCCACTGGTATCAATGGACCCATTCCGTGCCAACGAAACATTCCCCCCATTATACCACCTCCAGACACTGCAGTTGTCTTAATAACGCAAGCATGGTCAATCGCTTTCTAAGGTTCTCGCCACACTTTCCGCTTACAATCAGTGCAAAACAAATTGTTTAGGGATTCGCCTAACTAAATGACTTATTTCCCTTATTCCACTGTCCATTCACGACGCTTTCGGCACCAATGCTTCTTGACGTCATTTGCCATTACTACTACCACTATATTGG